>NW_027512879.1:0-330933 GCF_048772815.1 Callospermophilus lateralis | reverse complement strand
TGTCTAACCCTATCACACAATTTGTACTTTGCTTGATTTCCTAATGTCTCTATTGATATCTGCTTTCCTATATTTTTCCCCAGTTCATCATTGTGACTGACTCTTCACATGTGCTTACATTTACATACACTCTCTACCCGAAATCTTATTGCGAAAGAACTTTTGGTCCAAATCCTATACTCACTCTTCTTTCTAAACCTACCAACTACCTTCCTAATCCTACCGACTATCAGTTTTTGACTGGATGGTCTCTTCAACATTCAATATCCAAGGTACAAGGTACGATGCCAGTGTATATTGATTTATCTGAGACATCTGTGCTGCACATTACTCAAAGCTAAGTATCCCACTCAAGTCCCCAATGCCCTTCTGGGCTTCAAATCTTACCTAGATTTCTGCTTTCATACTTATGTTTCACATATATACTCTTGTAAATATCGCATTTTGCCAATACCATTATTCATCCCGCAGAATGATTTGTAACCCAAATTGAACATGTTATTAACCCTAACCATACACTGTTCCCTCAGTATAACTTACTTAAGAGCAGGGACAGTGTGGGTCTTACAATATAGGAATGTAGATGATCTTCCACCTGCTGAGAACATCAAAGATCCATGGAGAAATGATCCTTGCAGAAGATATAGGCAGCTATGTAGGACCTGAGAGAGCAATAGTCATCTTCCATGGCAAACAACCTGGTCAGGATTAATTGATAGTCTGAATCAGCCTCTCTCTTCTTAATGAAGAGAAGATGGACTGAACCAGGCCTCTGTGGAGAGCTGTTCCCTGGTGCCTATGGTTGATATACCATTCTAACTTCTGAATGTGTCACAGGATGTTGGGGCAGCCTCCATCTCATGGGAACCCTGGATGCAACTGTTAGCACAAAGTGGTTACCAAGGTAGTGACCATATTCAGTTCCTGAAAGAAGTGACCTCACTTCACTTCCTTGGTGATGGAATTCTCTGAACCTGGGATCCAGGAAGGAAGGCACCCAGAGCCAGTCCCACTCCCAGTTCCAGTGGGCTAACTTGTTTGCTTTTCCCAAAGACATAGTCAGTCTTTCTTGGTACCTACTGATGTGAGGATGGAAAAATGCCAGCAGAGCTCTGATGAGGGGCCTTTCCTGAGAAAGCAGGTAGTGGCTCACCTTTGGCTCCTGACAACTTCACAGAGTTGGACAAGGAGACCAGATCTGAAACAGGACAGGCCATTTTGTGGGAACATAATATGGCCCACCAGTCAGAAGACACTCCGGATAGTCACAGACCTATTTGGGGGAAGTAAGTGCCTTTGCCGTTGTAGGTGTGAGTTTGTGGTTTTTTCTCATGTTCTGAGAATAGGTAGGAAAAGTGGTTTGTTTGGTTTGGAGTGGACTGTTTCTAGTAAGTCGTTTGACATGGTGAGTGTTTCTAGGTCTGTGTATCCCACTGTATCCGTGGTTGTAGACATTAGAAAAGAGAATGCATCAATGGATGTGTTGTCTCTAGTTGAAAGCTTCCCCGCATTCATACTGCCCAATTAATGAATGGACTGCAGCTTGCCTTATGGATGGGCAACATCTACTATCTTCTAAAGTTCCTGTTTTCTTCGTGAATTCTGGCCACTCTCCAGAATAGGCTCATGGTTTTGTTTCCCAAATATGTAACACCACAAGATTCTGTGACATGGCCATGTGCTGGATTGCTGAAGGGAATGGGAGCATCTAAGAAAACTCAGATTTCAGTGTGACCAGTAAAGTCTCAGTGGAGAAACCCTTCTTTGGGCCATTTGCTTACTTCTATTTCTATTACCCTGAATGTCAGGAAGGTCTTTGCCTCAGGCCACCCCTTTGTGTAGCCTGAAGAAAACTGTTTTCATATGGAAATGTATGGACATCACCTGTGGCTCTTTGCTTAATTGATTTGGAATGAGATGTGTCTGAATCAGCCTCTTGTCCTTGTATGAGGTTGTGGCTTTGATTCTCAGCACCTGATGGATCTAAAGAAAGATCCCATGTGCTTCCAAAACTAAAATGGCCAAAAGAGCAGTCATTGTTGATGAATATTTTTGCCTTCTTGTTTTAGGTTCCTGACCTCCATAAAGTGAGAATAGGGATCCTTTGGGTCAAATGAGTTCTTGAAATCCCTGCAGAGGCTAGCCCATATTTGCTTGGGTTTTCTCATGACTCCAAATCACATAAAGAATCTATACCCTACAGCCAGTAGGCCTCAAATTGGAGAAGTGGAACACTTTAACAGCAGGAATATTTGATCATTCCTGGTTCACAGGAAGAGTGTCCAGGCCATCATGATTTTAGGCAAATGAGGGGCAAGTGAGCTTATTTGGGCTCATAGAAACCTCCAGCTGGAGGTTATGATGAGTGTCTACATGGAAGAAGATGATGGCCCTGTGGGAGTGTTTTGATTTTAATTGTGGTCATTTTTTGGCGGATGGAAGGGATGACTGGGTCCACCTGGGCTTGAACTCTGGTGTGATTCCCCTTAGAGACTGAGTTCTGAAACTGACCTCAGAGAAGTATTGCCATGAATTGTGTTGGGATTTTAGGAGGCCACGCATGAGACTCACTCTTGGAAACTGAGATCTAGGCCCAGGGTGGTTTCCACAGAGGCCTGAGAATCTCAGCCAGGATATCACATGATTTTATTCTGAAAGACTTAGCACCCATATTTGAGAGTCAAAACACACATGCACCTCACATTGTAGATGTCAGTTGGCCTGGCTTTAGGAGACCTTTTGGCAACTGTTTGAGAAGCATTGACTGTGAGAGTTCTCCAGAGCTTTCATTGTAATGAACTTTCTCAACACTTAATGGTTCCTGAATGAATTGAAACCCACAGTGCCTCTAACTTCATCCTTGAAAAATTTCAAGATAAATACCATGAAATTTTTGAAATTCCCATGACCAGGTGGCACTGCAGAAACTTTTGATGTCCTGTTGCTGATCATGTGTATACCAGACAGTGCCTTGTTTTTGACTGGGTTTCATTAAAATGGTGTAGAACAAGAGAAGCCAGTAATTTGGAGCCTGCTGAGTAGGGGGGCTAGAGCAGTGGTGGGCAGGTGTGTGATAAAACATCATGTTGGGGCCATGTGAATCTGCCATTGGCTTCAAATTTTTTGTGACTGATATAGTGCAGACATCAGACCCTTATATGTAAAGGCATCTTGTTAAATGGAGAGTTTTCAGGGCCAATATTCAGAATCAGGTTGCTATGGTTATTGGGGCAAGCTATGTGGGATACAAGCCTGGTTGGTGCATTTTCCTGCAGACCCTGACCCACCACACGTGACAGAACTCCCTCCAGCACTGTATCTCAGATGAACTTTTTATGTTTTGTGAAGCAAATACCAAATTCCCAGTGCAGCAGCAAGAAATACCACGAAAAGTGGAGGATGACCAAATGTCTTCACAGTCCCCACTGGGAGACACTTAACTTACAATGGACACAGTTTAGCTACAAAGAGAGAATTGAGCACTGCTGCCTCATGTTCATTGAAATATAAGAAACCATGTCTTTCGGTTACATAGATGCAGACCCAGCTATGATGGTCTCACTACAAAGGAAGCTAAAGCTCATGACAACAACATATATTTCAAGTGCCCAACCTCAGAAGCCGTTTCCCAAGAATTCTTAGGCCAGCAGAGCTCCTTTTTGTGGAGTGTTTACCCTGTCCTTTACTTTTGGAAACTCCTCTACCACCTCCAAGGTTGTGAACTCCCGAGCATATTCCATTCCATATATGTATTCATAGATTTTCACACTTTTCTACTCTAATTGTGTTTTACTTGGGGCGTAGGTAATGTCAAGGCATTGTTCTGGATGTGAGTGGGAAGATTTTTGTGTAGCACATATTTACATACACATTGGATTCATTTTTCAATTTTCCATTTGAAATACTGAATCCCTGACACTAACCCATACCCTACTAGTCTCTGACTAATAATCCTAATATGATGGTGAAAAATAAGCCAAAAAGAGAAGAAACACAAGCAGTTCAGAGGACGCATTGTGTATTGTTGGAATTGCCTTTTGCATTATATAATGTAGGAGTTATAAGTCTAGTCAATTTTTTTGTTGAAATAGATCTAAATGTGTTTTTAAAATTATCAAATATGTGAATCCCTGTCTCCCTTTCTCTGTAGCCTATTCAGTACATGTATTTTTATATGCACATATAGAATTCTACCTGATATCACTCGTATACACTTGTGAGGTGGCTGAATTGGCAGATGCAAATTGAGAGAAGAGTTCACTCCTCCTAAACGCTGTTGGAACTGAAAATTCAACCTATGGGTGAGCTTCCTAGTTGAAAAACATTATACATGAATCCATGTTCAGTAAAATGAACATTTTTCGATCTGTGGATTATATACTTTTCATGATGAATTTCTATTGGCATATATGTTGCTACTTTTTTTTTTCTTTTATTGGTTGCTCAAAACATTACAAAGCTCTTGAATATCATATTTCATACATTAGATTCAAGTGGGTTATGAACTCCCATTTTTACTCCAAATACAGATTGCAGAATCACATTAGTTACACATCCATATTTTTACATAATGCCCTATTAGTTACTGTTGTATTCTGCTACCTTTCCTATACTCTACTATCCCCACTCCCCTCTCTTCCCATCTTCTCTCTCTACCATACCTACTGTAATTCATTTCTCTCCTTGTTTATTTTCCCACAACCTCTTATATGTAATTTTGTGTAACAATAAGTGTCTCTCTCCATTACCATGCAATTTCCCTCTTCTCTCCCTTTCCCTCCCACATCATGTTTCTGCTTAATGTTAATCTTTTCTTCATGCTCTTCCTCCCTGCTCTGTTCTTAGTTGCTCTCATTATATCAAAGAAGACATTTGGTAATTGTTTTTTAGGGATTGGCTAGATTCACTAAGCATAATCTGCTCAGTGCCATGCATTTCCCTGCAAATTCCATGATTTTGTCATTTTTTAGTGCTGCGTAATTCTCGATAGTATATAAAAGTCACATTTTTTTATCCATTCATCTATTGAAGGGCATCTGGGTTGGTTCCACAGTGTAGCAATTGTGAATTGTGCTGCTATGAAAATCCATGTGGCAGTATCCCTGTAGTACGCTCTTGTAAGGTCTTCAGGGAATAGTCCGAGAAGGGCAATAGCTTGGTCAAATGGTGCTTCCATTCCCAGCTTTCCCAGGAATCTCCATACTGCTTTCCAAATTGGCCACACCAGTTTCAGTCCCACCAGCAATGTACAAGAGTACCCTTTTCCCCACATCGTCGCCAGCACTTTTTGTTGTTTGACTTCATAATGGCTGCCAATCTCACTGGATTGAGATGGTATTTTAGGGTGGTTTTGATTTGCATTTCTCTTACTGCTAGAAATGGAGAGCATTTTTTTCATGTACTTGTTAATTGATTCTATGTCCTCCTCTGAGAAGTTTCTGTTCAGGTCCTTGGCCCATTGGGTTATTGGTTATCTTATTGTCTAATTTTCTAAGTTCTTTGTATACTTTGTATACTCTGGATATTAGGGCTCCATGTGAAGAGTGAGGACTAAAAATTTGTTCCCATGATGTAAGCTCCATATTTACCTCTCTTATTGTTTCTCTTTCTGAGAAAAAATAATTCAGTTTAAGTAAGTCCCATTTGTTGATTCTTATTATTAACTCTTGTTCTATGGGTGTCCTATTAAGGAATTTGGAGCCTGACCACACAATATGTAGATCGGAGCCAACTTTTTATTCTATCAGACGCAGAGACTCTGATTTGAATCTAGCTCCTTGATCCACATTGAGTTAACTTTGGTGCATGGCGAGAGGAGGGGATTCAGTTTCATTTTGTTGCATATGGATTTCCAGTTTACCCAACACCATTTGATGAAGATGCTATCCTTCCTCCATTGCAGGCCATTAGCTCCTTTATCAAATATAAGATAGTTGTAGCTTTTTGGATTAGTTTATGTGTCCTCCATTCTGTACCATTGGTCCACCTGCCTGTTTTGGTACCAGTACCATGCTGTTTTTATTATGATTGCTCTGTAATATAGTTTGAAATCTGGTATCGCTATACTGCCTGATTCACACATCCTGCTTAGAATTGCTTTTGCTATTCTGGGTCTTTTATTTTTCCATTTGAATTTTATGATTGCTTTATCTATTTCTACAAAAAGTTTCTATGGGATTTTGATTGGCATTGCATTAAACCTATAGAGAACTTTTGGTAATATCACCATTTTGATGATGTTAGTTCTGCCTATCCATGAACACAGTATATTTTTCCATCTTCTAAGATCTTATTCTATTTCTCTTTTTAGGGTTCTGTAGTTTGCATTATATAAATCTTTCACCTCTTTTGTTAGGTTTATTCCCAAGTATTTAATTATTTGAGGAAATTGGGAATGCAGTGTTTGACTCATTTTTGTTTCAGAAGTTTTGTCGCTGATATACAGAAATGCCTTTGATTTATTCATGTTGATTTTGTATCCTGCCACATTGCTGCATTCATTTATGAGTTATAGTAGTTTTTTCTGTAGACCCTTTTGGGTCTTCTATGTATAGAATCATGTCATCTACAAATAGTGATAATTTAAGTTCTCCTTTTCCTATTTTTATGCCTTTAATGTCTTTCATCTCTCTAATTGCTCTGGCCAGTTTTTCGAGAACTATATTGAATAGAAGTGGTGATAGAGGACATCCCTGTCTTGTTCCAGATTTTAGAGGGAATGCCTTCAATTTTTCTCCATTCAGAATGATGCTAGCCTGAGGATTAACATAGATAGCTTTTACAATGTCGAGGTAAGTTCCTGTTATCCCTAGTTTTTAAAATGTTTTGAACATAAAGAAATGCTCTACTTTGTTGAATGGTTTTTCTGCGTCTATCGAGATGATCATATGGTTCTTATCTTTAAGTCTATTGATGTTGTGAATAACATTTATTGATTTCCATATATTGAACCCTCCTTGCATCCCAGGGATGAATCCAAGTTGATCATGGTGCACGATTTTTTTGATGTGCCTTTCTATCCAATTCGCCAGAATTTTAATGAGGATTTTTGCATCTAGGTTCATCAGAGATATTGGTCTGTAGTTTTCTTTCTTTGAGGTGTCTTTGTCTGGTTTCAGAATCAGGGTGATGTTGGCCTCATAGAATGAATTCGGCAGAGCTCCCAGTTTTTCTATTTCCTGAATAACTTGAGAAGTATTGGTATTAATTCTTCTTTAAAGGTTTTGTAAAACTCTGCTGTATACCCATCCGGTCCTGGGCTTTCCTTGGTTGGTAGTCTTTTGATTGCTTCTTCTACTTCATCCATTGATATTGGTCTGTTTAAATTGTGTGTTTCCTCCTGACTCAGTCTGGGCAAATCATATGACTTAAGAAATTTATCGATGTCTTCACTATTTTCTATTTTATTGGAATACAGGTTTTCAAAATAATTTCTAATTTTCTTCTGTATTTATGTAGCATCTGTTGTAATATTGCCTTTTTCATCCCGTATGTTAGTAATTTGATTTCTCTCTCTTCTTCTCTTCGTTAGCATGGCTAAGGGTCTGTCTATCTTATTTATCTTTTTGAAGAACCCCTTTTAGTTTTGTTAATTTTTTCAATAGTTTCTTTTGTTTCAATTTCGCTATGATTTTAATTTCTTGCCTTCTGCTACATTTGCTGTTGTTTTGCTCTTCCTTTTCTAAGGCTTTGAGATGAAGTGTGAGCTCATTTATTTGTTTTTCTTTTCTATTTTGAGGAATGACCTCTAGGCGATGAATTTACCCCTTAAAACTTCTTTTCATTGTACCCCATAGAATCTGATATGTTGTGTCTGTATTTTCATTTATCTCTAAGAATTTTTTGATTTCCTCCTTTATGTCTTCTGTAACCCATTGATCATTCAGTAACATATTCTTCATTTTGGATGTGATGTATGATTTTTTCTTCCTTCTTTTATCATTGGTTTCCAGTTTCATTCCATTATGATCACAAAACATTCATGGTATTATCTCCACCCCTTTATATTTACTGAGGGTTGCCCTATGGCATAACATATCGTCTATTTTTGAGAAGGATCCATGTGCTGCTGAGAAAAAAGTATATCCACTTGATGATGGTTGATATATTCTATATATGTCAGTTAAGTCTAGGGTATTGATTGCGAGATTGAGTTCTATAGTTTCTTTTTTCAACTTTTGTTTGGAGGATCTGTCCAATGGTGAGAGAGGTGAGTTGAAGTCACCCATAATTATTGTATTGTGGTCTATTTGATTCTTTAACTTGAGGAGAATTTGTTTTATGAACATCGCAGCACCATTATTTGCTGCGTGAATATTGATAATTGTTATGTCTTGTCGGTGAATGGTTCATTTTAGCAGTATATAATGTCCTTCTTTATCCCTTTTGATTAAATTAGTCTTGAGGTCGATTTTATTCGATAGGAGGATGGCCACCCCTGCTTGCTTACGAGGACCGTGTGCATGGTATAAATTTTCCCAATCTTTCACCTTCAGCCTGTGTATGTCTTTTCCATTCAGATGTGTCCCCTGGAGGCAATATATTGTTGGATTTTTTTTTTATTTCAAGTTACAAGCCTATGTCACTTTATTCGAGAGTTTAAGCCATTTACTTTTAGAGTTACTAATGATATATGGTTTGTACTGCCACCCATGTTTGCTTATATCTTTTTTTTAAATTAGTTTGTTTCTCCATGATTAGCTTTTCCCCCGCCCTCTGTCATTACTGAGGCACTTCTCACTCATGGTTTTCGTTGTTGATTTTCATTTCTTCCTCGTGTAGTGTTTTGCTCAAGATGCTTTGCAATGCTGGTTATCTGGCTGCAAATTCTTTTAGGTTTTGTTTATCATGAAATATTTTTATCTCGTTGTCTTACCTTAAGCTTAATTTTGCTGGATACATAATTCTTGGTTGGCATCCATTGTCTTTCAGTGTTTGAAGTACGTTATTCCAGGATCTTCTCACTTCCAGCATCTATGATGAAAAATCCATTGTTAACCTTTTTGGTTTACCCCTGATTGTAATGATTCTAATCTGCCTCCTTTCTCTGGTAGCTTTTAATATTTTCTCTTTGTTCTGTATATTGGATATCTTCATAACAATGTTTCTTGGCATTGGTCTACTGTGATTTTGTGTGCTCGATGTCCTGTAAGCATCTACAATTTGTTTATCCCTTTCCATTTTTATTTCTGGAAAGTTTTCTGTAATTATTTCATTCAGCAGATTTCTCATTCTCTTGGTTTGAATCTCTGTACCTTCCTCTATCCATATGACTCATTAGTTTTTTTTTATGTTATTCCATATCTCTTGAATGTTTTCTCATAATTTTTTACAGCATTTCTTTGTTGGCTAGACTTTTTTCAAGATGATATATTTTGTCTTCATTCTGTCTTCTACTTGCTCTACACTGTTAGTGATACTCTCAATTGAGTTTTTAATTTGGTTTATCATTTCCTTGATTTCTAGAATTATTGTTTGATTTTTCTAATAATCTCTATCTCCTGATAAAGATGCTTAATTTCTTATTTTATCTGTTTATGTAATTTATTTTCAATGCGTTCTATCACTGTTTGTTTTTGCTGTCTCGTATCCTCTTTAAGGTTCCATTCCATCTGTCTAAGGTATTCCTTGAGTTCTTTATATGACCATTTTTCTGATGACTCTAGGTGCTCTTGAATATTTAGGCTGTCCTTCATTGTTCGTACTCCTTTTCTTCCTTGCTTTTTTATGCTTCTCATGTTACTTCTCGTTCTGTTTGACTACTGAGTTACTGCTTACTCTTATAAATTTATTTGATGCTTGAGAGGAAAGATATTAGAAGGGAAGGGAGAAGTCACTAAAGAGAATGAGAGTAGGCAGGTAGAATTCAAGTAAGGGGGAATAAAAAAATTGAAATGAAATGAAAAGACAAAAAAAATAGAAAATAAAGAAAGAAAATTTTAAGTAATAATGATGATTAAAAAATTGAAAATTAAAATTTAAAATAATAATATTAATAATAATAATAATAATAAAATAAAAGAAATTAAAAAAATAAAAACATTTAAAAAAGTTAATGAACAACAACAACAAAAATGAAAATGAAAGAAAAAGAAAAAAATACAAATAAAAAAATAGTAATAATACATGCAGTCCTAGAGTTCAATTAACTTCTCTTCCAGTAGGTGGAGCTGTGCGCACTGGGCCAAGCTTCTCCTCTCAATAAGTGGGAACCAATCACTGTGCAGCAGCTCTTCCTCCCAGACTGGGCGGGTCTCCAACCCTGAGTGCCTAGGGCCTTCTCTTGTGCTTCCTCAAGCCAGGCCCCACTCACCTGTGACGCTCACCACAATACTGGTTACAAGCCAGGCCTCTGCTCCTGGTAGCCCTGTTTCCATGAACGGCTGGGCACACTCTCCTTAATTGCCTCCCTCAGACCCTAAGTTTGTAGAGCTTGGGGCTGAGAAACCCCATCGAATTTGCTTGCCCTTCGGGAGCCATGGCCCCGGTAGGTGGTGTAAGAGACCTCAATTGTCAGCACTGGTGGGAGCGGTAGCCGGCAATTACACGCCTCGAGTCCCGAGCCAATCCTGATTCCCTAGGTCTGGGTATTGCGCTCCTTGGAGAGCTGGGAGGGGCCATTACGGCAGAGGTGGGAAGGGCCCTTGAGGTTTCCCTGCGGTGTTGAGAGAGATGGCAATGGGATAACATACTTGTCGCACTGGTTTCAATGAAGTTATCTCCTCCGACTGTGACGTCAGTTCGCTGCCATGGTGGTATACCATTAAAATGGTGACCGTTCGTTCCCTTTGCTGGGTGACCAATGCAACAGCTGGGTCCTGACTATCTCTCCCAAGCCCCATTTCAATCCTGTGGCCACTGCCTATGAAGGCTCAGTTGGCTTTTAACTCTGTCAATTCCGAAAGCCCGACCAATTATTTCAGCGGGAATGTTAGTGCTGAGTCACAAAAACCAGATGAATCTAAGCTTGAATGCAGCCAATCCGGGCTTTGTGTGTGTTCTGAGGGGCCCAGACTGTTCGCCCCAGATTCACAACAGGTCAATATTGCCTAGTGATTCTGAGCAAACAGCATTTAGACAGTTTACGACTCCCTATGCCCGTGCAGCTGAAGAGATCAGAGACTTGAATTCTCCATGCCTGCCTTCATAATGGATCTCCTGTATTGCTACTTTTTAATATCTGTGCATTTGCGTGTGTGTGTGTATATATATATATATATATATATATATATATATACTCTTTAGATTTTTCAAAATATGAAATATATGTGTCTTATTATGCACGCCCCTAAATACATTCATATTCATATCTGTGGATTTATAATCAACTTTCAACAAGATTATTTTCAGAAATAATCATCCACCTGAAATACATATTGTTTCCTAGTACTGAAAACTAAATTCAGTGAATGGTGCATACAAACCCTAATATTTCTACAGTTACTTAGCCAGTTTAAAATGAATGCAAGTAGATTCCTAGGGGACATGATGTGTATTTTGACTTTCATTTTTATTCAACACTTGTACGTTACTATGTCTTCAGTTCATGCACATGATGGGATATATATTTCAGTCACAAATTAGAAAATTTATAGGCATTTGTTTCACGATCAATCACTTCCTGATTCAGAACACATGTATTCCTCCATGTTTCTTGACTGGTCTTTTCATGAGACTTCTTTCCAAACATATTATTTTTGTTTAACATCATCACGTGTAAAGCAAAACTCAAACACCATTCATCATAAACCATAATCCTAATATTACCATTAGAAATATAACTGGTTGGAATGAATGATTGTATATCAATATAAGATTTCTTATATATTTTCACATATCAATTCAATCCATTATTTAAAGTGGAATCAGTTACGTTATTTATTCATAGTATGGTCTATTCATGCATTATCTCTATATTAATAGACACAGGGTACACCTCTTTGTACCCCTAATACTAATGTATACGTCTTCAAAATATTGCTCCCAGAAATGGTGAAAGAAATACTCATGCCACCTGATCTACATATACATTTTATCACAGTAATATTCTGAACAAAAAAAAAAAAAACATAAAAATGTCACACTTATGATTGTACCAAAGCCTAAAAGGAAAGTGAACGTGGATAACTAATAACATCCATGTCCAGGTTGCCTAATGCTCTCAAATGTCATTCCCATTTGTGACGAGATATTTGTTTTTTCCTATGATTATGTATTCAAACTCAACCCTGTTGATAATGTCTAATCCTATCACTCACTTTATACTTTGCCTGATTTCGTAATGTCTCTATTGACACCTGCTTTCCTACATATTTTCCCCAGTTCATCATTGTGACTGACTCTTCACATGTGCTGACATTTCCATTCACTCTCTAAACGAAACCCTATTGCTAAAGAAGCTTTTTATTCCAAATCATATACTCACTCTTCTTCCTAAACCTACTGACTATCTTCCTAATCCTACTGACTATCCCTTTTTGACTGGATGTTCTCTTCTACATTCAATCATCCAAGGTACAAGGTCCTATGCCACTGTATTTCGATTTAACTGAGACAACTGTACAGAACATAATTCAACACTAAGTATCCAAATAAAGGGCCCAATGCCATTCTGGGCTTCAAATCTTTCTTAGATTCCCGTTTTCATACATATATTTCACGTATATATTCTTATAAATATCGCAGGTTCCCAATCTCATTATTCTTCCTGCAGAATGATTCCTAACCCAAATCGAACATATTATTAACCGTAACCATACACTCACTTTGCAGGAGAGCAATAACAGTGTGGGTATTAAACTACAGGAATCTAGGGGATCTTCACCTGCTGAGAAACTCAAATGTTCATGCAGAAATGATCCCTGGTGAAGATGAAGGCAGCTATGAAGTACCTCAGAAAGCAAAAGTCATCTTCCATGGCAATCATCCTGGTCAGGATGGAGGGTTGTGTCTGAATCAGTCTCTCTCTTCTTAATTTATAGAACATGGACCAAACCAGTCCTGTGTGGAAGCTGTTCCCGGGTGCTTATGGTTGATATAACATTCTAACTAGAGAAAGTGTCCCATGAAAATCAGGACAGCCTCCACCTCATGATACTTTTGGAAGCAACTGTTAGGACAAAGTGGTTGCCAAGGCAGTGACATCATTCATATCCTGAAGGAAGTGATCTCACCTCACTTCCTTGGTGATGGAACTCTCTGAACTTGAAATCCAGGAAGCCAGGCACCAAGAGACAGTCCCTGTCCTAGTCCCAGTGGTCTGACATGTTTGGATTTACCAAGGACAGAGTCAGTCTTTCTTGGTACCTACAGATGTGAGGATGGCCAAATGCCAGGAAACCTCTGAAGAGGGGCTTTTCCTGAGAAAGCAGGTAGTGTCTCACCGCTGGCTCTTGAGAACTTCACAGAGTTGGCCAAGCAGACATGATCGGAGACAGGAGAGGTCATTTTGGAAGAACATAGAATGGCCCACCAGTCAGACGACACTCCAGGGAGTCACAGACCTACTAGGGGGAAGGAGGTGCCTTTTTGGGTGTGGGTGTGAGTTTGTGGTTTTGTCTCATGTTCTGAGAATAGGTAGGAAAGGCGGTTTGTTTGGTATGGAGTGGAATATTTCTATTAAGTCCTTTGACAAGGCGAGTGTTTCTATGTGTGTGTATCCCACTGAGTCCATTGTTGTAGACATTAGAAAAGACAATGCATCAATGGATGTGTCCTGTCTAGTAGAAAGCTTCCCAGCATTCATCCTGCCCAATTCATGAGTGGACTCTGGCTTGCCTTATGGATGGGCAACACCTACAAGCTTCCTAATTTCCTGTTTTCTTTCTCAATTCTGGCCACTCTCCAGAATAGTATCGTGGTTTTGTGTCCAAGATTTGTACCTCCAAGATCTGTGACATGGCTATGTACTGGGTAGCTGAAAGAAATGGCTAGCATCTCAGAAATCTCAAATATCTGTTGACCAGGAAAGTCTCAGTGGAGAAACCCCTCTTTGTTCCTTTTGCTTACCTATTGTTCTGTTGAATGTCAGGAAGTTTTTTGCCTCAAGCCACCACTTTGTGAACGCTGAAGAAAACAGTTTTCCAATGGAAATGAATGGGAATCACCTGTGACTCTTTGCTTAATTGCTTAGGATTGGGATATGTCTGAATCAGCCTGTTGGCCCTGTGTGAGGCTGTGGCTTAGATTCTCAGCACCTGATGGATCTAAAGATAGATCCCATGCATGCATCCAAAACCAAAATGGCAAAAAGATCAGATATTGTTGATGAACTCTCTTGCCTTCCTCTGGTAGGTTCCTGATATCCATCAAGTGAGAATAGGGATCCTTTGGGTCAAATGAGTTCTTCAAAGCCCTGCAGAGGCTAGGCCATAGGTGTTTGATTTTCATGACTCCAATTCACTTAAAGAATCTAAACCCCAAAGCTAGAAGGCCTCAAGTTAGAGAAGCCAAGCAATATTAAAGGCAGGCCTATTTGATCACTACTGGTTCACAGGAAGAGAGTCCAGGCCACCCTGACTTTAGGCAAATGAGGGGCACGGAGCTTATTTTGGACACTGTCATGGGCTGCGTCCCTTATGGAAACCTCCAGCCAGAGAATATGATGAGTGTCTATATGGAAGAAGATGAGGGCCATGTGAGAGTGTTTGGTTTAAATTGTGGATATTTGTCTGGCGGTTGGAAGAGATCTCTGGGTCCACCTAGGCTTGCACTTTGGTGTGATTCCCCTTAGAGACTGAGTTCTTTTACTGATCTCAGAGAATTATTGCCAGGAATTGTGTTGGAATTTTAGATGGCCATGCATGAGAGTTGCCCTTGGAAAGTGACATCTAGGCCCAAGTTGACTTTCCACAGAGCACAGGGAATCTCAGCCAGGATATCACATGATATTATTCTTAAAGACTTGGCAGCCATATTTGAGAGTCGAAACACACATGGACCATACATTGTAGACCTCAAGGGGCCTGGCTTATTCTGACTTTTCGCCACTTTTGGAAGCCTTGCCTGTAAGAATTCTCCAGAGTTTTCATTGAAATGAGCTTCCTCACCATTTAATGGTTTCTGAGTGAATTAAAATTCACAGTGCCTCCAACTTCATCCTTGAAAATTGGCTATATCAATACCATGAAATTTTTGAAATTCCCATGACCGGGTAGCACTGGAGAATATTTGGATGTCCTGTTGCTGATCATGAGTATACAAGACAGTGCCTTGATTGACTGGGTTTTATGAAAATGGTGTTGAACAGAGATGCCAGTAAGTTGGATCCTGCTGAGTAGTTGTACTAGAGTAGTGGTTGGCAGGTGTGTAATAAAACATCTGTGGTGGGGGCATTTGGATCTGCCATTGGCTTCCAAATGGATTGTGACTGACATTTTGCAGCCAGTAGACCCTTATATGTAAAAGCATATTGTTATATGGAGAGGTTTTAGGGCAATGTTCAGAATCAGGTTGCTATGGTCAATGGGGCAAGCTATGTGGGATAGAAGCCTGGTTGGTGCATTCTCCTGACGAACCTGACCCACCACACTTCACAGAACTTACTTCAGCACTGTGTCCCAATTGAAATCCTTGTATTTCATGAAGCAAACACCAATCTCCCAGTGCAGCAGCAAGAAATACCACGAATAGTGGAGGATGACCAAATGGAATTACAGTCCACAAGGGGAGACACTTAGACCCCAGTGGCCACAGGTTACCTACAAATAGAAAATTCAGCACTGCTGCCTCATGTTCATTGGAAAATAAGAATCCATGTCATCCAGATCACATAGATGAAGACTCAGCTTTGATGGTCTCACAACAAATGAAGCTAATGCTCCTGACAACAGCATATATTTCATTGCCCAACCTCAGAGGCAGTTTCTCCAGATGTTAGGCTGGCAGAACTTCATGTTTGTGGAGTTTTTACCCTGTCCCTTACTTTTGGAAACTCCTCTACCACCTGCAAATTTGTGAACTCCTGAGCATTTTTCATTACACATATGTATTCACAGATTTTCTAACTCTTCTCCTCTAATTGTGTCTTATGTGGGGCGAAGGTAATGTCAAGGCATTGTGCTGAATGAGGGTGGGAAGATTTTTGTGTAGCACATATTTGCATACACATTTGATACATTTTCCAATTTTCCATTCGAAATACTGAATCCCTGACACTAACACATACCCTACTAGACTTTGACTTTTAATCCTAATATGGTGGAGAAAAATAACCCAAACAGAATAGAAATACAAGAGGTTCACAGGAGGCATGGTGTATAGTTGGACTTGCCTTTCGTATGATAAATGGTAGGTGTTATAAATCTAGCGAATTTTAATTGAAATAGTTCTCCATGTGTTTTAAAAGTTAACAAACATGTGAATAACTGTCTCCCTTTCTCTGTAGCCTATTCATCACATGTATTTTTATATGCACATATAGAATTCTACCTGGTATCACTCGTACATTTTGTGAGGTGGCTGGCTTGGCAGATGCAAATTGTGAGAAGAGATCACTCCTACTAAATGCTGTTGGAACTGAAAATTCAACATATGAGTGAGCTTCTTATTTGAACAACATAAATCCATGTTCATTAAAATGAATATTTTTGGATCTGTGGATGATATATTACTTCGTGGTGAATTTCGATTGGCATACATAATGCTACTTTTTAATGTCTGTGTGTGTATGTGTGTGTGTGTATATATATATATATATATATATATATATATATATATATATATATTCACTCTCCAGATTTTTCAAAATATGAAGTATATTTTTCTTATTATACACTCCCTAAATTCACTCATATTCATGTATTTGGATTAATAATCAAGTTTTCACAAGAATATTCTCAGAATTATTCATCCACCAGAAATACATATTTGTTTCTTAGTACTGAAAACTAACTTTGGGGGATCATATGATGGTGGTGAAGGGAGTGCATCACCCCCATGTACCGCGTCACTGTGCGGGAGAATGACGAGTTATAATGGCTAAAACCTATCTTGTTAGAAATTTCCAGCAAAATTGGGGTGCTCCAAAACCTAGTCGACATATTTCCATCTCACGAGGATCAGCTACGCGGGCTCAAACACGAGTGATTTGTCCGCATAGAGGGTCATGCTGCTTATTCAGGAAATCGGTCTGCGGCTAGAGTCTGCGGCGTGCACTGGGAAACGAAGAGATAGCAATGCAAATATACAGCGGTGTGGATTCTGTGGGCTCCTGACAGGTATGCAATCACTGTGCTAAGTGCTGAATTCTGGGTTTGAGACGGGAAAGGATGCGGTCCAATTCGGTTCTCCACACCGGTCAGATCACAGAGGAAGCCAGCGGCCACCATCTTGGAGAGCTGATGTCACCATCCCTGTTTTCGACTGATCGAAGCTCATTCACCTATAGAACAGGTAATTTCAGGATGCCATTCACCTTTGTGTCACAGACAAATTACTCAGGCTCAGTGCGAAAGAACCTGCAGAAACTCCGTCTTGGAGCCTGCTCCTATTAGAACATACACCAAGCCCAGAGCGGCCGAATTCCGCCTCTCGGAACTGATCTGGCCCAGGGCTAAAGAACCCGCGGAAACTGCTTCTCGTTCCGGGTCTTGCTGAATACTGTGGAGGTAAATATCAACCGAGCCTTCATAGGCAGTGGCAACAGGATTGAGACGCGGCTTGTGAGGGCCGGTCAGGACTCACCCATTGCTTTGGTCACCCAGAAAAGGGAACAAAATGCTGCCTTTCACATGGGATACCAACATGACAAATTTCTGATGTCATCAGAAAGCAGCAGAGGAGATAACTTCATTGATACCAGCAGTGACAGAAACAGTTGGTCTCCTGGTGAAGAAAGTGAGTCACAAACACCTGGGTCTCTCTCACTTTGTCATCAAGCCAGAGGGGCAGAGCAGAGCAGCTGCCCGCACCTGGAACAGACCCAGTGACACACCTGCATGGTAGTCACGTCAACCCAATTGGAGTAGAGGCAGAACAGAGCTGCTACCCGGGCCCAGAACAGGCCCAGCGACCCACAGGTGTGGTAGTCACGTCACCCCAATTGGAGTTGTTGCAGAGCAGAGCCTTCTCCCGTGCCTAGTACAATCCCAGTGGGTCACCGGCATGGTAATCACATTACCCCAATAGGAGTAGGGGCAGAGCAGAGCCTTTGCCCATGCCCAGAACAGGCCCAGCAACCTGCAGGCATGGTAGTCACGACACACCAATTGGAGTAGGGGCAGAGCAGAGCCACCACCCGCGCCTGCAAGGTAGCAGACCTGCACCTGACCAGAAGAAGAGGCCCAGCGGCCTGCTGGCGCGGCAGACACTTTACCCCATTTGGAGTAGGGGCAGAACAGATCTGTAGCCCGTGCTCACAAGGTATCCTGACCTGCGACCAACCGGCAGACCAGGCCCAGCGGCCCACTGGCGTGGTAGTCACGTCACCCCAATTGGGGTAGGGGTAGAGCAGAGCCGCCGCCCACGCAAGCAAGGTAGGCAGACCTGCGACCGATCGGCAGAACACCGCAGGGGTCCACGGGCGTGGTAGACACGTCACACCAATTGGAGGAGGGGCAGAGGAGAGCAGCCTCCTGCGCCTGCATGGTAAGCAGACCTGCGACCGATCAGAATAACAGGCCTAGCGGCCCATCAGCGTGGTAGATATATCACCCCAATTGGTGGAACAGCACAGCCACCCCTGCCCCTGCAATGAAGACTTTTCAAATATACAAGAGCAATATAAATATATAGGGGGAAAATTTCAAAATCACAACAGTTTCACCAAGCAGAAAGAAACGCGAGCAGTATGAAAAGAAAAGGAAAAAAGAACCACAAGCAATGCAGGTCAACACAACTTTAGAAGAGGTAATAGCTGCAGCAGATGGAATGTCAGATAAAGAACTCAGGATATACATTCTTCAGATGATCTGAAGTCTCAAGGAAGACATTAGACAGCAAAATCAGACAATGAAAGATCACTTCAACAATGAATTACATAAACAAAACCAAGAAGCAAAAGATCAACTATACAGGGAGATAGAGGTTGTAAAAAATAACAAACAGAAATCCTAGAAATGCAGGAAGCAATAAACCATCTTAAAAACTCAATTGAGAATACTACCATCAGAGTAGAACACTTAGAAGATAGAACATCAGACAATGAAGACAAAGTATTTCAACTTGAAAAGAACATAGACAGCTCAGCCAAACTGTTAAGAAACCATGAACAGAACATCAAAGAAATATGGGATAAAATAAAGAGACCAAACTTAAGAGTCATTGGGATACAGGAAGGTATAGAGGTCCAAACCAAAGGAATGAGCAATCTATTCAATGAAATAATATGAGAAAACTTCCCAGACTTGAAGAATGAGACAGACTCCCACATTCTAAAAGCCTACAGGACGACGAATGTGAAAAATCATAAGAGATCCACACCTAGACACATTATAATGAAGATGCCCAACATACAGAATAAGGAGAGAATTTTAAAATCTACAAGAGAAAGGAAGCAGATTACATTTAGGGGTAAACCAATCAGGATAACAGCTGATCTTTCAACAAAGACTCTGAAAGCTAGAAGATCCTGGAATGACATTTTTCAATCACAGAAAGAAAATGGGTTCCAACCATGTACTGTGTATCCAGCAAAATTAAGCTTCAGGATGGAAGATGAAATTAAAACTTTCCACGATAAACAAAAGTTAAAAGAATTTGTAGCTAGAAAACCATCTCTTCAAAACATCCTTGGCAAAATATTACAGGAAGAGTAATTGGAAAATAATGAAAACCAACAGTGGGAGGTAGGACATTAAAGGGGGGAAATAATCAAAGAGGAAAACAATCCATGTTTAATAACATAAATAAACAAATATGGCTGGAAGAACAACCCTTATCTCAATAATAACTGTAAATGTTAATGGCTTAAACTCACCAATTAACAGACACAGGCCAGTAGAATGGATCACAAAACAAGACCCAATAATATGCTGCCTACCGGAGACGCATTTGATAAGAAAAAGACATACATACACTGAAGGTGAAAGTTTGGAAAAAATCATATCACTCATATGGACTTCGGAAAAAAGCAGGAGTGTCCATACTCATATCAAATAAAATAGATTTCAAGCGAAAGTTAATCAAAAGGGATAAAGAGGGACACTACATACTGTTCAAGAGAACCATACACCAGCAAGACATAACAATCATAAATATGTATGCCCCAAACAATGGTGCAGCTATGTTCATCAAACAAACTTTTCTCAAGTTCAAGAGTCTAATAGACCACCATACAATAATCATGGGAGACTTCAACACAGCTCTCTCACCACTGGACAGGACTTCCAAACAAAAGTTGAAATAGGAAACTATAGAACTCAATAACACAATTAATAACCTAGACTTAATTGACATATATAGAATATATGACCCAACATCAAGCAGTTACATTTTTCCTCAGCAGCACATGGATCCTTCTCAAAAATAGATCATATATTATGTCACAGGGCAACTCTTAGACAAATTAAAGGAGTAGAGATAATACCATGCATCTTATCTTATCATAATGGAATGAAACTAAAAATCAATGATAAAAGAAGGAAGGAAAAACCATGCATCATTTGGAGAATGAACAATAGGTTACTGAATGATCAATGGGTTATAGAAGACATCAAGGAGGAAAATAAAAAATTCTTAGAGAAAAATGAAAACACAGACACAATATATCGGAATCTATGGGACACATTGAAAGCAGTTCGAAGAGGAAAATTCATTGCTTGGAGTTCATTCCTTAGAAAAAGAAAAAAACAACAAATAAATGATCTCATACTTCATCTCAAAATCTTAGAAAAACAAGAGCAAACAACAGCAAAAGAAGTAGAAGGAAAGAAATAATTAAAATCAGAGCAGAAATCAATGAAATCGAAACAAAAGAAACAATTGAAAAAATTGACAAAACTAAAAGTTGGTTCGTTGAAAAAATAAATAAAATGGACAGACCCCTAGCCATGCTAATGAAGAGGAGAGAGAACTGAAATTACTATCATATGGGATGAAAAAGGCAATATCACAACAGATATTTCAGAAATACAGAAGATAATCAGAAATTACTTTGAATCCTTATACTCCAAAATAATAGAAGATAGTGAAGGCATCGAAATATTTCTTAAGTCATATGATCTGACCAGAGTGAGTTAGGAGGATATAGACAACCTAAACATACCAATATCAATTGAGGAAATAAAAGAAACCATCCAAAGACTACCAACTAAGAAAATCCCAGGACCGTATGGGTATACATCAGACTTTTACAAAACCTTTAAATATGAACTAATACCAATACTTTTCAAGCTATTTCAGAAAATTGAAAAAGAGGGAGATCTTCCAAATTCATTCTACGAGGCCAATATCACTCTGATTCCTTCACTAGATAGACACTTCAAAGAAAGAAGACTAAAGACCGATATCTCTAATGAACCTAAATGCAAAAATCTTAAATTAAATTCTGGAGAATCAGATACAAAAACATATCAAAAAAATGTGGACCATGATCAAGTAGGATTCATCCCTGGGATGCAAGGAGGGTTCAATATACGAAAATCAATAAGTGTTATTCACCACATCAATAGACTTAAAAATAAAAACCATATTATCATCTAGATAGATGCAGAAAAAGCATTCGACAAAGTACAGCATCCCTTTATGTTCAAAACTCTCGAAAAACTAGGAATAACAGGAACATTCCTCAATATTGTAAAAACAATCTATGCTAAACCGCAGGCTAGCGTCATTCTTAATGGAGAAAAATTGAAGACATTCCCTCCAAAATCTGGAACAAGACAGGGATGCCCGCTCTCACCACTTCTGTTCAATATAGTTCTCAAAAGACTGGCCAGAGCAATTAGACAGATGAAAGAAATTAAAGGCATATAAATAGGAAAAGAATAACTTAAATTATCACTATTGCAGATGACATGATTCTATACCTAGCAGACCCAAAAGGGTCTACAAAGAAACTAATAGAGCTAATAAATGAATTCAGCAAAGTGGCAGGATATAAAATCAACACGCATAAATCAAATGCATTCCTGTATATCAGCGACAAATCCTCTGAAATGGAAATGAGGACAACCACTCCATTCACAATATCCTAAAAAAAAAAATGGGAATCAACCTAACAAAAGAGGTGAAAGTCTTATACAATGAAAACTACAGAACCCTAAAGAGAGAAATAGAAGAAGATCTTAGAAGATGTAAAAATATACCCTGTTCATGGATAGGCAGAACTAACATCATCAAAATGGCGATATTACCAAAAGTTCTCTATAGGGTTAATCCAATGCCAATCAAAATCCCAAAGGCATTTCTTGTAGAAATAGAGAAAGCAATCATGAAATTCATATGAAAAAATAAAAGACCCAGAATTGCAAAACAATGCTAAGCAGGAAGTGTGAATCAGGTGGTATAGCGATACCAGACTTCAAACTATACTACAGAGCAATAGTAACAAAAATAGCATGGTACTGGTACCGAAAAAGGCAGGTGGAACAATGGTACAGAATAGAGGACACAGAAACCAATCCACAAAACTACAACTATCTTATATTTGATAAAGGGGCTAAAAGCATGCAATGGAGGAAGGATAGCATCTTCAACAAATGGTGTTGGGAAAACTGAAAATCCATATGTAACAAAATGAAACTGAATCCCTTTCTCTCGCCATGCACAAAAGTTAACTCAAAATGGATCAAGGAGCTTGATATCAAATCAGAGACACACTGTCTGATAGAAGAAAAATTTGGTTACGATGTACATACTGTGGGGTCGGGCTACAGATTCCTCAATAGGACACCCATAGTACAAGAGTTAATAACTAGAATCAACAAATGGGACTTACTCAACTAAAAAAGTTTTTTCTCAGCAAAAGAAACAATAAGAGAGGTAAATATGGAGCCTACATCCTGGGAAGAAATCTTTACTACTCACACTTCAGAGAGAGCCCTAATATCCAGAGTATACAAAGAACTCAAAAAATTAGACAATAAGATAACAAATAACCCAATCAACAAATGGTCCAAGGACCTCAACAGACACTTCTAAGATGAGGACATACAATCAATCAATAAGTACATGAAAAAATGCTCACCATCTCCAGCAGTCAGAGAAATGCAAATTAAAACCACCCTAAGATACCATCTCACTCCAGTAAGATTGGCAGCCATTATAAAGTCAAACAACAAGAAGTGCTGGCAAGGATGTGGGAAAAGAGGTACACTTGTACATTGCTGGTGGGACTGCAAATTGGTGCAGCCAATTGGGAAAGCAGTATGGAGATTTCTTGGAAAGCTGGGAATGGAAGCACAATTTGACCCAGCTATTCCCCTTCTTGGTCTATTCACTAAAGACCTAAAAAGAGCATGCTACAGGGACACTGCTACATCGATGTTCATAGCAGCACAATTCACAACAGCAAGACTGTGGAACCAACTTAGATGCCCTTCAATAGGATAATGGTTAAAAATATGTGGCATTAACACACAATGGATTATTACTCTGCATTGAAAAATGAAAAAATCACAGAATTTGCAGGAAAATGGATGGCATTAGACTGGATTATGCTAAGTGAAGCTACACAATTCCTGTAAAACAAATGCCAAATGTCATCTTTGATATAAGGAGAGTAACTAAGAACAGATAGGGACAAAGAGCATGACAAGATGATTAACATTAAACAGGGATGAGAGGTGGAAGGGAGGGAGAAGGGAAATTGCATGGAATTGGAAGGAGACACTCTGGGTTATACAAAATTACAAACAAGAGGAATTGAGGGGAAAGGGAAAAATAATACAAGGGGGAGAAATTTATTACAGTAGAGGGAGTAGAGAGAGAAGTGGGGAGGGGCAGGGAGGCTAGGGGGGATAGTAGAGGATAGGAAAGTCAGCAGAATACAACAGACACTAGTATGGCAATATGTGAATCAATGGATGTGTAACTGAGGTGATTCTGCAATCTGTATACAGGGTAAAAATGGGAGTTCATAACCCACTTGAATCAAAGTGTGAAATATGATATATCAAGAACTATGTAATGTTTTGAACAACCATAAATAAAAATTAAAAAAAAAAACTATCTTTGGTGCATAATGCACACAATTCTAATATTTCTACAGTAACTGACCCAGTTTAACATCAATGCAAGTAGATTCCTATTGGACATGATGTGTATTTTGACTTTCACTTTTATTCAACACTGATACATTACTATTTCAACAGTTTATGCACATAACAGGATATATATTTCATTCACAATTTAGAAAATTTATAGGCATTTGTTTCACTTTCAATCACTTCCTGCTTCAGAACACATGGATTCCTCCATATTTCTTGACTGGTCTTTTCATGAGACTTTTTTCCAAACATATTATTTTCGATTTCCATAATCACTTTTGAAACAAAACTCACACACACTTCATGATAAACAATAACCCTAAGATTACCATTAGATATATAACTGGTTGGAGTGAATGATTGTATGTCAATATATGATTTCCTATATATTTTCAGATATCAATTCAATCCATTATTTAAAGTGGAACCAGTTATAATATTTATTCACAGTATGGTCTATTCATGCATTATCTCTATATTCATAGACACAGGGTACACCACTTTGTACCCCCAATACTAATTTATATGTCTTCAAATATTGCTCCCAGTAATCGTGGAAGAAATACTCATGTCTTATGATCTACATATACATTTGATCACAATATTTTTCTGGGCACAAAATGCAAAAATCACACTTATGATTGTACCAAATACTAAATGGAAAGTGAACATGGATTATTAAAACGATAAATGTCCTGGTTGCCTAATGCTTTCAAATGTCATTCCTATTGGTGACGACATATTTGTTTCTTCCTAAGATTATGTATTCAATCTCAACCCTATTGAAAATGTCTAATCCTATCACTCACTGTATAATTGCCTAATTTCGTAAGGTCTGTATTGATATTTTCCTTTCTACATATTTTCCCCAGGTAATCATTGTGAATGACTCTTCACATGTGCTGAAATTTACATTCACTCTATAACCAAAACACTATTGCTACAGAACTTTTGCTCCATGTCCTATACTCACTCTATTTCCTAAACCTACTGACTACCTTCCTAATCCCACTGACTATCTCAATTTGAGTGGATGTTCTCTTCTAAAATCAATCTTCCAAGGTGTAAGGTCCTATGCCATTGATTATCGATTTATCTGAGACATCTGTGCAGAACGTAATTATAAGCTAAGTATCCCAATCAAGGGCCTAATGCCCTTCTGGGCTTCAAATCTTACCTAGATTTTTGTTTCCATACTTATATTTCACCTCTATAATCTTATAAATATCGCAGGTTCCCAATACTATTAATCATCCTTCGCAATGATTCGTAACCCAAATCAAACATGTTATTAACCCTAACCATACACTCTTCCCTCAATCTAACTTTGCAGAAGAGCAGGGACAGAGTTCGTCTTACAATACAGGAATGTAGGGTATCTTCCTCCTGCTGAGAACCTCAAATGTCCATGCAAATTTGATCCCTGGAGAAGATGTAGGCATCTATGAAGGACCTGAGAGAGCAAATGTCATCTTCCATCGCAAACAACCTTTCCAGGATGAAGGGTTGTGTCTGAATAAGCCTCTCTCTTGTTAATGTACACAAGATAGACCAAACCAGGCATGTGTGGAGAGCTGTTCCTGGGTGCCTATGGTTGATATACCATTCTAACTTGTAAAAGTGTCACAGGAAGTAAGGGCAGCCTCCATCTCATAGGACAAAGTGGTTGCCAAGGCAATGACCTCAAAGAATTCCTGAAGGAAGTAATCTCACCTCACTTCCTTGGTGATGGAACTCTCTGAACTTGGAATCCGGGAAGCCAGGCACCCAGAGCCAGTCTCAGTCCCAGTCCCAGTGGTCTTATTTTTTGGATTTACCAAGGACAGAGTCAGTCTTTCTTGGTACCTACTGAGGTGAGGATGAACAAATGTCAGGAAAGCTCTGAAGAGGGGCCTTTCCTGAGACAGCAGGTAGTGGCTCACCGCTGGCTAGTGACAACTTCACAGATTTGGCCAACGAGACCATATCTGACACAGGACAGGCGATTTCATCAGAACATAGTTTGGCCCACCAGTCAGAAGACACTCCCAATAGTCACAGACCTACTTGGGGAAGGAGCTTCCTTTGTGTGTGTGGGTGTGGGTTTGAGATTTTGTCTCATGTTCTGAGAATAGGTAGGAAAGGCGGTTTGTTTGGTTTGGAGTGAACTGTTTCTGGTAAGTCGTTTGACAAGGCCAGTGTTTCTTTGTCTGTGTATCCCACTGTGTCCGTGGTTTTAGATATTAGAAAAGAGAATGAATCATTGGATGTGTCCTGTCTAGACTCAACTTGCCCAATTTATGAATGGACTGCGGCTTGACTTATGGGTGGACAACTCCAACAATCTTCCTAAGTTCCTCTTTTCTTCCTGAATTCTGGCCACTCTCCAGAATAGGCTCATGGTTTTTTGTCCAAAATATGTACCACCTCCAAGCTCTGTGACATGGCCATGTACTGGATAGCTGAAAGAAATGGGAGCATCTCAGAAAACTCAGATATTAGTTTGACCAGGAAATTCTAAGTGAAGAAACCCTTCTTTGGGCCTTTTGCTCACCAATTGTTCTGATGCCCTGAATGTCAGGAAGGTCTTTGCCTCAGACCACACCATTGTAGAGCCTAAAGAAACAGTTTTCAAATGGAAATGAAAGGGCATCACCTGTGGCTCTTTGCTTAATTGCTTTGGAAAGGGATGTGTCTGAATCATCCTTTTGGCCCTGTGTGAGACTGTGGCTTAGATTCTCAGCACCTGATGGATCTAAAGAAGGATCCCTTGTGTGCATCCAAAACCAAAATGGACAAAAGAGCAGTCAGTGTGGATGAAGTCTCTCGCATTCCTCTGTAAGGTTCCTGTCATCCATCATGTGAGAATAGTGATAATTTGGTTCAAATGTGTTCCTCAAAACCCTGCAGAGGCTAGCCCATAAGTGCTTGGTTTTTCTCAAGACTCCAATTCACATAAAGAATCTAAAACACACAGTCAGTAGGCCTCAAATTGGAGAAGCAGTGCCATATTAATGGCAGGCATATTTGATCACTCTTGGTTCACTGGAAGGATGTCCTGGCCACCCTTATTTTAGGCAAATGAGGGGCAAGGGAGGTTATATTGGACACTGTCTTGGGCTGCACCCCTCATGGAAACCTCCAGCCAGAGATCATGATGATTGTGTAAATGGAAGAAGATGAGTGCCATGTGGAAGTGTTTTGGATTTAATTGTGGATATTTGTGTGACACTTGGAAGACATAACAAGGTGTACCTGGGCTTGAACTCTGGTGTGATTCCCCTTATAGACTGAGTTCAGGAACTGATCTCAGAGAAGTATTGCCATGTATTGTGTTGTGATTTAAGAGGCGATGTATGAGAGTCACCCTTGGAAACTGAGATCTAGCCCCAGAGTGGCTTTCCACAGAGCACTGGGAATTTCAGCCAAGATAACACATGATTTCATTCGAAAGACTTGGCAGACATAGTTGAGAGTGAAAAAACACATGGACCTCATATTGTAGACCTTAATGGGCCTGGCTTCATGTGACCTTTTGGCCATTCTTGGGAAGCCTTGCCTGTGAGGGTTCTCCAGAGCTTTCATTGAAATAATCTTGCTCACCATTTACTGGTTCCTGAATGAATTGAAACCCACAGTGCCTCCAACTTCATCCTTGAAAAATGTCTAAATAAATACCATGAAATTTTTGAAATTCCCATGACCAGGTGGCACTGGAGAATCTTTGGATGTCCTGTTGCTGATCATGGATGTACCAGACAGTGCCTTGCTTGACTGGGTTTTATGAAAATTGTGTAGAACAGAGGTGCCAGAAAGTTGCAGCCTGCTGAGAAGTGGGCCTAGAGCTGTGGTGGGCAGGAGTGTGATAAAACATCTGTGTTGGAGCAATGTGGATCTTCCATTGACTTCCAAATGGCTTGTGGATTACATGAAGCAGCCAGCAGACCCTTGTAATTAAAGGCATCTTGTTATATGGAGAGGATTCAGGGCAATGTTCAGAATCAGGTTGCTATGGACAAGGATGCAATGTGGCAAGCTTTGAGGGATAGAAGCGTGGTTGGTGCGTTCATCTGCAGACTCTGAACCACCACACATGACAGAACTCCCTCCAGCACTGTGTCTCAGTTGAACTCCTTGAATTTCATGAAGCAAATACCAAACTCCCAGTTCAGCAGCAAAAACCCCACAAAAAGTGGAGGAGGACCAAATGGCTTCACAGTCCAACGGGGAGACACTTAGCCCCCAGAGGCCACAGTTTACCTAAAAAGAAGAAAATCAACACTGCTACCTCATGTTCATTGGAAAATAAGATACCATGTCCTCCACATCACATAGAGGCAGACCCAGCTTTGATGGTCTCACTACAAAGGAAGCCAATTCTCCTGACAACAACATATTTTTCACGTTCCCAAACTCAGAGGCAGTTGCTCTAAAAGTTTTTAGGCCAGCAGAGCTCCATGTTTGTGGAGTGTTTACCCTGTCCCTTACTTTTGGAAACTCCTCTACAACCTCCAAGGTTGTGAACTCCTGAGCATTTTCCATTCCAGATATGTATTCACTGATTTTCTATCTATTCTCCTCTAACTGTGTCTTACTTGGGGTGAAGGTAATTTCAAGGCATTGTTCTGGATGAGAGTGGGAGGATATTTGTGTAGCATATATTTGCATACAAATTGGATTCAATTTCCAATTTTCCTTTTGAAATACTGAATCCCTGACACTAACCCATACATACTAGAGTCAGACAACTCATCCTAATATGATAGAGAAAAATAACACAAACCTATAGAAATACAGCAGTTAATTGGAGGCATGTTGTATAGTTGGACTTGCATTTTGCATTATACAAGGTAGGAGTTATAAATCTAGTCAATGTTTAATAGAAAAAGATCTCCATGTGTTTTTAAAGTTAACAAATATGAGAATTCATGTTTCCCTTTCTCTTTAGCCTATTCACACTTGTATATTTATATGCATATATAGAATCCTACCAGGTATCACACGTACATCTTTGTGAGGTGGCTGACTTGGCAGATACAAATTGTGAGAAGAGATCACTCCTCCTAAATGCTGTTGGAACTGAAAATTCAACCTATAAGGAGCGTCCTAGTAGAACAACATTATACGTAAACTCATGTTCAGTAAAATAAATATTTTTGCATCTGTGGATGATATATATTTACTGATGAATTTCGATTGGCATTTATATTGCTACTTTTTAATGTCTGTGAGTGTTTTGTGTGTGTGTTTGTGTGTGTGTGTGTGTACACTCTCCAGATTTTTCAAAATATGAAATATATGTGTCAAATATACACTCTCTAAATTCATTTATGTTCATGTATGTGGATTTTTAATCAACTTTTCACAAGATTATTCTTGTGAAAAGTTGATTAAAAATATTCAGAAATATTCATCCACCTGAAATACATATTTGTTTCCTAGTACTGAAAACTAACTTCAGGGAATGATGCATACAAATCCTAATTATTCTACAGTAACTGACCCAGTCTAACATCAATGCAAGTAGATTCCAATGGGACATGATATGTAATTCTTTATTCATTTGTATTCGACACTTTTACATTATTATTTCTTCAGTTTTTGCACATCATAGGATATATATTTCATCCACACGTTCACAAATTTGTAGGCATTTGTTTCAAATTTAATCACTTTTTGCTTCAGAACACATGTATTGTCAAGGTTTCTTTACTGGTATTTTCATGAGTCTTCTTTCCAAACACATTATTTCCATAGTCACTTTTGAAGCAAAACTCACACACTCTTCATGATAAACCAAAACACGAATATTACCATTAGATGTATAACTACTTGGAATGAATGATTGTATATCAATATATGATTTCCTGTGATTTTTCAGATATTAGATCAATTCATTTTTTAAAGTTGAAAAAAGTTATATTATTCATTCACATTACGGTCTATTCATTCTTTATCTCTATATTCATAGACACAGGGTACACCTCTTTGTACCCCCGATTCTAATTTTACATCTTCAATATATTGCTTGCAGAAATGTTGGAAGACATACTCATGTCACCTGATGTACATATACATTTTATCAAAGTAATATTCTGGACAAAAAAATGTAAAGGTCACATTTATGATTGTACCAAAGCCTAAATGTAAAGTGTACATGAATTACTAAAAACATCCATGTCCAGGTTGCCTAATGCTGTCAATTGTCAATCCTATTGGTGACTACATATTTGTTTCTTCCTAATTTATATATTCAAACTCAACCCTGTTCAAAATGTCTAATCCTATCACTCACTTTATACTTTGCCTGATTTCATAATGTTTCTATTGATATCTGCTTTTCAACAAATTTTCCCAAGTTGATCCTAGTGACTGACACTTCATATGTGCTGACATTTACATTCACTCTATAATAGAAACCCTATTGCTAAAGAACTTTTGGTCCAAATCCTATACTCACTCTTCTATCTAAACCTACCGACTATCTTCCTAATCCTACCGACTATCCCTTTTTGACTGGATGTTCTCTTCTACATTCAATAAAATGTCCTATGCCATTGTATATCGAATTATCTGAGACAATTTTGCAGAGCATAATTCAAAGCTAAGTATCCCAATCAACGGCCCAATGTCCTTCTGGGCTTCAAATCATACCTAGATTTCTGTTTTCATACTTATATTTCACCTCTATATTCTTGTAAATATCGCAGTTTCCCAATAGCATTATTCATCGCACAGAATGATTCGTAACCCAAATCAAACCTGTTATTAACCCTAAACATACTCTGTTCCCTCAATCTCATTTTACAGAAGAGCAGGGACAGAGTGGTTTTTACAATACAGGAAACTTGGGGACCTTCCACCTGCTGAGAACTTCAAAGGTCCATGCAGAAATGATACCTGGAGAAGTTGTAGGCAGGTATGAAGGACCTGAGAGAGCAAAAGTCATCTTCCAATGCAAACAACCTGGTCAGGATGAAGGGATATGTATGAATCAGCCTCTCTCTTCTTATTGTAGAGAAGATGGACCAAACCAGGCCTGTGTGGAGAGCTGTTCTTGGGTGCCAATGGTTGATATACCATACTACCTTGTGAAAGTGTCACAGGAAGTAGGGGAAGGCTCCATCTCATGGGACCTTTTGGAAGCAACTGTTAGGACAAAGTGGTTGCCAAGGCAGTGACCTCATTCAGTTCCAAAGAAAGTGACATACCTCATTTCCTTGGTGATGGAACTGTCTGAACTTGGTATCCAAAAAGCCAGGCACCAAGAGGCAGTCCCAGTCCCAGTCCCAGTGGGCTCACTTGTTTGGATTTACCAAGGACAGAGTCAGTTTTCTTGGTACCTAATGATGTGAGGATGGCCAAATGCCAGGAAAGCTCTGAAGATGGACCTTTCCTGAGAAAGCAGATAGTGGTTCACCACTGGCTCCTGACAACTGCACAGAGTTGGCCAAGGAAACCAGATCTGAGAGAAGACAGACCATTTCAGGGGAACATAGTATGGCCCACCAGTCAGAGGACACTCTGGATAGTCACAGACCTACTTGGGTGAAGGAGGTGCCTTTGTGGGAGTGTGTGTGGGTTTATTGTTTTGTCTCATGTTCTGAGAATAGATGGGAAAGGCGGTTTGGTTTGGAGTGGACAGTTTCTAGTAAGTTGTTTCACAAGGTGAGTGTTTCTATGTCTGTGTATCCCACTGTGTCCATTGTTGTAGACATTGGAAAAGAGAATGCATTAATGGATGTGTCCTGTCAAGTGTAAATCTTCCCATATTTCAACCTGCCCAATATATGAATGGAGTGCAGCTTGTCTTGACGATGTGCAACACCTGCTATCTTTCTAAGTTGCTGTTTTCTTCCTGAATTCTGTCCACTCTCTAGAATAGGCTCATGGATTTATTTTCAAAATATGTACCACCTCCAACTCTGTGACATGGCCATGTACTGGATAGCTGAAGAGAATTGCGAGCATCTCAGAAAACTCAGATATCAGTGTGACCAGGAAAGTCTCAGTGGAGAAACCCTGCTTTGGGCCTTTTGCTTACTTATTGTTGTTTTTCACTGAATGTCAGGAAGTTCTTTGCCTCAATCCACCCCTTTGTGAAGCCTGAAGTAAACAGTTTTCAAATGGAAATGAATGGCATCACCTGTGGCTCTTTGCTTAATTGCTTTGGGAAGGGATGTGTCTGAATTAGTCTCTTGGCCATGTGTGTGGCTTTGAGTTAGATTCTCAGCACCTGATGCATCTAAAGAATGATCCCATGTGTGCATCCAAAACCATAATGGCAAAAAAATCATTCATTATGGATGAAGTCTCTTGCCTTCCTCTGTTAGGTTCCTGAACTCCATCAAGTGAGAATAGGGATTCTTTGGGTCAAATGAGTTCTTCAATTCCCTCCAGAGGTGCTTGGGTTTTCAAGTAACTCCAAATAACATAAGAAATTGATACCTGAAATCAGTAGGCCTCAAATTGGAGAAACACAGAAGTATTAACGGCAGGCTTATTTGATCACTCCTGGTTCACAGAAACGGTGTCCAGGCCACCCTGACTTTAGGCAAATGAGGAAAAAGCGAGCTGATTTTGGACACTGTCTTGGCTTTTCTCATGACTCCAATTCACATAAAGAATCTACACCCCACAGTCAGAGAGCCTCAAATTGGATAAGCAGAGCAGTATTAAGGGCAGGCCTATTTGATCACTCCAGGTTCACAGGAAGGGTGCCCAGGCCACGCTGAAGTTAGGCAAAAGAGGTGCAAGAAGCTTATTTTGGACATTTTCTTGGGCTGCACAACTCATGGAAAACTCCAGGAAGAGGTTATGATTAGTGTCTATATGGAAGAAGAATAGGGCCATGAGGGAGTATTCTGGTTTTAATTGTTTTCATTTGAGTAGCGGTTGGAAGAGTTGTCTGGGTCCACCTGGACTTGAACTCTGGTGTGATTCTCCTTATAGACTGAGTTCTGGAACTGACCTGAGAGAAGTATTGCCAAGAATTGTGTTGGGATTTTAGGAGGCCAGGCATGAAGTTGCCATTGGAACCTGAGATCTAGGCACAGGTTGGCTTTCCACAGAACACTGCGAATCTCAGCCAGGATATTACATGATTTTATTCTGAAAGACTTGGCATGCATTATAGAGATTCAAAACCCACATGGACCTCGCTTTATAGACCTCAATTGGCCTCGCTTCATGTGACTTTTTGGCCACTCATTGGGTAGCCTTGCTTGTGAGAGTACTCCAGAGCTTTGCCTGAAATTAGTTTCCTAACCCTTTAAGGGTTCCTGAATGAATTGAAACCCACAGTGCCTCCAACTTCATCCATGAAAAATTGCTAGATAATTACCATGAAATTTTTAAAATTCCCATGACCAGATGTCACTGGAGAACCTTTGATGTCCTGTTGATGATCATGAATATACCAGACAGGGCCTTGATTGACTGGGTTTCATGAAAATGGTGTAGAACAGAGATGCTAGTAAGTAGGAGCCTGGTGAGTAGTGGGCCTAGAGAAGTGTTATGCAAGTGAGTGATAAAACATCTGTGGTGGGGCCATGTGGATCTTCCATTGGCTTCCAAATGGCTTGAGACTGACATGGTGCAGCCATCAGACCCATATACGTAAAGGCATATTTTTATATGGAGAGATTTTAGGGCAATGTTCAGAATCATGTTGCTATTGTCAAGGGGGCAAGCTACGTGGGATAGAACCCTGGTTGGTGCATTCTCCTGGAGACCATGCCCACCACAGCTGACAGAACTCCCTTCAGCACTGTCTCCCATTTGAACTCATTGTATTTCATGAAGCAAATACCAAACTCCCAGTGCAGCAGCAAAAAACACGACGATAATTGGAGGATGACCAAGTTGTGTCACAGTCCACACGGGGAGACACTTAGCCCTCAGTGGCCACAGTTTACCTACAAAGAGAGAATTCAGCACTGCTGCCTCATTTTTATTGGAAAATAAATAACCATGTCCCCCAGGTCACATAGAAGCAGATCGAGCTTTGATTGTCTCACTACAAATAAAGCTAAAGCTAATGAAAACAACATATATTTTAAGTGCCCAACCTCAAAGGCAGGTTCTCAAAAAGTCTTTAGGTCAGCAGAGCTCCATGTTTGTGGAGTGTTTACCCTGTCCCTTACTTTTGGAAACTCCTCTACCACCTCCAAAGATGTGAAATCTGGAGCATTTTCCATTCCTGATAGGTATTCACAGATTTTCTAACTCTTCTCCTCTAATTGTGTCTTACTTGGGGCGAAGGTAATGTCAAGGCATTGTTCTGGAGGAGAGTGGGAAGAATTTTCTGTAGCATATATTTGCATACACATTGGATTCAGTTTTTTATTTTCCATTCAAAATACTGAATCCCTGACTCTAACCCATACCCGACCAGACTCTGACTACTAATTCTAATATGATGGAGAAAACTAACCCAAACAGAATAGAAATACAAGCAGTTCAGAGTAGGCCTGGTGTATTGTTGGACTTGCCTTTTGCATGATACAGAGTTGGAGTCATGAATCTAGTCGATTTGTTGTTGAAATAGTTGTCCATGTATTTTTAAGGTTAACAAATATGTGAATTCCTGTCTCCCTTTCTCTGTAGTCTTATATGCACATATAGATTCCTACCTGGTACCACACGTACATTCTTGTGAGGTGGCTGACTTGGCAGATACAAATTGTTAGAAGAGATCACTCCTACTAAACTTGTTGGAATTGGATATTCAACCTATGGGTGAGCTTGCTAGTTGAAGAGCATTATACATAAATCCATGTTCAGTAAAATTAATATTTTTAGATCTCTGGATGATGCATATTTTATAATGAATTTTGATTGACATATATATTGCTACTTTTTTGTCTGTGTGTGTGTTTTGTATATATATATATATATATATATATATATATATATATATATATATACACTCTCCAGATTTTTCAAAATATGAAATATATGTGTCTTATATACACTACCTAAATTCATTCATGTTTATGTATGTGGATTTATAATCAACTATTCACAAGATTATTCTGAGAAATATTCATCCACCTGAAATTTGCCTAATGATCTCAAATGTCAATCCTATTTGTGACTACATATTTGTTTCTTCCTAAGATTATATATGTAAACTCAACCCTGTTCAAAATATCTAATCCTATCACTCACTTTATACTTTGCCTGTTTTCGTAATGTCTTTATTGATATCTGCTTTCCTACATATTTTCCCCAGTTCATCATTGTGACTGACTCTTCACCTGTGCTGACATTTACATTCACTCTCTAATCGAAACCCTATTGCTAAAGAACTTTTTTTTCCAATTCCTATACTCACCCTTATTCCTAAAAGTACTGACTATCTTCCTAATGCTATAGACTATCCCTTTTTGACTGGATGTTCTCTTCTACATTCAATCATCCAAGTAAATGTGGGGCGAGCTTCAGAGGAGGAGACAACCAACAGACTATCTCATGCAACATCAAAGGGTTTTTTTGGTGTCCAGCATGCTGGGGCTCAGAGATCACTTGAATCGAGCAGATAGCCCTGAGAATAGCTTAAGTAGAGCTTATATACTTTCCCTGGAGAGGGCAGGGAGGGAATTTTATTGATGGGTCAGGGCGAGTGGGTGGTTTGCGTGCAACTGGGTGAGGGAGTACATTCTGCAGTTGCGCAGTTGGGGACAGAACATTTTGGGAACAAGATTTGCAAGCATTTCTCAAGATTTCAACAGTGTTTTGTTAAGCATACAGAAAAATAAGAAGTGACAAGTACCTATTTTATTAACTTTAATTCCCCACTTCTTCTTCTGGCTACTTTTAATCATAAAAATGATCATTGGAGGGTGTCACATTCTATGTCTGCTAGTGGGGTATTACCATAAGTTTAACTCGTCCAATTTGAGCCTGGAGAAAAGAAATTACACGGTTGAGCAAACAGGGTTTTATAGTTAGCAATAATATGAGGATTATTATTGGACCTGCCAGGTTGATAAAAACGTAGTTAACCAGGAGGAGTGTGTGAACCAAGACTCAAGCCACCCTTTTTGGGCCTCTCTCTCTTGTTGATGCTCTTCAAGGTGTCTTTTAAATTTACTCATAGATTTTATTACAACTCCAGTATGGTCAGCATAAAAACAACATTCTTTCCTCAATGCATCACAAAGGCCCCCTTCTCTAATAAAGAGGAGGTCCAACCCTCAACTGTTCTGTAAAACAACTTCAGAGAGAGAGGTTAAAGATTCATGCAAAGCTCTGATGGGGGTTTCTAATATCTTAGTTTTGCTCTATTGCTGCTTCTAATTGGGTCATTTGTTGTGTCCCATGGACAATGGCAGTGGCTCCTGTGCCCACCCGTGCAGCAACTCCTATTCATAATAGGATGGCTAAAGTGAGCGATACATGTTCCCAGTGGAACCGGTTGTATGCCCCCCCCATTTAATCTTCAAACGAACCTGCATCATGATAGAGCACTCTGGGAAACATCTGCACCATTTCAAAATTAATCCCATCTGTTGACCATTTCATGAAAACATAAACAATGTTTAAGTATATAGAATTATGCTGTTGTAGGGACAGAAAAGGCAAGGCACCTAAGGCACTGAAGACAGGGAAACAGTCCTATTTTGTTGCAACAGGATTCAGAGGGCATTGCTTCTGTTGTAATCAATTAATCCCCTGAAACTCAAGTTTAGGTAGTTTCAGAATTTTGTACCCAGCATATAAGGATGGGGCTCAGAAGTTTACAGTCTGCAGAAGTTCAAAAAAGCAGTATTTGTTTCTGATTTTTCCTCTGTTCTGGGCAAGTTAAATTTTCAAGGACACATGGGAGGGGGAGAGCTTTTTATTCCCTTTCTTATTTTCCCCCTGCCAGCTGTTACAACGGAGCCCATTTGGTAATTTCTTTATCTTAGAAATGTAGCCATTTCTGTGAAGCCCCAGCTGAAGGCCAGAGGCCTTGTTCACATATTTTGTGAAAAACAAGTTAGGGGTTGTCTAGCTTAGAAGTACTGAGTTTTTTAACCAGTGGCCAAGTAGAACAGGGCAATACAAAAAGAGAAAGTTTATCTACATTGAACTCTTTATAGAAACTCTATGCTGAAAGTTCTAAATTCAGCCATGGTGAAGACTTCTGGAGAAGGACATTTAAGACTTTTCTGTGGGCCTGGTACAGAGGGGGAATACGGGGAAGGTGGGGCTGAGAGAAGCTCTGAGGATCTGAGAATGAGGAAAAAGAGAGATGTAAAAAAATAATTGGAAAGGGGTTTGGGAATTTCCTAGCAACAAAACTTCAGCAGTAGAACAGGTAGAGCAGAGCAGAAAACGGGAGTGAGTATCCCAAAATTCTGTGAGGGACTTTAAATTTTAGTAACCTGTTTTCAGTGATGACAAAGCAACTTTAATGGCCATTTATATTACATCTTGGATAAGGGTCTGAGAGCTCTCCTCAGCTCGTTTGAGCTTTGGGTTAGCTGGAAAGAGGACCTGGTGGGACCCGGTGAGGGCACTGACAGGAGAAGAGAGGAATGAGTCGGTGGAGGGGTACCTCAGTACCTGCTACCTCACTAGTGGGCAATTGTCTGAGAACTGGTGGAGGTTTGGGTTTCTGATCTAGTAATTGGAGGGGAGAAATCAGGTTGCTGAGGTGGGAGTGACAGCAGAGAGTCTGGAGCAGAAGGCTGAGGATAAAAATCTATTGGAGAAGCATAGTTCAGGATGTGAGTGAAGGAGGGAAAAGGCTTCCACATAGGGGAATCTCCTTTCACCCTTTTGAGCACTTGCAGAAGTTAAAAAGGTCACGCAAAATTTGAGGATCTAGAGACCCCTCTGGGGGCCATCCTTTTTCTGTTTTCTACTTGGTAATATGGCCAATGCTGTGTACTAAATTTGATGAAGTATTGGGGTTCCATCAGGCAGCCCCTGTATGATCACATCTCCATGAAATACAGAAGAAGTCGGCTTTTCCCCCACACAGCCGTTACTGTTTGTGGCTTTGATAGTTTGCCGGGCAAACATAGTAATCTAGGCTAGCCAACCGCATCTGGCTCGCGTGTCCCTACATCCATAAAGTTTGTTTCCATTATCTATGGTACGGAAGGGATTTAATGGTATTTTAGTGGGATTTTCTTCATCAGGGATATCCCAATAAAAAAGACCTATGGCCAGCTGACAAATGTCTGGGTGGAGAGATGGCCACCAGGTCCCTAAGGGGGCTGTATGCGAGATAGATTATACTCTTTTCCAGTAGGATTTGTGATCAGCCATCGCTGCTTAACAGGCTGATGAGGGTTAGGACTACTTGTGGCCAAGGGGAGAGTATATAACCTTATCCACATGGCGAATACACAATTTGAAACTGTTACCAGTCTTTTTCAGTTTCCAGAAAGATTCTGGACAAGGAGCAGGCTTGAGATGAGAGGCATGGATCCAGGAAGTGATTCTGTATACCTTTACCACTGTAGGTGTTATAAGTAACACCTGGTATGGTCCTTTTCAGCAGGGTTCCAGGGATGACACCTGATGTCATCTTACATACATGAAGTCTCTTATTTGATATGGATGTGGAATCCCCTGGTACACAGTTTGGTAGGCAGTGGCCAGCTATTTTCACAGGTATCACTGAGTTCTTTCAAGAGCTTTAAGTCTGTCAACCAAGAGGGTGTGAAATGGATCCTTAGGTCTTACAGTTGGGCTTAGGACCCTTACTGGACGAGGGCCACCATAGAGAATTTCTCAGGGGGTAAGGCTACTCAAAGAAACAGAAGGATTTTTTCTTGCATGAAACATTGCATAAGTCAGGAGCATAGTCCAATCTTTTATGCTGGTCTCTAAGCTTAATTTCGTTAAGGTCTCTTTAATTGTTCTATTCATTCTTTCTACTTGTCCTGAACTCTGGGGTCTATAAGCACAATATAACTTCCAATTAATCCCCAGGTTCCTGGCTAACCCCTGACTTACCTGGGCCATGAACATCGGTCCATTATCAGATCCTATTACCGGCTTAGCTTCCTCCAATGGTAGAGAGGCTTAGTCAGAAGCAGGGGAATCACTTAGAGTGTGTTGTGTGTTAGGGGACGAGGGCAGGTGATAAGGAGGGGAAGAAGAGTCCAGTAGAGTCAAATCTTGTGACTCAGGGAGAACAGAGGGTGGAGGAGGTGGAAGAGGTGAGGGTTTGAGAGATCATGGGGGAAGGAGTATGAGCAGAGGCATGGGCAAGGAAAGGCTTCACCCATGGTGGAGGAGATTTGCAGAGGTTGGCAAAGTTAAGATATATGGCTGTTGATCAGGATGGCTATGTGGCCCTGGCTGAAAGACAATATCTCTGACTTTTTAAATTAGTGGGAAGTAGAAAGATATTTCTAGGGGCCATACGACTCCAAAATGGGCCATTCTGAGGCACAGAGAGTCTGCCAGGTCTAGCGTTTTACTAAAAAAAGAAAGATACTGAGCCCTTAAGCAGACTTTGGTTCAGTGATCAAGGGTCAGGGACAGAGCCATTGAAGTGCTCTGTCCCATAATGAAAGGTACACAAACAGTAAAAGCAAAGTCACATGACACAGATAAGACAAGACCATGAAGACAGGCAATGGACGTCCAACACTGAGACCAGGAATGCGTAGCCGGCAAAACCCGATAGGATGGCAATACCTAATCTAAAACAAAATATCACTGAGTCGATGAAGCAATTGTTCCTTGATTCTCCGAGTCCTCTGCGGGGTCCCCCATGGAGGTGCCCTATGTCTCTGTGACACGTCTCTCAGCCACCGTCGGAGAGACCCCAGGCTCTTCATCTCCAGCAATTTTGCCAAGCCCTAACATGACACCTGAAACCAGAAAGAGGCGCCTTACTTGCTCCGAGAGGAGCCCGTTGGGGGTCTCTCATCCGCCACTGCCAGAACTCGGTGGAACCTCAATATGTAAAGGTCAGGCGAGTGTCGGAGGAAGAGACTACCAAGAGACTGTCTCATGCAACAGCAAAGGGTTTTTTTTGGGTCCAGCTTGCTGGGGCTCACAGCTAACTTAAATAGATCAGAGAGCTCTGAGAACAGCTTATGCAGAGCTTACATACATTTCTTGGAGAGGGAAGGGAGGGAAGTTTACTGATGTGTAAGGGTGAGTGGGCGGTTCGCGTGACACCGAGTGAGGCAGTACATTCTGCAGTTTGGCAGTTGGGAACAGTACATTCTAGAACAAGATTAGCAAACATTTCTCAAGATTTCAACTGTGTTTTGTTAAGCATACAGAAAAACAGGAAATTACAAGTACCTATTTTATTAACCTTTCACTACCGACTATCCCTTTTTGACTGGATGTTCCTTCTACATTAATTCATGCAAGGTACAAGGACCTATGCCATTGTATATCGATTTATCTGAGACATCTCTGCAGAACGTAATTCAATGCTGCGTATCCCAATCAAGGGCTCAATGCCCTTCTGGCCTTCAAATCATACTTAGATTTCTTTTTTCATACATATATTACACCTATATATTCTTATACACATAGCAAGTTCCCAATACCATTATTCATCCAGCACAATGATTTCTAACCCAAATCAAACATGTTTTTAACCATAATCATACACTGTTCCTTCAATCTAACTTTATAGAAGAGCAGGGAAAGAGTTGATTTTACAATAAAGAAATGTAGGGAAACTTCCACCTGCTGAGAACCTCAAAGGCCCATGCAGAAATGATCCCTGGAGAAGATGTAGGCAGCTATGAAAGACCTGAGAAAGCAAAAGTCATCTTCCATGGCAAACAACCCGGTCAGGATAAAAGGTTGTGTCTGAATTAGATTCTCTTCTTAATGTAGAGAACATGGACCAAAACAGGCCTGTGTGGAGATCTATTCCTGGGTGCCTATGGTTGATATACCATTCTAACTTGTGAAAGTGTCACAGGAAGTAGGGGCAGCCTCAATCTCATGGGACCCTTGGAAGCAACAGTTAAGACAAAGTGGTTGCCAAGACAGGGACCTCATTCAGTTCAGGAAGGAAATGACCTCACCTCACTTCCTTGGTGATGGAACTTTCTGAACTTTGGATCCAGGAAGCCAGGCACACAGAGCCAGTCCCAGTCCCCATCCCTGTGGTCTCACTTATTTGAATTTACCAAGGACAGTCAGTCTTTCTTGGTACCTTCAGACGTGAGAAGAACAAATGCCAGGAAAGCTCGGAAGCGTTGCTTTTCTTGAGAAAGCAGTTAGTGGCTCACCGTTGGCTCCTGAGAAGTTCACAGAGTTTGCCAAGGAGACCAGATCTGAGACAGGACAGGCTATTTTGGGGGAACATATTATGGCCTACAAGTCAGAGGACACTCCGGATAGTCAAAGACCTACTTGGGGGAAGAAGGTGCCTTTGTGGGTGTGCTTGTGGGTTTGTGGTTTTGTCTCATTCTCTGAGAATAGGTAGGAAAGTCAGTTTGTTTCGTTGGAAGTGGACTGTTTCTAGTAAGTCGTTTAACATGGCGAGTGTTTCTCTGTCTGTGTATCTCACTGTGTCCGTGGTTGTAGACATTAGAAAAGAGAATTCATGAATGGATGTGTCTTGTCGAGTAGAAAGCTTCTCAGCATTCATATTGCCCCATTTATGAATGGACTGTAGCTTGCCTTATTGATGTGCAACACCTGCTATCTTCCTAAGTTCCTGTTTTCTTCCTGAATTCCGGCCAATCTCAAGAATAGGCCTATGGTTTTGTGTCCAAGATCTTTACCACCTCAAAGCTCTGTGACATAACAATGTACTGGATAGCTGTAGGGAATGGGGAGCATCTCAGAAAACTCAGATATCTGTGACCAGGAAAGTCTCAGTGGAGAAACCCTGCTTTGGGCCTTTTACTTACCAATTGTTCTGTTGCCCTGAATGTCAGGAAGGTCTTTGCCTCTGGCCACCCCTTTTTGAAGCCTGAAGAAAACAGTTTTCAAAGGGAAATGATTGGGCATACCTGTGGCTCTTTTCTTAAGTGCTTTGAAAAGGGATGTGTATAAATCAGCCCCCTGGCCCTGTGTGTGGCTGTGACTTAGATTCTCAGCACCTGATGGATCTAAAGAAAGTTCCCATGTTTGCATCCAAATGAAAAATGGCCAAAAGAGCAGTCATTGGGATGAAGTCTCTTGACTTCCTCTGTAAGGTTCCTGAACTCCATCAAGTGAAAATAGGGATCCTTTGGGTCAAATGAGTTCTTCAAAACCTACAGAGGCTAGCCCATAGGTGTTTGGTTTTATCATGACTAAAATTCACATAAAGAATCTAAACCCCACAGTCAGTAGGCCTCAAATTGGAGAATTGGAGCGGTATTAATGGCAGGCCTATTTGATCACTCCTTGTTCACAGGATGGGTGTCCAGGCCACCTTGACTTTAGGCAAATGAGGGTCAAAGGAGCTTATTTTGGACACTGTCTTGGTCTGCGCCCCTCATTTAAACATCCAGCCAAATTATGATGAGTGTCAATATGGAAGAAGATGAGGGCCATATGGGAGTGTTCTTGTTTTAATTGTGGTAATTTGTGTGGTAGTTGGAAGAGATGACTGGGATCACCTGGGCTTGAACTCTGGTGTGATTCCCCTTAAAGAATGAGTTCTGGATCTGACCTCAGAGAAGTATTGCCGTGAATTCTCTTGGGATTTTACTAGGCCACGCGTGAGAATCGCCTTTGGAAACTGAGATCTAGGCCCAGGATGGCTTTCCACGGAGCTCGGGGATTCTGAGCCAGGATATCACATGATTTACTTCTTGAAGACTTGGCAGCCCTAGTTGAGAGTCCAAACACATATGGACCTCACATTGTAGACCACAATGTGTCTGGATTCATGTGACCTTTTTGCCAGTCTTTTGGAAGGCTTTTCTGTGAGTGTTCTCCAGAGCTTTCATTGAAATGAGCTTCCTCACCATTTAATGGTTCCTGAATTAATTGAAACCCACAGTGCCTCTAACTTCATTTTTGAAATATGACTAGATAAATACCATGAAATTTCTGAAATTCCCATGACCAGGTGGCACTGGATAAACTTTGGATTTCCTGTTGCTGATCATGAGTGTACCAAAGAGTGCCTTGATTGACTGGGTTTCGTGAAAATGGTGTAGAACAGAGATGCCAGTAATTTGGATCCTGCTGAGTACTGGGCGTAGAGAAGTGGACTGTAGGTGTGTAAATAAATATTTTTGGTAGGACCACCTGGATCTTCCATTGGCTTTGAAAGACTTGCGACTGACATGGTGCAGGCAGCAGACCTTTATATGTAAAGATATCTTGTCATATGGAGAGGTTTCAGGGCAATGTTCAGAATCAGGTTGCTATAGTCAAGGGGAAAGCTATGTAGGATAGAAGCCTGGTTCGTACATTCTCTTCGCGACCCTGACCAACCACACATGACAGAACTCCTCCAGCATTTTTATCCCAGTTGAACTCCTTGTATTTCGTGAAGCAAGTACCAAACTCCCAGTGCAGCAGTAAGAAACACCCTGGAAAGTGGAGGATCACCAAATGGCTTCACAGTCCACATGGGAGACACTTCAGCCCAGTGGCCTCAGTTTACCTACAAAGAGAGAATTCAGCACCGCTGCCTCATGATCATTGGAAAATAAGAAACCATGTTCTCCAGGTAACATAGATGCAGACCCAGATTTCATGGTGTCACTACAAACGAAGCTAAATCTACTGACAATTACATATATTTCTTGTTCCCAACCTCAGAGGAAGTTTCTCAAGAAGTCTTTAGGCCACCACAGCTCCATGTTTCTGGATTGTTTACCCTCTCCCTTACTTTTGGAAACTGTTCTACCACCTCCAGTGTTGTGAACTCCTGAGCATTTTCCATTCCACATAAATTCACAGATTTTCTAACTCCTCTCCTCTAATTGTGTCTTACTTTTAGCGATGGTTATGTCAAGGCATTGTTCTGGATGAGAGAGGGAAGATTTATGTGTATCACATTTTTGCATACACATTAGATTCATTTTCCTTTTTTCCATTTGAAATACTGAATCCCTGAGACTAACCCATACCCTACTAGACTCTGACTACTAATCCTAATATCATGGAGAGAAAGAAACCTAACCGAATAGAAATACAGGCCTTTCATAGGAAGCATGGTGTATACTTCTATTTGCCTTCTGCATTATCAAGAGTATGTGTTTTAAATCTAGTCAACTTTTCATTGTAATATTTCTCCATGATTTTTAAAAATTATCACATATATAAATTCCTGTCTCCCTTTCTCTGTATCCTATTCAGCACATGTATTTTTTTATGCATATATATAATATCCTACCTGGTATCACACGGACATTCTTCTGAGCTCCCTGACTTTGGAATATAAAATTGTGAGAACAGATGACTCTCCCTAAATAATGATGGAACTGAAAATTCAACCTATGGGTGAGCTTCCTAGTGAAAAACACTATACATAAATCCATGTTCAGTAAAATGAATATTTTTGAATACGTGGATGAATTATATTTCATGATGAATTTCGATTGGCATATATATTGCTAAATATTAATGTGTGTGTGTGTGTGTGTGTGTGTATGTGTGCATGTGTGTGTGTGTGTGTGTGTGTGTATTTTTTTTAAATCTGGAAAAAATATATATGTATATATATATATATATATATATATATATATATATATATATATATATATTTTTTTTTTTCCTCCAGATTTTAAAAAAAATATGAAAAATATGTGTCTTATTATACACTCCCTAAATTCATTTATATTCATGTATGTGGGTTCAAAATCCAATCTTTACAAGATTATTTTCAGCAATATTTATATTCCTGTAATACATTTTTGTTTCCTACTACTGAAAACTAAGTTCAGTAGGTGGTGCATACAAATCCTAATATTTCTACAGTACCTGACCCAGTTTAACATCAATGCAAGTATATTGCTATGGGACATGATGTGTATTTTGAAGTTCATTTTTATTCAACACTGGTATATTACTATTTTATCTGTTTATGGACATCATAGGATATATTTTTTCATCCACAACTTCACAAAATTATAGGCATTTGGTTCACATTCATTTACTTACTACTTAAGAACACATGTATTCCTCCATGTTTCTTTACTGGTCTTTTCACTAGACTTCTTTCTAAACACATTATTTTTGATTCCATAATCATTTTTGAAGCAATACTCACCCTTCACGATAAACCGTAACCCTAATATTACCATTACATATATAACTGGTTGGAATGATTGTATATATATCAATATAAGATTTCCAATATATTTTCAGATGCAAACTCAATCCATTATTTAAAGTTGGAACTAGTTATATACTTTATCACAATATGGTCTATTCATGCAACATCTCAATAATCATCAACACAAGGTACACCTATTTGTATCACCAGTACTAATTTATAAGTTTCCAGAATATTACTCCCCATAATGGTGGAAGAAATACTCATGTCACCTTATCAACATATACAATTTATCATGGTAGTATTCTGGACACAAAATGCAAAGGTCACACATATGATTGTACCAAAGCCTAAATGGAAAGTGACCATGGATTACTAAAAACATCCATGTCCAGGGTGCCTAATGCTCTCAAATGTCAATCCTATTGATTACTACATATTTGTTTCTTCCTAAGATTATATATTCAACCTCAAGCCTGTTGAAAATGTCTAATCCTATCACTCACTTTATACTTTGCCTGATTTCCTAATCTTTCTATTGATATCTGCTTTCCTACATATTTTTCCCAGTTCATCATTGTGACTGTATCTTCACATGTGCTGACATTTACATTCACTCTCTAACTGAAACCCTATTGCTAAAGAACTTTTGGTCCAACTCCTAGAGTCACTCTTCTTCCTAAACCTACTGACTATCTTCCTAATCCTACAGACTATCCCTTTTTGACTGGATGTTCTCTTCTACATTCAATCATCCGAGGTACACGGTCCTATGCCATTGTATATCGATTTATCTGAGACCTCGGTGCAGAACATAATTCAAGCTAAGTATACAAATCAAGGGTTCTGTTGCCCTGAATGTCAGGAAGGTCTTTGCCTCAGGCCACCCCTTTGTGAAGCCTGAAGAAAAAATTTTCAAATGGAAATAAATGGACATCACCTGTGGCTCTTTGCTTAATTGCTTTGGAAAGGGATTTGTCTGAATCTGCCTCTTGGCCCTGTGTGAGGCTGTGGTTTAGATTCTCAGCACCTAATGGATCTAAAGAAAGAACCCATGTGTGCATTCAAAACCAAAATGGCAAAAAGAGCAGTCATTGTGGATGAAGATTCTTGCCTTTCTCTGTTAGGTTCCTGACCCCCTTCAAGTGAGAATAGGGATCCTCTTTGTCAAATGAATTCTTCAATGCTCTGCAGATATGCTTGGGTTTTCTCATGACTCCAAATCACATAAAAAATCTATACCTGACATTCAGTAAGCCTCAAATTATAGAAACAGAGCGGATTTAATGGCAGGCCTTTTTGATCACTCCTGGTTCACAGGAAGGGTGTCCAGGCCACCCTGACTTTAGGGAAATTAGAGGCAAGGGAGCTTATTCTGGAAACTGTCTTTGGTTGCGACCCTCATGAAAACTTCCATCCAGAACTTTTGATGAGGGTCTTTATGGACGAAGATGAGGGCCATGTGGGAGTTTTTTTGTTCTAATTGTGGTCATTTGTGTGGGGGTTGGAAGAGATGACTTGGTCCACCTGGGCTTGAACTCTGGTGTGATTTCCCTTAGAGCCTGAGTTCTGGAACGTACCTCATAGAAGTATTGAAATGAATTGTGTTGGTTTTTAGGAGGCCACGCATGAATGTCACCCTTTGAAACTGAGATCTAGGCCCAAGGTGGCTTTCCACAGAGCAATGGGAATCTCAGCCAGGAAATCACATGATTTTATTCTGAAAGACTTTGCAGCCATTGTTGGCCCTTGGAAGCAAGAAGGAGTGGCCATACTCATATCGATTAAAATCAACTTAAACCTAAGTTAATCAAAAGTGATAAAGAAGGACACTATATACTGTTAAAAGGCACCATTAACCAACAAGACATAACAATTATCAATTTGTATGCATCAAACAATGGTGGTGCAAAGTCATAAAACAAACTCTCCTCAACTTCAAGAGTCATATAGGCTATAACACAATAATTACGGGTGACTTCAGCACACAACTCTCGCAATTGGACAGATCCTCTAGAGAAAATCTGAATTAAGAAACTATAGAACTTAATAGAACAATCAATAACCTAGACTTAACCAACATATATAGAATATATCAAACATCATAAAGTGGATACATGTTCTTCTCAGCAGCACATTGGTCCTACTCAAATATAGAACATATATTATGCCATATGGAAACTCTTAGTAAATATAAAAGTATGGAGATAATACCATGCACCATATCTGATCATAATGGAATGAAACTTGAAATTAATGATTGAAGAAGGAAGGAAAAATTCTACATCACATGGAAAATGAACAATATGTTACTGAATGATCAATGGGTTACAGAAGACATAAAGGAGGAGATAAAAAATTTCTTAGAGACAAATGACAATACAGACAAAACATACCGGATTCTATGGAAAACAATGAAAGCAGTTTTAAGAGGGAAATTCATTTCTTGGAATTCTTTCCTCAAAAAAAAAAAAGAAAAAAAACAACAAATAAATGATCTCACACTACATCTCAAAAACCTAGAAAAAAAAAAGCAAAACAACAAATGTAGTAGAAGACAAGAAATAATTAAAATTAGAGGAGAAATCAACAAAATTGAAACAAAAAAATTGAAAAAATAAAAGTTGGTTCATTGAAAATAAATTAAATCGACAGGGCCTTAGCCATGCTAATGAAGAGAAGTAGAGAGAGAACTCAAATTACTAAAATATGGTATAAAAAAGGCAACATCACAACAGACACTACAGAAATTCAGATGATAATTAGAAAGTATTTTGAAACCCCATATTCCAATAAAACAGAAGATAATGAATATATTGATAAATTTCTTATGTCATATAATCTGCCAAGTTTGAGTCCGGAAGACTCACACAATTTAAATAGACCAATAACAAAGGAAGAAATAGAAGAAACGTTCAAAAGACTACCAACCAAAAAAAGCCCTGGACCAGATGGTTATACAGCAGAGTTCTACAAAACGTTCAAAGATGAATTAATACCAATACTTTTCAAGCTATTTCAAAAAATAGAAAAAGAAGGAGTTCTTCCAAATTCATTCTATGAGGCCAACATCACCCTGATCCCAACACCAGACAAAGACACTTCAAAGAAAGAAAACTACAGACCAATATCTCTAATAAACTTGGATGCAAAAATTCTCAATAAAATCCTGGCAAATAAAAAACAAAAGCATTTAAAAAAATTGTGCTTCATGATCAAGAGGGATTCATCCCAGGGATGCAAGGCTGGTTCAATATACGGAAATCAATAAATGTAATCCATCACATCAATAGACTTAAAGAGAAGAACCATATGATCATCTCGATAGATGCAAAAAAAGCATTCTACAAAGCACAGCATCCCTTTTTCTTTAAAACTCTATAAAACACTAGGAATAACAGGAACTTACCTCAACATGGTAATAGCTATATATGCTAAACCTCAGGCTAGCATCATCCTAAATGGAGAAAAACTGAAGGCATTCCCTCTAAAATTTGCAACAAGACAGGGATGCCCTCTATCACCACTTCTATTTAATTTAGTTCTTGAAATACTATCCAGAGCAATGATACAGACAAAGGAAATTAAAGGCATAAAAATAGGAAAAGAAGAACTTAAATTATCGCTATTTGTGGATGACATGATAATATATTTAACAGACCCAAAAGGGTCTACAAAGAAACTGCTAGAGTTAATAAATGAATTCAGCAAATTGGCAGGATATAAAATCAACACGCATAAATCAAAGGCATTCTTGTATATCAGCAACAAATCTTCTGAAATGGAAATGAGGAAAACCACTCCATTTACAGTATACTCAAAGAAAATAAAAAACTTGGGAATCAACCTAACCAAAGAGGTGAAAGATTTATACAATGAAAACTACAGAACCCTAAAGAGAGAGATAGAAGAAGATGTTAGAGGATGGAAAAATATGCCCTGTACATGGATAGGCAGAAATAACATCATCAAAATGGCGATATTACCCAAAGTTCTCTACAGGTTTAATGCAATGCCAATCAAAAACCCAATGGCATTTCTTGTAGAAATAGATAAAGTAATCATGAATTTCATATGGAACAACAAAAGACCCAGAATAGCGAAAGCAATTCTAAGCAGGAAGTGTGAATCCAGAGTTCAAACTGTACTACAAAGCAATAGTAACAAAAACAGTGTGGTACTGGTATCAAAACAGGCAGATGGACCAATGGTACAGAATAGAGGAAACAGAGACATATCCACAAAATTACAACTTTCTTATATTTGAAAAGGGACCTAAAAGCATGCAATGTAAGAAGGATAGCATCTTCAACAAATGGTGCAGGGACAATTGGAAATTCATATGCCACAAAATGAAACGGAATCCCTTTCTCTCACAATGCATAAAAGTTAACTCAAAATGGATCAAGGAGCCAGATATAAAATCAGAGACACTGCGTCTGATAGAAGAAAAAGTTGGCTACGATGTACATACTGTGGGGTTGGGCTCCAAATTCCTTAATAGGACACCCATAGCCCAAGAGTTCATAAAAAGAATAAACAAATGGGACTTACTTAATCTAAAAAAGTTTTTTCTCAGCAAGAGAAACAATAAGAGAGTTAAATAGAGAGCCTACATCCTGGGAACAAATTTTTACCCCTTACACTTCAGATAGAGCCCTAATATCTAGAATATACAAAGAACTCAAAACAATTAAACAATGAGATAACAAATAACCCAATCAACAATGGGCCAAGGATCTTAACAGACACTTCACAGAGGAGGATATACAATCAATCAACAAGTACATGAAAAAATGCTCACCATCTGTAGCAGTCAGAGAAATGCAATCAAAACCACCCTAAGATACCATCTCACTCCAGTAAGATTGGCAGCCATTATGAAGTCGAACAACAATAAGTGTTGGTGAGGATGTGGGGTAAAGGGTACACTTGTACACTGCTTGTGGGCCTGCAAATTGGAGAGTCCAATATGGAAAGCAGTATGGAGATTCCTGGGAAAGCTGGGAATGGAACCACCATTTGAGATATCGCCCTTCTCAGACTCTTCCCTGAGGATCTTAATAGAGAGCAGTATAAGGATACTGCCACATCGATGATCATAGCGGCACAATTCACAATAACTAGACTGTGGAACCAAACTAGATGCCCTTCAATAGACGAATGGATAATAAAAATGTGGCATCTATACACAATGGAGTATTACACAGCACTGAAAATGACAAAATCATAGAATTTGCAGGGAAATGAATGGCATTAGAATAGATTATGCTAAGCGAAGCTATCCAATCCTTAAAAAACAAATGCCAAATGTTTCCTTTTATATAGAGAGAGCAAATAAGAAGAGAACAGGGAGGAAGAACATGAGAAAAATATTAAAACTAAACAGAGATGAGTGGGGGGAGAGAAAGGGAGAGAGAAGGAAAATTATATGGAAATGGTAGGAGACTACTCAATGTTACACAAAATTACATATAAGAGGTTGTGAGGCTAAAGAGGGGAAAACAAGGGAGAGAATTAAACAACAGCAGATGAGGTAGAGAGGGAAGATGGGAGGGGAGGGGGAATAGTAGGGGATAGGAAAGGTAGCAGAATTCAACAATAACTAGTATGCTATTATGTAAAAACATGAGTGTGTAACTGATGTGATTCTGCGATTTGTATTTGGGGTAAAAATGGGAGTTCATAACCCAATTAAGTCAAATGTATGAAAGATGATATATCATGAGCTTTATAATGTTTTGAACAACCAAGAAAAAAGAATTGAATTTCCAATATTTGAGTCATATAACAACTTTATTTTTTAATAAAATTGTCTTTTATTTGTTATCTTACTTGCTGGTATCTGCCTTTCAGTTTTAAAAAACTATGTGCTTTAGCCATTCATCCATGTAGTATGTAACAGAAAATTTTGAGTGTCTCCATATAACCAGATTGGCAAGGCATCAAGGTTTCCTTCACAAACAAGGTGAAGGCTTTGCCATTAGAAATTTAATATTCTGCAAAACAATTTTTTTTAACTTTTCAATTAAATTTCCAAAAAAATTTAGAAAAAAAAAGAATCTAAACCCCACAGTAAGAAGGCCTCAAAGTGGAGAAGTGGAGCATTTACGGCAGGCCTATTTGATCACTGCTGGTTCACAGGAAGCGTGTTCAATCAACCCTGATGTTAGGCAAATGAGGGGCAAGGGAGCTTATTTTGGGCACTGGTTTGGATGTGCACCTCATGGAAAACTCCATCCAGAGGTTATGATGTGTGTTTATATGGAAAAAGATGAGGGCCATGTGGGAGTGTTTTGGTTTTAATTGTGGTCATTTGTGTGGTAGTTGGAAGAGATGACTGGGTCCACCTGGGCTTGAACTCTGGTGTGATTCCCCTTAGAGAATGAGATTTGGAACTGACTTCAGAGAAGTATTGCCATGAATGTTGTTGGGATTTCAGGAGGCCACGCATGAGAGTCGCCCTTGGAAACTGAGATCTTGGCCCAGAGAGGCGTTCCAGAGAGCACTGGGAATCTCAGCTAGGATATCACAGGTTTTATTCTGAAAGACCTGGCAGCCATCGTTGAGAGTCAAAACACACATGGACCTCACATTGGAGACCTCAATGGGCCTGGCTTCATGTGACAATTTGGCCACTCTTTGGGAAGCCTTGCCTGTGAGAGATCTCCAGATCCTTCATTAAAATGAGCTTCCTCAACATTTAATGGATCCTGAATGAATTGAAACCCACAGTACCAACAACTTCATATGTGAAAAATAGTTAGATAAATACCATGAATTTTTAGAAATTCTCATGACCAGGTGGCACTGGAGAACCTTTGGATGTCCTGTTGCTGATCATGAGTATACCAGACAGTGCCTTGATTGACTAGGTATCATGAAAATGGTGTAGAACAGAGATGCCAGTAAGTTGGAGCCTGATATGTAGTGGGCCTAGAGCAGTGGTGTGCAGGTGTGTGATAAAACATCTGTGGTGGGGCCTGTGGATCTGCCATTGACTTTCAAATGCCTTGACACAGACATGGTGCAGCCAGCAGACCCTTCTATATAAAGGCATCTTGTTATATGGAGATTTTTCACGGCAATGTTTAGAATCAGGTTGCTATGGTCAAGGGGCAAGCTATGTGGGATAGAAGCCTATTTGGTGCATTCCCATGCAGACACTGACCCACCACACGTGACAGAACTCCCTCCAGCACTGTGTCCCACTTGAACTCCTTGTATTTCGTGAAGCAAATACCAAACTCCCAGTGCAGCAGCAAGAAACACAATGAAAAGTCGAGGATGACCAAGTGGCTTCACAGTCCACATGGGGTGACACTTAGCCCCCGTGGCCACAATTTAGCTACAAAGAAAGAATTTAGCACTGCTGCCTCATGTTCATTGGAAAATAAGAAACCATGTCCTCCTGGTCACATAGATGCAGACCTAGCTTTGATGGTCTCACTACATCGGAAGTTAAAGCTCCTGAAAACAACATATATTTCAAGTGCCCAAGCTCAGAGGCAATTTCTCAAGAAGTGTTTAGGCCAGCAGATCTCCATGTTTGTGGAGTGTTTACCATGTCACTTACTTTTGGAAACTGCTCTATCAACTCCAAGGTTGTGAACTCCTGAGCATTTTCCATTCTAAATATATATTCACAGATTTTCTAACTCTTCTCCTCTAATTCTGACTTACTTGGGGCAAAGGGAATGTCAAGTCATTGTTCTGGATGAGAGAGGGAAGATTGTTTTGTAGCACATATTTGCATACACATTGGATTCATTTTCCAATTTTCTGTTTGAAATACTGAATCCCTGACACTAACCCATACCCTACTAAACTCTGACTACTAATCCTAATATAATGGAGAAAAATAACCCAAACAGAATAGAAATACAAGCATTTTAGAAGAAGCATGGTGTATAGTTGGAATTACCTTTTGCATGATATAAGGTAGGAGTTATAAATCTAGTCAATTATTTGTTGAAATAATTTTCCATGTGTTTTTAAAGTTAAGAAAAATGTGAATTCCTGTCTCCCTTTCTCTGTAGCCTATTAAGCAAATGTATTTTTATATGCACAAATAGAATCCTACCTGGTTTCACATATACATTCTTGTGAGGTGGCTGAATTGGCAGATACAAATTGTGAGAAGAGATCACTCCTCCTAAACGCTGTTTTAACTGAAAATTGAACCCATGGGTGAGCTTCCTAGATGAACAACACTATACACATATTCATGTTCAGTAAAATGAATATTTTGGGATATGCGGATGAGTTATTTTTCATGATGAATTTCAATTGGCATATATATTGCTACATTATAATGTGTGTGTTTGTGTGTCTATATATACATTATATATATATATATATATATATATATATATATATATATATATATTCTCCAGATTTACCAAAATATGAAATATATGTGTCTTCTTATACACTGCCTGAATTCATTCATATTCATATATGTGGATTTATAATCAACTTTTAAAAAGTTTATTCTCAGAAATATACATCCACTGAAATAAATATTTGTTTCCTAGTACTGAAAACTAACTTCAGGGAAGGGTGCTTACAAATCCTAATATTTCTACAGTAACTGACCAAGTTTAACATCAATGCAAGTAGATTCCTATTGGATATGGTGTGTTTATTAAAGTTCATTTTAATCAAACCTGGTACGTTATTATTTCTTCAGTTTATAGACATCATAAATTATATCCTTTCATTCACAAGTTCACAAATTTATAAACATTTGGTTCACTTTCAATCACTTCCTCCTTCAGAACACTTATATTTCTCCATGTTTCTTGACTGGTCTTTTCACTAGACTTCTTTCTAAAGACATTATTTTCGATTCCATAATCATTTTTGAAGCAAAACTCACACACTATTTATGATAAACGGTAACCCTAATATAACCATTAGATATATAAGTGGTTGGAATGAATGTATGTATATCAATAAATGATTTCCTCTATTTTTTCAGATATCAATACAATCCATTATTTAAATTTGGAACCAGTCATATAATTTATTCACAGTATGGTCTATTAATGCATCATCTCTATATTCATCAACACAGGGTAAGCCGATTAGTATCCCCAGTACTAATTTATATCTTTTCAAAATATTTCCCCCAGAAATGGTGGAAGACATACTCATGTCACCTGATCTTCATATACATATTAACACAGTAATATTCTGGACACAAAATGCGAAGGTAACCCTTATGATTGTACCAAAGCCTCAATGAAATGTGAACATGGATTACTAAATATATCCATGTCCAGGTTGCCTAATGCTCTCAAATGTCAATCTAATTGGTGACTACAAATTGGTTTCTTCTTAAGATTATGTATTCAACCTCAACCCTGTTGAAAATGTCTAATCCTATCACGTTATACTTTGCCTGATTTCCTAATGTCTCTATTGATGTCTGCTTTCCTACATATTTTCCCCAGTTCATCATTGTGCCTGACTCTTCACATATGGTGTCATTTATATTCACTCTCTAACCAAAACCCTATTGCTAAAGTACATTTGGTCCAAATCCTAGACTCACTCTTCCTTCTAAACCTACTGACTATCTTCCTAATCCTACACACAATCCCTTTTTGACTGGATGATCTCTTCTACATTTAATCATCTGAGGTACAGGGTCTTATGCCATTGTATATCAATTTAACTGAGACCTCGGTGCAAAACATAACTCAAGCTAAGGATCCCAATCAAGGGTCCAAATCCTTCTGGGCTTCAAATATTACCTAGATTTCTGTTTTCATACTTATGTTCTACCTCTATATTCTTATAAATATCGCTGGTTCCCAATACCATTATTCATCCAGCAGAATGATTTCCAACCCAAATCGAACATGCTATTAATCCTAACCATACAATGTTCTTTCAATCTCACTTTACAGAAGAGCAGGGACAAAGTTGGTATTACAATACAGGAAGTTAGGAGATCTTCCAACTGCTGAGTACCTCAAAATCCATGCAGAAATGATCCCTGGAGAAGATGCAGGCAGCTATGAAGGACCTGAGAGAACAAAAGTCATATTCCATGGCAAAAAACATGGTCAGGATGAAAAGATGTGTCTGAGTCAGCCTCTCTATTCTTTATGTAGGGAAGATGGACCAAACCAGGCCTGTGTGGAGAGCTGTTCCCAGGTAACTATGGTTTCTATACCATTCTAACATGAGAAAGTATCACAGGAAGTAGGGCAGCCTCCATGTCAGGAGACAATAGGAAGAAACTGTTAGGACAAAGTGGTGGCCAAGACAGTGACCTCATTCATTTTCTGAAGGTAGTGACCTCACCTCACTTCCTTGGTGATGGAGCTCTCTGAATTTTGTGATCCAGGAAGCAAGGCACCCTGAGCCAGTCCCAGTCCCAGTCGCAGTGGGCTCATTTCTTTGGATTTTCCAGGAACAGAGTCAGTCTTTCTTGGTACCTACTGATGTAAGGGTTGCCAAATACCAAGAAAGCTCTGAAGAGGGTTCTTTCCTGAGAGGATAGGAATTGGCTCACCACTGCGTCCTTACAACTTCACAGATTTGACCAAGGAGACCAGATCTGAGACAGAAAGGCCATTTCTGGGGAGCATTGTATGTCCTACCAGTCAGAGGACATTCCAGATAGTCACAGACCTACTTGGAAGAAGGAGGTGCATTAGAGGGTGTTGGTTTGTGTTTGTGGTTTTTTCACATGATCTGAGAATAGGTAAAAAAGGAGGTTTGTTTGGTTTGTAGTGGACTGTTTCTAGTAAGTCATTTGACAAGGAGACTGTTTCTGTGTCTGTGTATCCCATTGTGTTTTTCTTTGTAGATATTAGAAAAGAAAATAGCTCATTGGGTGTGTCCTGTCTAGTAGAAAACTTCCCAGTATGCATCCTTCTCAATTAATGAATGGACTGAGGCTTGCCTCATCCATGGGCAACACCTGCTATCTACCTAAGTTCTCATTTTTTTCCTGAATTCTGGCCACTCTCAAGATTAGTATCATGTATTTTTGTACAAGATACGTACCACCTCCAAGCTCTGTGACATGGCCATGTACTGGATAGTTGAAGAGAATGGCGAGCATCTCAGAAAACTCACATATCAGAGTAACCAGGAAAGTCTCCTAGGAGAAACCCTGCTTGGGGGCTTTTGATTACCTATTGTTCTGTTGCTCTGAATGTCAGAAAGGTCTTTGCCTCAGGCCAAACCTTAGTGAAGCCTGAAGAAAAGAGTTTTCAAATGGAAATGAATGGGAATCATCTGTGGCTTTTTACTTTATTGCTTTGGAAAAAGATTTGTCTGAATCAGCCTCTTGGCCCTGTGTGAGCCTGTGGTTTAGATTTTCAGCACCTGATGGGTCTAGAGAAAGATCCCATGTGGGCATTCAAAACCAAAATGGAAAAAAGATCAGTCATTTTGGATGAAGCCTCTCGCCTTCCTCTGTAATATTTCTGACCTCCATCAAGTGAGAATAGGGATCATTTGTGTCAAATGAGTTCTTCAAAGCCCTGCAGAGGCTGGACAATAGGTGCTTGCGTTTTCTCATGACTCCAATTCACACAAAGAATCTATATCCCACAGTCAGTAGGCCTCAAATTTGAGAAGTGGAGCAGTATTAACAGCAGTCCTATATGATCACTTCTGTTTCACAGGAATGTTGTCCAGGCCACCCTGACTTTAGGCAAATGAGGGGCAAGGGAGATTATTTTTGACACTGTCTTGGGCTGTGCCCCTGATGGAAACCTCCAGCTAGAGTTTATGATTAGTGTCTATATAAAAGAAGAAGAGGGCCCTGTGGGAGTGTTTTGGTTTTAATTGTCATCATTTGTGTGGCAATTGGAAGAGATGCCTGGGTCCACCTGGGCTTGAACTCTGTTGTGATTCCCCTTAGAGACTGAGTTGTGGAACTGAACTCAGAGAAGTATTGCCATGAATTGTGTTGGGATTTTTGGAGGCCACGCATGAGATTCGCCATTGGAAACTGAGATCTAGGCCCAGGGTGACTTTCCACAGAGCACTGGGAATCTCAGCCAGGATATCACAAGATTTTATTTTGAAAGATTGTCAGCCATAGTTGAGAGTCAAAACACACATGGAATTCACATTGTAGACCTCAATGGGCCTGGCTTCATGTGACCTTTTGCCCACTCTTTGGGAAGCCTTGCCTGTGAAAGTTCTCCAGAGCTTTCATTGAAATGAGATTCCTCACCTTTTAATGGTTCCTGTATAAATTAAATCCCACAGTGCCTCCAAATTCATTATTGAAAAATATCTAGATAAATACCATGAATTTTTTGAAATTACTATGACCAGGTTGCACTGGAGAACTTCTGAATGTCCTGTTCCTGATCATGATTGTAGCAGACAGTGCCTTGATTGACTGGGTTTCATGAAAAAAGTGTAGAACATAGATGCCAGAAAGTTGGAGCCTGCAGACTAGTGGGCCTAGCGCAGAGGAGTGTAGGTGTGTGAAAAAAACATTTGTGGTGGGGCCACGTGGATCTGCCATTGGCTTAGAAAGACTTGTGACTGACATGGTACAGCCAGCAGACCCTTCTATGTAAGGGCATCTTGTTATATGGAGAGGATTCCTGCCAAAGGTCAGAATCAGGTTGCTATTGTCAAGTTGAAAAGCTATGTGGGATTGAAGCCTCACTGGTGCATTTTACTAACCTACCACACGTGAGAGTACATCCTCCAGCACTGTGTCCCAGTAGAACTCCTTGTATTTCGTGAAGCCAATACCAAACTCACAGTGCAGCAGTAAAAAACACCACGAAAGTGGATAATGACCAAATGGCTCTACAGACAACACAGTTAGATACTTAGACCCCAGTGGCCAAAGTTTACCTACAAAGAGAGAATTCAGCACTGCTGCCTCATGTTCACTAGAAAACAAAAAACCATGTCATCCAGGTCACATAGATGGAGACCCAGAATTGATGGTCTCACTACAAAGGAAGCTAAAACTCCTGACAACAATATATATTTTAACTGCCCGACCTCAGAGGCAGTTTCTCAAAAAGTCATTGGGCCAGCAGAGCTCCATGTTTGTGGAGTGTTTACCCTCTCCCTTTTTGTAACCCGTTCTACCTCCTACAAGTTTGTGAACTCCTGAGCATTTTTCTTTCCACATATGTATTCACAGATTTTCTAACTTTTCTCCACTAATTGTGTCTTATTTGGGGCGAAGGTAATGTCAAAGCATTGTTCTGGATGAGAGTGGGATGATTTTTGTGTAGCACATATTTGCATACACATTAGATTCATTTTCATATTTTCCATTTGAAATACTGAATCCCTGACACTAACCCATACCCTACTAGACTCTGACTACTAATCCAAATATGATGAAGAAAAAGAAACTTAACAGAATAGAAATACAGGCCTTTCATAGGAGGCATGGTGTATACTTGGACTTGCCTTCGGCTTTATCAACGGTATGTGTTATAAATATAGTCAACTTTTCATTGTAATACTTCTCCATGAGTTTTTAAAATTAACACATATGTAAATTTCTGTCTCCCTTTCTCTGTAGCCTATTCATCACATGTATTTTTTAATGCATCTTTAGAATTCTACCTGGTATCATATGTACATTCTTGTGAGCTTGATTATTTTGGAAGATACAAATTGTGAGAAGAGATCACTCCCTCTAAATACTGATGGAACTGGAAATTCAACCTATGGGTGAATTTCCTAGATGAACAATATTATGCATAAATAAATGTTCAGTAAAATGAATATTTTTGGATACGTGGATGATATCTATTTTATTATGATTTTCAAATGGCATATATATTGCTACATTTTAATATCTGTGTATGTGAGTATCTATCTATCTATCTATCTATCTATCTATCTATCTATATAGATATAGATATCTACTCTTTAGATTTTCCAAAATATGAAATATATGTGTCTTATTATACACTTTCTAAATTTACTCATGTGTGTGTATGTGGATTTATAATCAAATTTTCACAAAATAATTCTTAGAAATATTCATCCACCTTAAATACATATTTATTTCCTAGTACTGAAAACTAAATTCAGTGAATGGTGCATACAAATCGTAATATTTCCACAGTGACTGACCCAGTTTCACATCAATGCAAGTAGACACCTATGGGACCATGATGTGTATTTTGAAGTTCATTTTTATTCAACACTGATACATTACTATTTCTGCAGTTTATGGACATAATAGGATATATTCTTTCATCCACAATTTCACAAATTTATAGGCATTTAGTTCACTTTCAATCACTTCCTACTTCAGAACACATGTATTCCTCCATGTTTCTTGACTGTTCTTTTCATGAGATTCTTTCCAAACACATTATTTTTGATTTCCATAATCATTTTTGAAGCAAAACTCAGACACTATTCATGATAAACCATAATGCTAATATTACCATTAGATGTATAACTGGTTAGAATGAATTTATGTATATCAGTATAAGATTTCCTATATATTTTTAGATATCAATTCAATCCATTATTTAAAGTTTGAACCAGTTATATTATTTATTCACAGTATGGTCTATTAAGGCATCATCTCTATATTCATAGACCGATGGTATACCTATTTGTATCCCAAATACTAATTTATAAGTCTTTAAAATATTGCTTTAAGAATATTGGAAGAAATACTCTAGCCACCTGATATACATATACATTTCATCACAGTAATATTCCTGACACAAAATGCAACGGACACACTTATGATTGTACCAAAGCCTATATTGAAAGTGAGCATGTATTACTAACAACATCCATGTCCTGATTAACTAATGATCTCAAATATCATTCCTATTGGTGAGTACATATTTGTTTCTTCCTAAGATTAAATATTGAAACTGAACCCTGTTAAAAATGTCTCATCCTATCACTCACTTTGTACTTTGCCTGATTTCCTAATGTCTCTATTGATATCTGATTTCCTACACATTTTCCCCAGTTCATCACTGTGACTGACTCTTGAAATATGCTGACATTTACATTCACTCTCTAACAAAACCCCTATATCTAAAGAACTTTTGGTCCAACTCCTAGACTCACTGAAATGGGTTCTTCAAAGCCCTGCAGAGGGTATCCCATAGGTGCTTGGGTTTTCTCATGACCCCAATTCACATAAAGAATCTATGCCCCACAGAGAGTAGGCCTCAAATTGGAGAAGTAGAGCAGTATTAATGGCAGGCCTATTTGATCACACCTGATTCACAGGAAGGGTTTCCAGGCCACCCTGAATTTAGGCAAATAAGGGGCAAATGAGCTTATTTTGGACACTGTCTTAGGCTGCGCCCCTCATGGAAACCTCCAGCAAGAAGTTATGATGAGAGTTTATATTGAAGAAGATGAGGGCCATGTGGGAGTGTTTTGGTTTAATTGTGGTCATTTGTGTGGCAGTTGGAAGAGATGACTGGGTCCACATGGGCTTGAACTCTGGAGTGATTCCCCTTAGAGACTGAGTTCTGGAAATGAACTCAGAGAAGTATTGACATGAATTGTGTTGGGATTTTAGGAGGCCACACATGAGAGTTGCCCTTGGAGACTGAGATCTAGGCCCAGGATAGCTTTCCAAAGAGCACTGGGAATCTCAGCCAGGATATCACATGACTTTATTCAGAAAGACGTGGCAGCCATTGTTGAGAGTCAAAACACACATGGACCTCAATTGTAGACCTCAATGGGCCTGGCTTAATGTGACCTTTTGGCCACTCTTTGGGAAGCCTTGCCTCTGAGAGTTCTCCTGAGCTTTAATTGAAATAATCTTCCTCACCATTTCATGGTTCCTGAATAAATTGAAAGCCACAGTGCCTCCAAATTCATCCTTGAAAATTGGCTATATAAATACCATGAATTTTTTAAATTCCCATGAACAGGTGGCACTGGAGAACCTTTGGATATCTGTTGCTGATCACGAGTGTACCAGACATTGCATTGATTGACTGGGTTTCATGAAAATGGTGAGAACAGAGATGCCAGAAAGTTGGAGCCTGTTGACTAGTGGGCCCAGAGCAGTGGTGGGCAGGTGTATGATAAAACATCTGTCGTGGGTACACGTGGTTCTGCCATTGGTTTCCAAATGATTTGTGACTGACATGGTGCAGCCAGCAGAACCTTACAAGTAAAGGGACCTTGTTATATGGAGAGGTTTCAGGGCAATGTTCAGAATCAGGTTGCTATGGACATGGGTGCAAGCTTTTTGGGATAGAAGCCTGGTTGGTGCATTCTCCTGCAGACCCTCATCCACTACACGTGAGAGTACTCCCTCTAGCACTGTGTCCCAGTTTTTCTCCTTGTATTACGTGAAGCCAATACCAAACTCCCAGTGCAGCAGTAAGAAACACCACGAAAAGTGGAGTATGACCAAATGGCTTCACAGATCACATGGTTAGACACTTAGACCCCAGTGTCCTCAGTTTACTAACAAAGGGAAAATTCAGAACTTCTGCCTCATGTTCAATAGCATATAAGGAACCATGTCATCCAGGTCACATAGATGCCGACCCAGGTTTGATGGTCTCAATACAAAGGAAGCTAAAGCTCCTGACAACAACAAATTTTTCAAGGGCCCAAACTCAGAGGCAGTTTCTCAACAACTCATTAGGCCACCAGAGTTCCATGTTTGTGGAGTGTTTACCCTGTACCTTACTTTTGGAAATTCCACTACCACCTCCAAGGTTGTGAACTCCTGAGCATTTTCTTTTCCAGATATATATTCACAGACTTTCAAACTCTTCTCCACTAATTGTGTATTACTTGTGGCGAAGGAAATATCAAGGCATTGTTTTGGAGGACAGTGGGAAGATTTTTGTCTAGCAAATATTTGCATACACATTAGATTCATTTTCCTATTTTCCATTAGAAATACTGAATCCCTGTCACTAACCCATACCCTACTAGACTCTGACTACTAATCTTAATATGATGTAGAAAAAGAAACCTAACAGAATAGAAATACAGGCCGTTCATAGGAGGCATGGTGTATACTAGGACTTGCCTTCTGCTTTATCAAGTGAATGTGTTATAAATCTAGTCAACTTTTCATTGTAATACTTCTCCATGAGTTTTTAAAGTTAACACATATGTACATTTCTGTCTCCCTTTCTCTGTACCCTATTCATCTCATGAAATTTATTATGCATATTTAGTATCCTACCTGGTATCACACGTACATTCTTGTGAGCTTGCTGTTTTAGGAAGATACAAATTGTGAGAAGAGATCACTCCCCCTAAATACTGATGGAACTGAAAATTCAACATATGGGTGAATTTCCTAGATGAACAGCATTATACATAAATCCATGCTCAGTAAAAAGAATAGTTTTGGATATGAGGATGATATATATTTCATGATGAATTTTGATTGGCATACATATTACTACATTTTAATGTCTATGTTTGTATCTTTATATATATATATATATATATATATATTTTTCTCCAGATTATTCAAAATATGAAATATATGTGTCTTATTTTACACTCACTAATTTAACTCATGTTCCTATATGTGGATTTATAATCAAATTTTCACAAAATTATTCTCAGAAATATTCATCCACATGAAATACATATTTATTTCCCAGTACTGAAAACTAACTTCGGTGAAAGGTGCTTACAAATCCTAATATTTGTACAGTAACTGACCCAGTTTAACATCAATGCAAGTAAAATCCTATGGGACATGATGTGTATTTTGAAGTTCATTTTTATTCAACACTGGTACATTACTATTTCTTCAGTTTATGGACATTATAAGATAATACTTTTCATCCACAAGTTAACAAATCTGTACGCATTTGGTTCACTTGCAATTACTTCCTGCTTCAGAATATATGTATTCCTCCATGTTTCTTGACTGTACTTTTCATGAGATTATTTCCAAACACATTATTTTCGATTTCCATAATCATTTTTGAAGCAAAACTCCCACACTCTTCATGATAAACCATAATGCTAAAATTACCATTAGATGTATAACTGGTTAGAATGAACTTATGTATATCAATATAAGATTTCCTATATATTTTCAGATATCAATTCAATCCATTATTTAAAGTTTGATCAAGTTATATTATTTATTTACAGTATGGTCTATTAAGGCATCATCTTTATAATCATAGGCACAGGGTACACGTACTTGTGTCCCCAATACTAATTTATAAGTCTTAAAATGTTGCTTTCAGAAATGTTTGAAGAAATACTGTAGTCACCTGATATACATTTACATTTCATCACAGTAATATTCCTGACAAAAAATGCAACGGACACCCTTATGATTGTACCAAAGCCTAAATTTAATGTGAGCATGTATTACTAACAACATCCATGTCCTGATTAACTAATGATCTCAAATATCATTCCTATTGGTGACTACATATTTGTTTCTTCCTAAGATTATATATTCAAACTCAACCCTGTTAAAAACGTCTTATCCTATTACTCACTTTGTACTTTCCCTGATTTCCTAATGTCTCTATTGATATCTGCTTTCCTACACATTTTCCCCAGTTCATCACTGTGACTGACTCTTCACATATGCTGACATTTGCATTCACTCTCTAACCAAAACCCTATATCTAAATAACTTTTGGAACTATCCCTTTTTGTCTGGAGGATCTCTTCCTCATTCAGTCATCCAAGGTACAAGGTCCTATGCCATTGTATAACGATTTATTTGAGACAACTTTGCGGAAATAATTCAAAGCTAAGTATCCCAATCAAGGGCCCAGTGTTCATCTGGGTTTCAAATCTTTCCTAGATTTCTGTATTCATACTTATATTACACCTATATATGCTTGTAAATATCGGAGGTCCCCAATACCATTATTCATCTCGCAGAATGATTCCTAACCCAAATTGAACATGTTATTAACCCTAACCATGCACTGTTCCCTCAATTTAACTTTACAAAGACCAGGGACAGAGTTGGTGTTATAATACAGGTAGGTAGGGGATCTTCCACCTGTTGAGAACCTCAAGTTCCATGCAGAAATAAACCCTGAAGAAGATGTAGGCAGCTATGAAGGACCTGAGAGAGCAACAGTAATCTTCCTTGGTAAAATACCTGGTCAGGATGAAGCGATGTGTCTGAATAAGCCTCTCTTTTCTTAAAGTAGAGAAGATGGACCAAACCAGGTCTGTGTGGAGAGCTGTTAACATGTGCCTATGGTTGATATACCATTCTATCTTGTGAATGTGACACAGGAAGTAGGGGAAGCCTCTCTCTCGTGGGACCCTTGGAAGCAAATGTTAGGATAAAGTGGTTACCAAGGTAGTGACCTCATTCAGTTCCTGAAGGAAGTGACCTACCTCACTTCCTTGGTGATGGAACTCTCTGAACTTGGGATCCAGGAAGCCAGGCACTCAGAGCCAGTCCCAGTCCCAGTCCCAGTGGGTTCACTTGTTTGGATTTACCAAGGACAGAGTCAGTCTTTTTGGTACATACTGATGTGTGGATGGCTAAATGCCAGGAAAGCTCTGAAGAGGGGCCTTTCCTGAGAAAGCAGGTAGTGACTCACTGATTGATGCTGAAAACTTTACAGAGTTGGTAAAGGAGACCTGATCTGAGACAGGACAGTCCATTTCGAGGGAGCAGAGTAAGGCCCATCAGTCTGAGGACACTCTGGATAGTCACAGACCTACTTGGGGGAAGGAGGTGCCTTTGTGGGTGTGGGTGTGAATTTGTGTTTTTTTTATCATGTTCTGAGAATAGGAAGGAAAGGCAGTATGTTTGGTTTGGAGTGGACTGTTTTTAGTAAGTCATTTGACAAGGCGAGTGTTTTTAGGTCTGTGTATCCCACTGTTTTCGTGGTTGTAGACAATACCTACTTCTTTCCTTAGTTCCTGTTTTCTTAATGAATTCTGGCCACTCTCCAGAATAGGCTCATGTTTTTTTTGTCCAAGATATGGACCTCCGTCGAGTTCTGTGACATGGCCATGTACTGGATAGATGAAGGGAATTGGGAGCATCTCTGAAAACTCGGATATCAGTGTGACCAGTAAAGTCTCAGTAGAGAAACCCTGCTTTGTGCCTTTTGCTTACCTACTGTTCTGTTGACCTGAATGTCAGGAAGGTCTTTTCCTCAGGCCACCAGTTTGTGAAGCCTGAAGAAAAGTGCTTTCAATTGGAAATGAATGAGCATCACCTGTGGCTCTTTGCTTAATTGCTTTGGAAAGGGATGTGTCTGAATCATCCTTTCGGCTCTGAGAGAGGCTGTGGCTTTGATTATCAGCACCTGATGGATCTAAAGAAAGATCCCATGTGTGCATCCAAAACCAAAATGGCAAAAAGATCAGTCATTGTGGATGAAGTCTCTTGCTTCCTCTGTTAGGTTCCTGACCTCCATTAAGTAAGTATAGGGATCCTTTGAGACAAATGAGTTCTTCAAAGCCCTGCAGCAGTGCTTGGGTTCTCACATGACTCCAAATCACATAAAGAATCTATACCTCACAGTCAGTAGGCTTAAAAATGAAGAAACAGAGCAGTATTACTGGCAGGCCTATTTGTTCAATCCTGGTTTACAGGAAGGGTGTCCAGGAAACCCTGACTTTAGGAAAATGAGGGGCAAGGGAACTTATTTTGGACACTGTCTTGGGCTGCGCCCCTTATGGAAACCTCCAGCCAGAGGTTATGATGAATGTCTACATGGAAGAATATGAGGGCCATGTGGGAGTATTTTGGTTTTAATTGAACATATTGTTAACCCTAACCATACACTGTTCCCTCAATCTAAGTGTTCAGAAAAGCAGGGAAAGATTTGGTCTTACAATACAGGAATGCAGGGGATCTTTCACCTGCTGAAAACTTCAAAGTTCCATGCAGAAATGAACCCTGGAGAAGATGTAGGCAGCTATGAAGGATCTGAGAGAGCAAAAGGCATCTTCCATGGCAAACAGCCTGGTCAGGATGAAGGGTTGTGTCTGAATCAGATTCTCTCTTCTTAATGTAGAGGAGAGGCCTGTGTGGAGAGCTGTTCAGAGGTGAATATTGTTTCTTTACCATTCTAACTTGTGAAAGTGTCACAGGAAGTAGGGACATCCTCCATGTTATGAGACCTTAGGATGCAAATGTTAGGACAAGTTGGTTGCCAAGGCAGTGACCTCACTCAGTTACTAAAGGAAGTGACCTCACCTCACATCCTTGTTGATGGAACTCTCCAAATTTGGGTTCCAGGAATCTAGGCACCCAGGCCCAGTCCCAGCACCAGTTCCAGTGTTCTTACTTGTTTGGATTTTCCAAGGACAGAGTCAGTCTTTTGTGGTACCTACTTATGTGAGAATGGCCAAATTCCAGAAAAATTCTGAAGAGGGGCCCTTCCGGAGAAAACAGATAGAGGCTCACTGCTGGCTCCTGACAACTTCACAGAGTTGACCAAGGAGTCCAGATCTGAGACAGGACAGACCATTTCTGGGGAACATAGTATGGCCCTCCAGTCAGAGGACACTCTGGATAGTTCCAGACCCACTTGGGGGAAGGAGGTGCCTTTGTGGTTGTGGGTGTGGGTTTATGGTTTTTTCTTTTGTTCTGAGAATAGTTAGGAAAGGGGGTGTGTTTGGTTTGGAGTGGACTGTTTCTAGTTAGTCCTTTGACAAGGCGAGTGTTTTTAGGTCTGTGTATCCCACTGTTTTCGTGGTTTTAGACATTAGAAAAGATAATGCCTCAATGGGTGTATCCTCTCAAGGAGAAAACTTCCCAGCATTCATCCGGCACAATTTATGAATGGAGTGTGGCTTGCCTTATCAATGGGCAACACCAACTATCTTCCTACGTTCCTGTTTTCTTCCTGAATTCTGGCCACTCTCCAGAATAGGCTCATGATTTTGTGTCAAATATATGTACCACTTCCAAGCTCTGTGACATGGCCATGTACTGGTAGCTGAAGGGAATGGTAAGCATCTCAGAAAACTCAGATATCAGTGTAGCCAGTAAAGTCTCAGTGGAGAAACCCTGCTTTGGGCCTTTTGATTACCTATTGTTATGTTGCCCTGAATATCAGGAAAGTCTTTGTCTCAGGCCACCCCTTTGTGAAGCCTGAAGAAAACAGTTTTCACATGGAAATGAATGGGCATTACCTTTGAGTTTACAATAAAACCTTCACAGATTTGGCTCTCATTAAGTTAAAAATACTTTTAGATTGTATCTCAGTGTAAAAAGTAACATGGAACTGTACATATCTTATTGATAACAAGTCCAATTATAGAACACAAATGATATACATAAATCTCCAACACTCCAACATGTTTTTCTTTTAAGCCTAAAATTACCATACAACCTTAGAACACCAGCTTGATACAATGGTCTTTGCAAGCTTCTACCTTACAGACTTGTATACCTGGAAGATATGAACACATTAACACCACAATTACATTGATGTTTTTGTATTAAACAAGTTTAGATTTTAAAGAAATAACATGGCACAATTTTATAAAAACAGTACTTGTTTTACCAGCTGTTTAATTTTTTAAGTTTACTTGCTCAAAACTTACACATATAACCAAGTTACACACACCTTTTTTTATTATTTACTTAAACCCTTTTAATTACTTAATCATATAGACTCTCTTATCCAGAAACACGTTTTTCCTCTATTATATCTATATCTAGAACCTTTTAGTTTCTCTTTTCCATCTACTAACCTCTTTCTGTTCACATTTTAATACAATGCTTTTCAATTTCTGAATTTAAGCAGATTATTTTATAGACATCTACATTTTATTAGGGCCTTTTTGAAAACCTAGAAAACTTATTGGCCTAATTTTAAAGACATCTTTATTTTTATCTGTTTACCCAATTTGAATTAAAACATATGAATCACTTGAATCAAAGACATTTGGATACATTTTTAAATTTTTCATGAGCGCTCCTCATCTGTCAATTGTCATATCCCTGCATGATATATGGACATACACACATACAGACATACCAACATACAACACGTAACACAAATGTAACACATAACACAATAGTAAAGGCCTTGTAGCTTTTTTCAGGTGAAATCTCCATTGCAATGCTGAAAACTCCAGAGTCGATCAAAAATAGAACTGATCAGAAAACATTAACCCATCAGCAGAATCAAGATCATGAGCTCAAAAAAAAAATTACAGAATCTAAGAAAAGCAAGAGTCCTAAAAATGATGACTGGCCAGTAATTAGTAAATACCATATTATATACTTTTTTGGTTAGGTCTAGTTTGAGTTCAGGTAAAAAGACACATTTACTCTTTTTATCTGTCTCCTGCTGAGTGCTGCAGGCTTCTTTTATTTGCATATCAAAGTAAGTCCTGGCTGAGGTCTGGAAAACTGGAAAGACTGGAATTCTGAGAAGAAACCTCACGCCTAAGGCATTTATCTATAAGTCATAATTTCCAGGTTTGGATGTTGAAAATTTTGATGCAAGTTTAAGATGTAATTCTCAAAATTTTATTTCTTTAGATTTTTCTACACTAGAAAAACTTGCTCACACAAAACTGAAAATAGGATCATTTTTTGATAATATTAATGCCACCATCAGAAGAAGTTTCTATAGGATCATTAAGCCCCTTTCTTTGTTATGAAGTTTCTAATAGTATTAAGTTAAATTAAATTGGCTGAAAAATTTTTAAAAAGAACCACATGCTACCATGTGTATCCGAAATTAAGCTTTAAAAATTTCCAAGACTGTTGCTAATTAATGTCATTTCAATAAGCCAGACCAACGTTTTAATTTAGTACCATTTTTTAAAATCTTACACACTGATGGGAATAGATACCATATCATAATTTATTATCTCTTCCCAAGTTAATGCACTGATATATCTAGTGAAATTTTTTCAGGCTGTCTAGTTCAAAATTAAAACTCTTTATTTTTTTTTTACCCTAAGTATTTAAGTTTCCTAGCATGAACTACCTGAAATCAAACTAAACAATTGTTTAAACCCAACATTTTAACTGTAAGATAGTGCAATGCTTTAGAAACCCATTTAGATACCAGATGGTTAAAATAAAAAAAAATCATTTCTAGATACACATTCACCCTAGATCATCCCCAAGAAACAATCTATAATATCAACATATTAATGCATTCATTGTCCCTTTTGTTAAGTAAACAGAGGTGGAGAAATCCTTAAAGTGCACTTAAGGAATAAGGGAGTTCCCCACAGCAAAATGGATCTGGCAGCTGCTGGGAGTCCCTTAGCCTCACCATTTACTTACAGGATTAGTTCCTCTGGTTTGCTTTGACCCCAGGCACCAGGCATATTCTATGTCTCCCAACTTTGCAGTAGTCAGCTCCCAAAAATTTCATTCTCTGCTTCAGTTGTTTTGAGTGCTAGGCTTCCCCAAGAGGGCAGAGTGGGGTTTATTTAAAGTCCCCTCTGGGGTGTCAAAATTTATGACTGAAGGCTTGGTTCCCATCCCAAAGCCAATTAATGCCAATTTAATAATGAGAACAGGGTTTTGAGAAAAGTTTAAGCGAGATATCAAAGTTCTTAGACACCAGACATTTCCCTCTGCAGTGGGCATGCTCAATCCAACTACGGGAAGAAAAGAAATCACTGCTTCCGTAATGTTGCTTAACAAAGGGGAGTAAAGTTTATCAAAGTTCTTTAAAGCACAGCTAAGAGAGGTGAAAAGGTGAGAACAGAAAAACTGGCGGTTCTATTGACTTTTGGTCCCTCACAGGAGAAGCATTAGTTTAAAATTTAGCTAAAGTAACTTCCACATATGTAATGCAGGTTGGAACTCGGGACTCTGCATCGGACCAAACAATGCCATCACATTTAACAGAAACACAGATAAAATGACACACAAAGACCATCATGCAGCTCCCGTTTGTTCACAACCCCAAGATCTACAATCTTGTGACTCAGAGAGAATGGAGGGAAGAGGGGGAGGAGTAGAAGGTTTGAGTGATAGGATCCTGGGTGAAGGGGTCGGATTGGAGGCAGGGACCAGGAATGGCTTCAAGGAAAGAGGCATGGAATGGCTTTGTCCCATAATGAGAGTTTCTCAAACAGAGACAAGGACAATACAAACGTGACACAAACATGTACACACAGTTAACATTTAACACGAATTCAGAAGTAAAGATTAGAACCTAGTAACTGTCAAAACCTGATGGGTTAGACCACAAAGACAGACAGTGAATTCAACCTGAGAGAAAAAAGTAGTCAGCAAGATATGATGGGTTTCCAGCAGAGTCACCTAATGTGGGCTCATTCGTCCCTCCTCACCTAATGAGAGCACATCCGTCACTCCCCGAGTCCTCCAAGGCATCCCTTGCAAGGACATGGCCTGTGGCTTTAGGACACGTTTGTCCACCACTGACAGGGGGAACTTACATTCTCCGCTGGAAGCCACTCTGCCAACCCAAACCAAAAACGGAAAAATGGAACCTGAACAAAAAGCTCTGAGTTATCACAAGGAAAAATGAAAAGAAGCGCCTTACTTACCTCCAGAGGGGTCTGTTGGTGTGTCCTTGTCCTATGCTGCGTGATTCCTGGCCAACGCACCAAATGTAAGGGTCCGGTGAACGTCAGAGGAAGAGACCACCAAGAGAACGAGGCTCATGCAACAGAAAAAGGCGTTCATTGAGGATCCAATCCAGCATGCTGGGGCTACGTGCTCACTCAAGAAGGGAGAGCAGCCCAGAGCCCCGAGCAGGGGTTGAGCAGTGCTTAAGTACACTTTTTGGGGAGGGCGGGACTTTACATATATCACAGTCTCCTTTAAGAAATCAACATACACCGCAGAAAAATCAAACAACAATTCCTAAACATGATTAGTTCACTCATTGGCAGGAACAGGTCAGGCGGGAGTGATAGGTGAGTTCTAAAGCGAGGTACACATTCAAACAGATTGGTTTAGGCCTTGCGATGCCTATGTGCCAGGCCACACAGGGTCCTAGGTTATTAAACAACCAGGCGGTCAGGGGGAATATTTACTGGGCAGTCCGGAATTGTACTACAAGCTACAGGAATTTCAGGTTTTGCATGTAGCATAGGAACTTAACAATACCTGGTCCTTTACATTTTAACTCAGGCCTTGCAGCTTAGAAACTTTACAAAACCCGGTCTTTTACACTTCAACTTTTACACTTTAATTTCAATTTATTTTACCCTTTCAGATCACTCCTGGTGCACAAGAAGGGTGTCCAAGCCACCCTGAATTTAGGCAAATGAGTGGCAAGGGAGCTTATTTGGGACATTGTCTTGGGCTGTGCCCCTCATGGAAACCTCCAGCCAGATGTTATGATGAGTGCCTTTATAGAAGAAGAGGAGGGCCATGTGAGAGTGTTTTGGTATTAATTGTGGTCATTTGTGTGACGGTTGGAAGAGATGACTGGGTCCACCTGGGCTTGAATTCTTGTGTGATTCCCCTTAGAGACTGACTTCTGGAACTGAACTCAAAGAAGTATTGCCATGAATTGTGGTGATATTTTAAGAGGTCAAGCATGAGAGTCGCCCTTGGAAACTAAGACCAAGGCCGAGGGTGGCTTTCCACAGAGCACTGGGAATTTCAGCAAAGATATCCCATGATTTTATTCTTAAAGACTTGGTAGCCATAGTTGAGAGTCAAAACACACATGGACCTCACATTGTAGACCTCAATGGGCCTGGCTATATCTAACCTTTTGGTCACTCTTTGGGAAGCCTTGCCTATGAGAGTTCTCCAGAGTTTCATTGAAATGAGCTTCCTCAACATTTAATGGTTCTTGAAACCCACAGTGCATACAAACACAATAGAAATACAAGCAGTTCAGAAGAGGCATGGTGTATAGTTGGACTTTCCTTTTGCATTATGTAGGGTAGGTGTTATAAATCTAGTTAATTTTTAATTGAAATAGTTCTCCTTGTGTTTATAAAGTTAATAAATATGTGAATTCCTGTATCCTTTTCTCTGTAGCCTATTCATCACATGTATTTTTATATAAACATATTGAATCCTACCTGGTATCACATATACATTCTTGTGAGGTGGCTGACATGGCAGATACAAATTATGACAAGAGATCACTCCTCCTAAACGCTATTGGATCATAAAATTCAGCCTAAGGGTAACCTTTCTAGTTGAACAACATTATTCATAAATCCATGTTCAGTAAAATTAATATTTTTGGATCTGTGGACGATATATATTTCATCATGAATTTCAATTGGCATATATATTGCCACTTTATAATGTCTGTGTGTGTTTTGCTCTTTGCTTAATTGCTTTGGAAAGAGATGTGTCTGAATCAGCCTCTTGGCCCTGTGTGAGGCTGTGGCTTAGATTCTCAGCACCTGATGGATCTAAAGAAAGATCCCATGGGTGCATCCAAAACCAAAATGGCCAAAAGAGCAGTTATTGTGGATGAAGACTCTCACCTTCCTCTCTAATGGCCCTGACATCCATCAAGTGAAAATAGGGATCCTTTGGGTCAAATGAGTTCTTTAAAGCCCTGCAGAGTTTAGCCCATAGGTGCTTGGGTTTTCACATGAATCCAATTTACATAAAGAATCTAAACCCCACAGTCATTTGGCCTCAAATTGAAGAAGATAAGGGGCATGTGGGAGCATTTTGTTTTGAATTGTGGTAATTTGTTTGGCGCTTGGAACAGATGACTGGGTCCACCTGGGCTTGAACTCTGGTATGATTCTCCTTAGAGACTGAATTCTGGAAGTGACATCAGAGAAGTATTGTCATGAATTGTGTTTGGATTTTACTAGGCCATGCAACCTAGATCTCAGGTATTAATTGTGGTGCAGGGAGATCTAGGTGCAGGGTGGCTTTGCCCAGAGCACTGGGAATCTCAGCCTGGATATCACATGATTTTATTCTGAAATTCTTTAAAGCCACAGTTGAGAGTCAAAACACACATGGACCTCACATTGTAGACCTCAATGGGCCTGACTTCATGTGACCTTTTGGCCACTCTTTGGGAAGACTTGCCTGTGAGTGTTCTCAAGATCTTTCATTGAAATGAGCTTCTTCAACATTTAATGGTTCCTGAATGAATTGAAACCCACAGAGCCTCCAACTTTATCCTCAAAAAATGGCTTGATAAATACCATGAAACTTTTGAAATTCCCATAACCAGGTGGCACTGGAAAACTTTTGGATATCCTGTTGCTGATCATGAGTGTATCTCACAGTGCCTTGACTGACTGGGTTTCATGAAAATTGTGTAGAACAGTGATGCCAGTATGTTGGAGCCTGTTCATTAGTGGGACTAGAGCATAGGTGTGAAGGTGTGTGATAAAACATGTGTGTTGGGGCATGTGGATCTGCCATTGGCTTCCAATTGCCTTGTGACTGACAGGGTACAGCCAGCAGACCCTTATATGTAAAGGCATCTTGTTATATGGATAGGTTTCTGGGCAATGTTCAGAATCAGGTTGCTATGGACAAAGGGGCAACCTATGTGGGACAGAATCCTGGTTGGTGCATTCTCATGCAGACTGTGTCCCTCCACACGTGACAGAACTCCCTCCAGCACTGTGTCCCAGTTGAACTCCTTGTATTTCATGAAGCAAATACCAAACTCCCAGTGCACCAAGGAGTAACACCACGAAAATTGGAGCATGACCAAATGGCTTCACAGTCAACCCGGGGAGACACTTACACCCCAGTGGCCATAGTTTAACTACAAAAAGAGTATTCAGCACTGCTGCCTCATTTTCATTGGAAAATTAGAAACAATGTCCTTCAGGTCACATATTTGCACACCCAGATTTGATGGTCACACAACAAAGGAAGCTAAAGCTCCTGACAACAACATGTATTTTAAGAGCCCAACCTCAGAGAGTTTCTCAAGAAGTCTTTACACAAGCAGAGCTCAATGTTTGTGGAGTGTTTACCCTGTCCCTTACTTTTGGAAACTCCTCTACCACCTACAAGTTTGTGAACTCCTGAGCATTTTTTATTCCTGATATGTATTTACAGATTTTCTAACTTTTCTCCTCTAATTGTATCTTACTTGGAACTAAGGTAATGTCAAGGCAATCTTCTGGATGAGAGTGTGAACATTTTTGTGTAGCACATATTTGCATACCAATTAGAGTCATTTTCCATATTTCCATTCGAAATACTGAATCCTTGACACTAACGCATACCCTAATAGACTCTGACTACTACTCCTAATATGATGGAGAAAAATAACACAAACAGAATAGGAATACAAGCAGTTCAGAGGAATCTTAGTGTATAGTTGGACTTGTTTTTTGCATGATTAATTGTAGGTGTTATAAATCTAGTCAATTTTTAATTGAAATAGTTCTCCATGTGTTTTTAATGTTAACAAATATGTGAATACCTATCTCCCTTTCTCTGTAGCCTATTCAGCACATGTATTTTTAAATGCACATATAGAACACTACCTGGTATCACACCTACATTTTGTGAGGTGGCTAATTTGGCAAATACAATTTGTGAGAAGTGATCACTCCTGTTAAACTCTGTGGGAACTGAAAATTTAACCTAGGGGTGTGTTTCCTAGAAGAACAACATTATACATAAATACATGTTCTAAAAGAAATAATTTTGCATCTGTGGAGGATATATATTTCATGATAAATTTGATTGCTAATTTATTGTCTGTGTGTGTTTTTTTGTGTATATATATATATATATATATATATATATATATATATATATATATAAATATACATACACTCTCCAGATTTTTCAAAATATGAAATATATGTGTCTTATATACACTCCCTAAATTCATTCATGTTCATGTATATGGATTTATAATCAACTTTTCACAAGATCATTCTCAGAAATATTCATCCACCTGAAATACATATTGTTTCCAGTACTGAAAACTAACTTCAGTTAATGTTGCATACAAATACTAATAATTCTACAGTAACTGACCCAGTTTAACATCAATGCAAGTACATTCCTATGTGACATGATGTGTATTTTGAAATTCATTTTAATTCAGCACTGGTACATTACTATTTCTTCAATTTATGCACATCATAGGATATATATTTCATCCACAAGTTAGCAAACTTATAGGCATTTGTTTCACTTTCAATCACTTCCTGCTTCAGAACACATGGATTCTTCCAGGTTTCTTGACTGGTCTTATAATGAGACTTCTTTCGAAATATATTATTTTTGATTTTTTTTATCACTTTTGAAGCAAAACTGACACTCACTTCATGATAAACCATAACTATAATATCACCACTAGATGTATAACTGGTTGGAATGAATGATTTTATAACAATATAGTATTTTTTATATATTCTCTTATATCAGTTTATTCCATTATTTAAAGTGGAACCAGTTATATTATTTATTCACTATATTGTCTATTCATGCATTATCTCTATATTCATAGACACAGGGTACACCTCTTAGTACCCCCAATACTAATTTATTAGTCTTCTAAATATTGCTCCCAGAAATGGTGGAAGAAATACTCATGTCACCTGATCTACATATGCATGTTATCATAGTAATATTCTGGACACAAAATGCAAAAGTCACACGTATGATTGTACCAAAGCCTAAATGGAAACTGAACATGGATTACTAAAAACATCCATATCCAGGTTGCCTAATGCTCTCAAATGTCAATCCTATTGGTGACCACATTTTTGTTTCTTCCTAAGATTATATATTCAACCTCAAAACTATTGGAAATGTCTAGTTTTTTCACTCACTTTATACTTTGCCTGATTTCCTAATGTCTCTATTGATATCTACTTTCCTACATATTTTTTCCAGTTCAACATTGTGACTGACCCTTCACATGTGCTGACATTGACATTCACTCTCTAACCGAAACCCTATTGCTAATGAACTTTGGTCCAAATCCTATACTCTATCTTCTTCCGAAACATACTGACTATCTTCCTGATCCTATCGACTATCCCTTTTTGAGTGGATGTACTCTACTACATTCAATCATCTGAGGTACAAGGTCCTATGCCATTGTATATCGATTTTTCTGAAACATGTGTGCAGAACATAATTCAAAGCTACGTGTCCCAATCTATTGCCAAATGCACTTCTGAGCTTCAAATCTTACCTAGATTTCTGTTTTCATACTTATATTTAACCACTATATTTCTATATATTGCAGGTTCCCAATAACCTTATTCATCCCGCAGAATGATTCCTAACCCAAATCGAACATGTTATTAACCCTAACCATACACTGTTGCCTCAATCTAACATTACAAAAGAGCAGGGACAGGGCTATTCTTTCAATTAGGGATGTAGGTTATCTTCCAACTGCTGAGAACCTCAAAGTTCGATGCAGAAATGATCCCTGGAGAAGATGTAGGCAGCTATGAAGGACCTGCATGAGCAAAAGCCATCTTCCATGGCAAACAACCTGGACAGGATGAAGGGATGTGTATGCATCAGACTCTCTCTTCTTAATGTAGAGAAGATGAACCTAACCAGGCCTGCGTGTAGAGCTGTTCCATGGTGTCTATTTTGATATACCATTCTAACTAGTCAAATTGTCACAGGAAGTAGGGGCACCCTCCAACTCATGGAACCATTGGAAGCAAGTCTTAGGACAAAGTTGTTGCCAAGGCAGTGACCTCATTCAGTTGCAAAGAAAGTGACATACCTCATTTCCTTGGTGATGGAACTCTCTGAAATTGGGATGCAAGAAGCCAGGCACCAAGAGCCAGTCCCAGTCCCAGTCCCAGTGGGCTCACTTGTTTGGATTTACCAAGTACAGAGTCAGGCCTTCTTGGTACCTACTGATGTGAGGATGGCCAAATGCCAGTAGAGCTCTGAAGAGGGGCCTTTCTTGAGACAGCAGGTTGTGGCTAACAGCAGGCTCCTCGCAGAATAACAGAGTTGGCCAAGGAGACAAGATCTGAGACCAGACAGGCCATTTCGAGTGGAACATAGTATGGCCCACCAGTCAGAGGACACTCCAGATAGTTAAAGACCTATTTTGGGGAAGGAGGTGCCTTTTTGGTTGTGGGTGTGAGTTTGCGGTTTTGTTTCATGTTCTGAGAATAGGTAGGAAAGGTGGTTGGTTTGGTTTGGAGTCGACTGTTTCTAGTAAGTCTATAGACAAGGCGAGTGTTTCTATGTCTGTGTAGCCACTGTGTCCGTGGTTTTAGACATTAGAAACGAGAATGCATCAATGGAGGTGTCCTGTCTAGTAGAAAGCTTCACAGCATTCATCCTGCACAATTGATTAATGGACTGTTGCTTGCCTTATGGATGGGAAACACCTACTAACTTCCTAAGTTGCTGTTTTCTTCCTGAATTCTGGCTACTCTCCAGAATAGTATCATGGTTTATTGTCCAAGATATGTACCACCTCCAAACTCTGTGACATGGCCATGTCCTTGATAGCTGAAGGGAATGGGAACATCTCAGAAAACTCAGATATCAGTGTGACCAGTAAAGTCTCAGTGGAGAAACCCTGCTTGGCTCCATTTGCTTATCTATGTTTCTGTTGCCTTGAATGTCAGGAAGGTCTTTGCCTCAGGCCACCCCTTTGTGAAGCGTGAAGAAACAGTTTTCAAATGGAAATGAATGGGCATCACCTGTGGCTCTTTGCTTAATTGCTCTGGAAAGGGATGTGTCTTAGTCAGACACTAGGCCCTGTTTGAGGCTGTGGCTAAGATTCTCAGCTCCTGATAGATCTAAAGAAGATCCCATGTGTGCATCCAAAACCAAAATGGCAAAAAATCTGTCATTGTGGATGAAGTCTCTTGCCTTCTTCTGTTTGGTTCCTGACCTCCATCAAGTGAGAATAGGGATCCTTTGGATCAAATGAGTTCTTCAAAGTCCTGCAGAACTGCTTGGGTTGTCTCATGATGCCAAATCACATAAAGAATCTATACCTGACAGTAAGTAGGCCTCAAATTGGAGAAGCAGAGCAGTATTTATGGCAGGCCGAGAGCAGTTGTGTGCAGGTGTGTGACAATACATCTGTGGTGGGGTCATGTGGATCTTACATTGGCTTCCAAATGGCTTGTGACTGACATGGTGCAGCTAGCAGAACTTTGTATGTAAAGGCATCATGTTACATGGAGAGTTTTCAGGGCAATGTTCAGAATCAAGTTCCTATGGTAAAGGGGGCAAGCAATGGGGGATAGAAGCCTGGTTGGTGCATTCTCCTGCAGACCCTGACACACCATACGTTACCGGACTCCCTCCAGCATTGTGTCCCAGTTTAACTCCTTGTATGTCATGAACCAAATACAAAACACCCACTGCAGTAGCAAGAAACACCACGAAAAGTGGAGGATGACCAAATGATTTCAAAGTCCAGACGGGGAGACACTTATCCCCCATTGGCCACAGTTTAGTTACAAAGAGTGAATTCAGCACTGCTGCCTCATGTTCATTGGACAATAAGAATTCATGTCCTCCAGGTCACAAAAATGCAGACCCAAGTTTGATGGTCTCACTACAAAGGAAGCTAAAGCTTCTGAAAACAACATATATTTCAAGTACCCAACCTCATTGTCAGTATCTCCAGAAGTGTTTAGGCCAGCAGAGATCCATGTTTGTGGAGTTTTACCCTGTCCCTAAGGTTTGGAAAGTCTCTTCCACCTCAAAGGTTGTGAACTACTGAGCATTTTCCATTCTACGTATGTATTCACAGATTTTCTAACTCTTCTCCTCTAATTGTTTCTTACATGGAGCGTGGTTATTTCAAGCCATTGTTCTGAATGAAAGTGGGAATTTTTTGTGTGTAGCACGTATTTGCATACACATTGGATTCATTTTCCAATTTTCCATTCGAAATACTGAATCCCTGACACGAACCCATACCCTACTAGACTCTGACTACTAATTCTAATATCATGCAGAAAAGTAACACAAACAGAATTGAAATACAAGCAGTTCAGAGGAGGCATGGTGTATAATTGATCTTGCCTTTTGCATGATAAATGTCAGGTGTTATAAATCCAGTCTATTTTTAATTGAAATAGATCTCCATGTGTTTTTAAAGTTAACAAATATGTGAATTCCTGTCTCCCTTTGTCTGTAGCCTATTCAGCACATGTATTTTTATATGCACATATCAAATCCTACCTGGTGTCACACCTACATTCTTGTGAGGTGACTGACTTGGGAGATACAATTTGTGAGAAGACATCACTCCTCCTAAACGCTGTTGGAACTGATAATTCAAATAATGGGTGAGCTTCCTAGTAGAAAAACATTATACATAAATCCCTGTTAAGAAAATTGAATATTTTTGGATCTGTGATTGATGTATATTTCATAGTGAATTTAGATTTGCATATATGTTGCTACATTTTAATATCTGTATGTGTCTGTGTGTGTATACACACACACACACACACACACTCTCTCTCTCCAGATTTTTCAAAATATGAAATATATGTATCTTATTTACACTCCCTAAATTCATTTATGTTCAAGTATGTGGATTTATAATCAACTTTTCACAAGATTTTTCTCAGAAATATTTATCCACCTGAAATACATATTTGTTTCCTAGTACTGAAAACTAACTTCAGTGAATGGTACATACAAATCCTGTTGATAGCCACAGCCAAGGGTCTCCAGTAAATACCATATGTACTACTGCACAACCTAAGGCAGGCATGGTCCCTAAGCCACATGCTCGTTGTTTAAACAGAGAGGGGAAGATGTTGAGAGCCACAGCCAAAGGGGCCCCAGGAAACCTCCAGCTGCCAGCAAACTTCCAGCTGCCGGCTGATGATTGGCTCCACAGCGGCCCCAGCAACATCTAGCTGATTGGCTCCTCTGTGGTGATGCTCAATGGGATGTTTCCCTGCCCTTTCAGACAACGGAACTGCTCATTGGTGGACTTTTTTGGCTCCGCCCATGTGACCCAGCCAATTGGCCTCAAAAGGAGGAGGCTTGTGGTTGAGGGAGAGGCTTGTGGGAAGACTGTGGTGGCAGTTGGGCTCTGAGGGTTTTTCCTGAGAAGCTGTTTTGTTTGGCTTGTGTGGTTCTAAAAATAAAGTTTGTTTCTTTTGACAATTGGCTCCTGAATTGTGCCCAGCCAGACTGATGATAATCATGTATAATGTTGATTTTAAATCGCATACATGAACTTGAATGAATTTAGGGAGTGTATAATAAGACACATATATTTCATATTTTGGAAAATCTGGAAAATCTGGTATATATATATATATATATATATATATATATATATATATATATACACACACACACACACACACAACAATAAAATGTAGCAATATATATGCCAATCGAAATTTATCATGAAATATATATCATCCACATATCTAAAAATATTCATTTTACTGAACATGGATTTATGTATGATGTTGTTCACTAGGAAGCTCACCCATAGTTTGAATTTTCAGTTCCATCAGTATTTAGGGGAAGTGATCTATTCTCATAATTTGTATATTCCAAAGTTAGTGAGATCACAAGAATTTACGTGTGTTACCAGGTAGGAGTCTATATATGCATAAAAATATACATGTTCTAAAGAGGCTACAGAGAAAAGGAGACAGGAATTTACATATGTGTTAACTTTGAAAACTCATGGAGAAATATTACAATGAAAAGTTGACTAGATTTATAACACATATCCTTGATAAAGGAAAAGGAAAATCCAAGTATACACCATGCCTCCTACAAAAGGCCTGTATTTCTATTCTGTTAGGTTTCTTTTTCTCCATCATTTTAGGATAGTAGTCATAGTCTAGTAGGGTATGGGTTAGTGTCAGAAATTCAGTATTGCAAATGGAAAATAGGATAATGTATCCAATGTGTATGCAAATATGTGCTACACAATAATCTTCCCACTCTCACCTAGAACAATGCCTTGACATTACCTTTGCCCCAAGTGAGACACAATTAGAGAAGAAGAGTTAGAAAATCTGTGAATACATATCTGGAATGGAAAATTCTCAGGAGTTCTCAACCTGGGAGCAGGTAGAGGAGTTTCCAGAAGTAAGGGATTGGGTAAACACTCCACAACCATGGAGCTCTGCTGGAAAAAAGACTTCTGGAGAATCTGCCTCTGAGGTGTGGCACTTGAAATATATATTGTTGTCAGGAGCTTTGTCTTCATTTGTAGTGAAACCATCAAAGCTGGGTCTGAATCTATGTGACTTGGAGAACATGGTTTCTTATTTTCCAATGAACCTGAGGCAGCAGTGCTGAATTCTCTCTTTGTAGGTAAACAGAGTGCAGTGGGCCAAAGTGTCTAACCATGTGGACTGTGAAGCCATTTAGTCATCCTCCAATTTTCATGGTGTTTCTTGGTGCTGAACTGGGAGTTTGGTATTTGCTTCAAGAAATACAAGGAGTTCAACTGGGACACAGTGTTGGAGGGAGTTCTGTGACATGTGCTGGGTCAGAGTCTCCAGGAGAACTCACTAACCCGGCTTCTATCCCACATAGCTTGCCCCCTTGACCATAGCAACCTGATTCTGAACATTTCCCTGAAACCTCTCCATATAACAAGATGCCTTTGCATATAAGGGTCTGCTGGGTGCACCATGTTAGCTAAAAGCCATTTGGAAGTCAATGGCAGATCCACATGGCACCACCATAAATATTTTATCACACACCTGCACACCACAACTCTGGGCCAACTACTCCGCAGTCTCCATCTAACCGGCATCTCTGTTCTACACCACTTTCATTATACCCAATCAATCAAGGCACTGTCTGGTACACTAATGATCAGCAACAGGACATCAAAGGTTCTCCAGTGCCACCTCATCATGTGAATTTCAAAAATTTCATGGTATTTATCTAGCCATTTTACAAGGATGAAGTTGGAGGCATTGTGGGTTTCAATTCTTTCAGGAATCATTCAATGTTGAGGAAGCTCATTTCAATGAAAGTTCTGGAGAACTCTCACAGGCAAGGCTTTCCAAAGAGTGGCCAAATAGTCACATGAAGCCAGGCCAATTGAGGTCTACAATGTGAGGTCCATGTGTGTTTTGACTCTCAACTATGTCTGGCAAGTATTTCAAAATAACATCATATGATATTCTGTCTGAGATTCCCAGTGCTCTGTGGAAAGCCACCCCGGGCCTAGATCTCAGTTTCAAAGGGCGACTTTCATGGGTGGCCGCCTAAAATCCCAACACAAATCATGGCAATACTTCTCTGAGGTCAGTTCCAGAACTCAGTCTCTAAGAGGAATCACACCAGAGTTCAAGCCCTGGTGGACCCAGTCATCTTTTCCTACTGCCACATAAATGACCACAATGAAAACCAAAACACTCCCAAATGGCCCTCATCTTCTTCCATATAGACACTCATCATAACCTCTGGCTTGACGTTTCCTTGAGGGGCACAGCCCAAGACAGTGTCCAAAATAATCTCCCTTTCCTCTCATTTGCCTAAAGTCAGGGTGGCCTGGACACCCATTCTGTGAACCATGAGTGATCAAATAACCCTGACTTTAATACTGCTCTGCTTCTCCAATTTGAGGCCTACTGTCTGTGGAGTATAGATTCTTGATGTGAATTGGAGTAATGAAAAAACCCAATAACCCATTGGCTACACTCTGCAGGGTTTTGAAGAACTCATTTGACCCAATAAATCCCTATTCTCATTTTATGGAGGTCAGGAACCTTACAGAGGAAAGTGAGAGACTTCATCCTCAATGACTGCTTTTTGGGCCACTTTGGTTTTTGATGTGCCTTCTGGAATGTTACATATTTTTTTTTTTTGGTTTTAGTGCCTTCTGGAATATTACATAATTTTTTTCTTTAGACATTATTGCCAGAGTTCCTATCTTCATCCCAGTGCAGGTGAAATCAAAGATAATACCAATCTACAGCTTCTGCAATAGGCATCCCTCTACTGCTTGCAGAACTTGCCTGGACACATTGTGAACTCACCTAAATGCATTGTGAACTATCTGTTGGTGCAGCGACTTGTGGTAGTGTTGGGGTATATTTGCTGATGATGTCATCGGTGGTACAATTTTTCCAAAAGGAGCCATCAATTGGCTTGGTGTATCTTCCTCCCTTCTGCGTGTCATGATCGTCCAGCTAAAATTTGGGGGGCCAACAGAGGTGAGGCAAAGAACCTCACCCACCCCCGCTGGTACAAAGACCTCTCCACATGTGTGGCTCTATACTGGACGGGTAGTCAGTGACGGGTAAGATCCAATTGCAATGGTACCAACTTAACGGGTAAAGACCATATGTACTATTGGACAACCTAAGGCAGGCACGGTCCCTAAGCCACATGCGTGTTGTTTAAACAGAGAGGCGAAGATGTTGAGAGCCACAGCCGAAGGGGCCCCAGCAAAATTCCTGCTGCCAGCAAACTTCCAGCTGCCGGCTGATGATTGGCTCACAGCGGCCCCAGCAACACCTAGCTGATTGGCTCCTCTGCGGTGATGCTCAATGGGCTGTTTCCCTGCCCTTTCAGACCACAAAACTGCTCATTGGGGGACTTTTTTTGACTCCGCCCACATGACCCAGCCAATCGCCCTCAAGAGCAGGAGTATTGTGGGAGGCGGAGAGAGGCTCCTGTGGGAGGGAGAGGTTTTGGGAAGCCAGTGGTGGCAGTTGGGGCTCTGAAGGTTTTTTCCTGAGAGGCTGTTTTGTTTGGCATGTGTGGTTCTAAAAATAAAGTTAGTTTCTTTTGACAAGTGGCTGCTGATTGTGCCCAGCAAGACTGCGGCATTATCCTAATATTTCTACAATAACTGACCCAGTTTAACATCAATGCAAGTAGATTCCTGTGGGAGAGGACATGATGTGTATTTTGACGTTCATTTTTATGTAACAGTGGTACATTACTATTTCTTCAGTTTACGCACATCATAGTATATATATTTGATCCACAAGTTCACAAATTTATAGGCATTTGTTTCACTTTCAATCACTTTCTGCTTCAAAACACATGTATTCCTCCAGGTTTCTTGACTGGTCTTTTCATGAGACTTCTTTCCAAACACATTATTTCCGATTTCCATAATCACTTTTGAAGCAAAACTCACACATTCTTCATGAAAAACCATAATGCTGATATAACCATTATATATATTACTGGTTGGAATGAAGGATTGTATATCAATGTAAGATTTTCTGTATATTTTCAGATATCAATTCAATCCATTATTTAAAGTTAGAACCAGTTATAATATTTCTTTACAGTATGGTCTATTCATGCATTATCTCTATAATTATAGACACAGTGTACACCATTTTTACCTCCAAAAATAATTGATACGTCTTCAAAATATTGCTCTCAGAAATGGTGGAAGAAATACTCATGTCACCTGATCTACATATACATTTTACCACAGTAATATTCTGCACACAGAAAGAAGAGGTCAAACTTATGTTGGTACCAAAGCCTAAATGAAAAGTAAGCATGGATTACAGAAAACATCCATGTCCATATTGCCTAATGCTCTCAAAAGTTCATCCTATTGGTGACTACATGTTTGTTTCTTCCTAAGATTATATATTCAAACTCAACCCTGTTGAAAATGTATAATTCTATCACTCACTTTATACTTTGCCTGATATCCTAATGTCAATTGATATCTGCATTCCTACTTTTTTCCCCAGTTCATCCTTTTGACAGACTCTCCACATGTGCTGACAATTACATTCACTCTCTATCCGAAACCCTGTTGCTAAAGATCTTTTCATCCAAATCTTATACTCACTCTTCTTTCAAAACCTACCAACAATCTTACTAATCCTACAAATTATTTCTTTTTGACTGGATGTTCTCTTCAACATTCAATCAACCAAGGTACAAGGAATTATGCCATTGTATATTGATTTATCTGAGACATCTGTGCAGAATATAATTCAAAGCTAAGAATCCCAGCCAAGGGTCCAATGCAATTCTGGGCTTCAAATATTACCTAGATGTCTGTTTTCATACTTATATTTCACTTATATTCTTATAAATATCGCACGTTCCCAATACCATAATTCATCCCGCAGAATGATTCCTAACCCAAATGGAACATGTTATTAACCCTGACCATACACTGTTCTCTCAATCTATCTTTACTGAAGAGCAGGGACAGAGTTGGTCTTTCAATACAGAAATTAGGGGATCTTCCACTTGCTGAGAACCTCCAAGGTCATTAAAGAAATGATCCCTGGATTAAATGTAGGCAGCTATGAATGACGTCAGAGAGCAAAAGTCATCTTCCATGACAAACAACCTGGTTAGCATGAAGGGATGTGTCTGAATCAACATTTCTTTTCTTAATGTATAGAAGATGGACCAAACCAGGCCTATCTGGAGAGCTTTTTTTGGGTGCCTATGGTTGATATACCATGCAAACTTGTGAAAGTTTCACTGGAAGAAGGGGCAGCCTCCAACTCATTGGACTTTGGAAGCAACTGTTAGGACAAATTGGTTGACAAGGCAGTAACCTAATTCAGTTCCTGAAGGAAGTGACCTACGTCACTTCCTTGGTGAAGGAATTCTCTGAATTTGGGATCCATGAAGACAGGTACCCAGAGCCAGTCTCAGTCCCAGTCCCAGTGGGCTCACTTGTTCAGTTTTACCAAGGACAGGGTCAGTCTTTCTTGGTACCTACCTATGTGAGGATGGCCAAAGGCCAGAAGAGCTCTGAAGAGGGACCTTTTCTGAGAAAGCAGGTAGTGGCTCACCGCTGGCTCCTGACAACTTCACAAAGTTGGCCAAAGAGACCAGATCTGAGTCAGGACAGGACATTTTGGGAGAACATTTTATGGCCCACCAATCAGAGGACACTCTGGATAGTCACAGACCTACTTGGGGGAAGGAGGTGCCTTTGTGGGAGTGGTTGTGGTTTTGTGGTTTTGTCACATGTTCTGAGAATAGGTAGGAAATGTGGTTTGTTTGGTTTGGATTGGACTGTTTCTAGTAAGTCGTTTGACATGTAAGTGTTTCTATGTCTGTGTATCCCACTGTGTCTGTGGTTGTAGACATTAGAAAAGAGAATGAATTAATGGATGTGTCCTGTCTAGTAGAAAGCTTCCCAGCATTCATCCTGCCCAATTGATTAATGGACTGCGGCTTGCCTTCTGGATGGGCAAAACCTTCTATCTTCCTAAGATCCTGTTTTCTTCCTGAATTCTGGCCACTCTCCAGAATAGGCTCATGGTTTTGTGTCCAAGATATATACCACCTCCAAGCTCTGTGACATGGCCATGTACTTGATAGCTGAAGTGAATGTCAAGCATCTCAGAAAACTCAGATATCAGTGTGACCAGGAAAGTCTCAGTGGAGAAACCCTGCTTTGTGTCTTTTGCTTACCTGTTCTTCTGTTGCCCTAAATGTCAGGAAGGTCTTTGCCTCTGGCCACCCCTTTGTGAAGCCTGAAGAAAACAGTTTTCAAATGAAAATGAATGGGCATCACCTGTGGCTCTTTGCTTAATTGCTTTGTAAAAGGACGTGTCTGAATCAGCCTCTTGGTTCTGTGTGAGGTTGTGGCTTAGATTCTCAGCACCTGATGCATCAAAAGATAGATTCCATGTGTGCATTCAAAACAGAAATGGCAAATGAGTCTCTTGCCTTCCTCTATTAGATTCCTGACCTTCATCAAGTAAGAATCAGGATCCTTTAGTTCAAAAGAGTTCTTTGAACCCCTGCAGAAGTGCTTGGGTTTTCTGATGACTCCAAATCACATAAAGAATCTATACCTGACAGTCAGTAGGCCTCAAATTGGAAAAGCATGACAGTATTAACGCCATGCCTATTTGATCAGTTCTGGTTCACAGGAAGGGTGTGTAGGCCACCCTGACTTTCGGCAAATGAGGGGAAAGGGAGCTTATTTTGGACAGTGTCTTGGTCTGCGCCCCTCATGGAAACTTCTAGCCAGAGGTTATGATTAGTGTCTATATGGAAGAACATGAGGGCCATGTGAGAGTGTTTTGGTTTTCATTGTTGTCATTTGTGTGGCGGTGGGAAAAGATTACAGCGTCCACCTGGGTTTCAACTCTTGTGGGATTCCCCTTGGAGACTGAGTTCTGAAACTGACCTTAGAGAAGTATTGCCATGAATTGTGTTGGAATTTTCGGAGGCCACGCATGAGAGTCACCCTTGGAAACTGAGATCTAGGCCCAGGGTGGCTTTCCACAGAGCACTGGGAATCTCAGCGAGGATATCACTTGATTATATTCTGAAAGACTTGGCAGCAATAGTTGAGAGTCAAAACACACATGGACCACACATTGTAGACCTCAATGTGGCTGGCTTTATGTGACCTTAGGCCACTCTTTCAGAAGACTTGCCTGTGAGAGTTCTCTAGAGCTTCCATTGAAATGAGATTCCTCAATATTTAATGGTTCCTGAATGAATTGAAACCCACAGTAACTCCAACTTCATCCTTGAAAAATGGCTAGAAAATACCATGAAATTTTTGAAATTTCCATGACCAGCTGGCACTGGAAAACCATTTGATGTCCTGTTGCTTATCATGAGTATACAAGACAGTGCCTGGTTTGACTGAGTTTCATGATAATGGTGTAGAAAAGATATGCCAGTAAGTTGGAGCCTGCTGAGTAGTGGGCCAAGAGCAGTAGAGTGTAGGTGTGTGAAAAAACATCTGTGGTGGGGCCACGTGGATCTGCCATTGGCTTATAAATGGTTTGTGACTGACATGGTGCAGCTAGCAGACCTTTGGATGTAAAGGCATCTTGTTGTATGGAGAGGTTTCAGGGCAATGTTCAGAATCATGTTGCTATGGTCAAGGGGGCAACTATGTGTGATAGAAGCCTTCTTGGTACATTCTCCTGCCGATCCTGACCACCACACATGACAGAACTCCCTGCAGCACTGTATCACAGTTAAACTCCTTTATTTCATAAAGTAAATACCAAACTTTCAGTGCAGCATCAAATAACATGATTAAATGTGAAGGATGATCAAATGGCTTCACAGTCCACATGGGGAGACACTTAGCCCCCAGTAGCCCCAGTTTGCCTACAAAGAGAGAATTCAGTACTGCTGCCTCGTGTTCATAGGAAAATAAAAAAAAAAAACATGTCGTCCAGGTCACATAGATGCAGACTCAGCTTTGATGGTCTCACTACAAAGGAAGCTAAAGCTCCTGACAACAACATATATTTCAAGTGCCCAACCTCAGAGGCATTTTCTCAAGAAGTCTTAAGGCCGACACAGCTCCATGTTTGTGGTATTTACCCTGTCCCTTACTTTTGGAAACTCCTCTACCACCTTCAAGGTTGTGAACTCCTGAGCATTTCCCATTCCAGATATTTATTATGAACTCAAACAACAACAAGTGCTGGCGAGGATGTGGAGAAAAGGGTACACTTGTACATTGCTGGTGGGACTGCAAATTGGTGCAGCCAAATTGGAAAGCAGTATGGAGATTTCTTGTAGAGGTGGGAATGGAACCACCATTTGACCCAGGTATTCCCCTTCTCAGTCTATTCCCTAAAGACCTAAAAAAAATGCTACAGGGACACTGCTACATTGATGTTCATAGCAGCACAATTTACAATAGCAAGACTGTGGAACCAACCTAGATGCACTTCCATAGATGAATGGATAAAAAATGAGGCATTTATACACAATGGAGTATTACTCTGCATTAAAAAATGACAAAATTTTTACAGAGAAATGGATGGCATTAGAGCAGATTATGCTAAGTGAAGCTAGCCAATCCCTAAAACCAAATGCCAAATGTCTTTTTGATATAAAGAGATTAACTAAGAACAGAGTAGGGACGAATAGAATGAGAAGAAAATTAACATTAAACAGGGATGAGAGGAGGAAGGGAAAGGGAGAGAGAAGGGAAATTGCATGGAAATAAAAGGAGACCCTCAGGGTTATACAAAATTACATACAAGAGGAGGTGAGGGAAAGGAAAAAATTATACAAGGGGGAGAAATGAATTACAGTAAAGAGGTAGAGAGAGAAGAGGAGAGGGGAGGTAAGGGGAGGGGGATAGTAGAGGTTAGGAAAGGCAGCAGAATACGACAGACACTAGTATGGCAATATGTAAATCAATGGATGTGTAACTGATGTGATTCTGCAATCTGTTTATGGGGTAAAAATGGGAGTTCATAACCCACTTGAATCACAGTGTGGAATATGATATATCAAGAACTATGTAATGTTTTGAACAAGCATAAATAAAAATTAAAAAAAAGAAAACTAACTTTGGTGAATGGTGCAAAGAAATCCTAATATTTCTACAGTAACTGACACAGTTTAACATCAATGCGAGAAGATTCCTGTGGGACATGATGTGTATTTTGATGTTCATTTTTATTCAGCACTGGTACATTACTATTTCTTCAGTTTATTCACATCATATTATAATATTTCATCCACAAGTAAGGAAATTTATCGTCATTTTTTTCAATTTCAATCACTTCCTGCTTCAGAACTCATGAATTCCTCGGTGTTCCTTGACTGGCATTTTCATGAGACTTCTTTCCAAACACATTATTTTCGATTTTCATAATCACATTTGAAGCAAAACTCACACAAACTTCATGATAAATCGTACCCTAATATTAACATTAGGTGTATAACTGGTTGTCATGAATGATTGCATATCAATATAAGATTTCTTATATATTTTCAGATATCAATTCAATCCATTATTTAAAGTGGAACAAGTTGTATTATTTATTGAAATTAAGGTCTATTCATGCATTATCTGTATATTCATAAAAACAGGGTACACCTCTTTTTACCCCCAATGCTAATTTATACGTTTTCAAAATACTGCTCCTAGAAATGGTGGAAGAAAAAATCATGTCATCTGATCTACATATACATTTTATCACAGTAATATTCTGGAAACAAAATGCAAAGGTCCCACTTAGGATTGTACCAAAGCCTAAATGTAAAGTGAACATGGATTACTAACAATATCCATGTCCATGTTGCCTAATGCTCTCAAATGTCAATCCTATTGGTGACCTACATATTTGTTTCTTCCTAAGATTAGATATTCAATCTCAACCTTGTTGAAAATGTCTTATTCTATCACTCACTTTATACTTTGCCTGATTTCCTAATGTCTCTATTGATATCTGCTTTTCTACAAATTTTCCCCAGTTCATCATTGTGTCTGATTTCTTCATATGTGCTGACATTTATATTCACTCACTGCCCGAAAAAAATTGCTAAAGAACTTTTGTTACATATCCTATACTAACTCTACTTGCTAAACATAACGACTATCTTCTTTTTTTTTTTTAAATTTTTTTTATTGGTTGTTCAAAACATTACAAAGCTCATGGCATATCATCTTCCATACATTTGATTCAAATGGGTTATCAGCTCCCATTTTTACCCCAAATACAAGTTGCAGAATCACATCGGTTACACATCCACATTTTTACATAATACCATATTAATAACTGCGACTATCTTCTTAATCCTACCGACAATCCCTTTTGACTGGATGTTCTCTTCAGCATTCAATCATCCAAGGTTCAAGTTCCTCTGCCATTGTATATCGATTTATTTGAGACATGTGTGCAGATAGTAATTCAAAGCTAAATATCCCAATCAATTGCCCAATGCCCTTCTGGGATTCAAATCTTACTTTAATTTCTGTTTTCATACATATGTTTAACCTCGATATTCTTATAAATATCACAGGTTCCCAATACCATTATTAATCCAGCAGAATGATTCCTAACCCAAATCGAACATGAAATTAACCCTAACCATACACTGTTCACTCAATCTAACTTTACAGAAGAGCAGAGACAGATTGTTCTTACAATACAGGAATGTAGGGGATGCTCTACCTGTTAAGAACCTCAAAGGTCCATGCAGAAATGATCCCTGGAGAAGATGTAGGCAGCAATGAAGGACCTGAGAGACAAAAAGTCATTTTCCATGGCAAACAACCTGGTCAGGATGAAGGGTTTTGTCTGAATCAGCCTCTATCTTCTTACTGTAGAGAAGATGGACCAAACCAGGCTTGTGTGGAGAGCTGTTCTCGGGTGCCTAAGGTTGATATACCATTCTAAGTTGTGAAAGTGCCAAAGGAAGTAGGGGCAGCCTCCATCTCATGGGACCCTTGGAAGCAACTGTTAGGACAAAGTGGTTGCCAAGGCAGTGACCTCATTCAGTTCTTAAAGGAAGTGACCTACCTCACTTCCTTGTTGATGGAACTTTCTGAACTTGGGACCAAGGAAACCAAGCACCAGAGCCAGTCCCAGTCCCAGTCCAAGTGGTCTCATTTGTTTGGAATCACCAAGGACAGAGTCAGTCTTCTTGGTACTGACTGATGTGAGGATGGCCAAATGCCAGGAAAGATATGAACACGGGCCTTTCCTGACTAAGCAGGTAGTGGCTCACCGCTGGCTCCTGACTGCTTTACAGAGTTGTACAAGGAGACCAGATCTGAGACAGGACAGACCATTACCGGGGAACATAGTATGGCAAACCTGTCAGAGGACACTCCGGATAATCACAGCCCTACTTGGGGGAAGGAGGTGTCTTTTTGAGTGTGGGTGTGTGGTTTTGTCTCTGTTCTGAGAATAGGTAGGAAAGGAGGTTTCTTTGGTTTGCAGTGAACTGTTTCTAGTAAGTCATTTTACAAGGTGAGTGTTTCTATGTCTGTGTATCCCACTGTGTCCGTGGTTGTATACATTAGAAAAGAGAATGCATCAATGCATGTGTCCCCTCTAGTAGAAAGCTTCCCAGCATTCATCCTGCCCAATTAATGAATGGAGTGTGGTTTCCATATCGATAGGCAACACCTACTACCTTATTAAGTCCCTGTTTTCTTTCTGAATTCTGACAACTCTTCAGAATAGGCTCTTGGGTTTGTGTCCAAGATATGTACCACCTCCAATCTCTGTCACATGGCCATGTACTGGATATCTGAAGGGAATGGCCAGCATCTCAGAAAACTCAGATATCAGTGTGACCAGGAAAGTCTCAGTGGAGAAACCCTGCTTTGGGCCTTTTGCTAACCTATTGTTCTGTTGCCTTGAATCTCAGGATGTCTTTGCCTCTGGGCACCCCTTTGGGAAGCCTGAGGAAAACATTTTTCAAATGGAAATGAAGGGCATCACCTGTGTCTCTTTGCTTAATTGCTTTGGAAAAAGATGTGTCTGAATCATCCTCTTGGCCCTGTGTGAGGCTGTGGCTTAGATTCTCAGCACCTGATGGATCAAAAGAAAGATCAAATGTGTGCATCCAAAACCAAAATGGCAAATATTCACTCATTGTGAATGAATTCTTTTACCTTCCTCTGTTAGGATCCTGACTTCCATCAAGTGAGAATAGGAATCCTTTAGGCCAAATGAGTTCTTCAAATCTCTGCAGAGGGGCTTGGATTTTCTCATGACTCAAATTCACATAAAGAATCTAAACCACAGAGTCAGAAGGCCTCAAATTGAAAAAGCCAAGCAGTATTAATGGCAGGCCTATTTGATCATTCCTGGTTTACAGGAAGTGTGTCCAGGCCACCTTGATGTTAGACAAATGAGGGGAACAGGACCTTAATTTGGACACTGACTTGGGCTGTGGACCTCATTGAAAACTCCAGCCAGACGTTATAAGGAGTGTCTATATGGAAAAAGATGAGGACCATGTGGGAGTGTTTTGGTTTTAATTGTGGTCATTTGTGTGGCGGTTGGAAGAGATGACTGTTCCACTGGGCTTGAACTCTGGTGTGATTCCCCTTAGAGACTGAGTTCTTTAACTGACCTCAGAGAAGTATTGCCATGAATTGTGTTGGGATTTTAGGAGGCCACACATGAGAGTCGCCCTTGGAACCTGAGATCTAGGCCCAGGTTGGATTTCCACAGAACATTGGGAATTTCAGCCCGGATATAACATACAATTTTTCTTAAAACTTTGCAGCCATATTTGAGTTTAAAACACACATGGACCTTATATTGTAGATCTCAATGGGCCTGGCTTCATGTGACATTTTGGCCACCCTTAGGGAAACCTTGCCTGTGAGAGTGCTCCAGAGCTTTCATTGAAATTAGCTTCTTCACCATTTAATGGTTCCTGAATTAATTGAATCCCTCAGAGCCTCAAACTTCATCCGTGAAAAATGGCTAGAAAATTACCATGAAATTTTTGATATTTTCATGATCAGCTGGCACTGGAAATACTTTGGATGTCCTGTTTCTGATCCTGAGTATACAAGACACTGCCTTGATTGACTTTGTTTCATGAAAATGGTGTAGAACAGATATGCCAGTAAGTTGGAGCCTGGTGAGTAGTGGGCCTAGAGCAGTGGTATGCAATTGTGTGATAAAACATCTGTGTTGTGGCCATGTGGATCAGCCATTGGCTTCCAAATGGCTTGTGACTGACATGGTGCAGCCAGCAGACCCATATATGTAAAGGCATCTTGTTATATGGAGAGGATTCACTGCAATGTTCAGAATCATGTTGCTAGTCTCAAGGGGGCAATCTACATGGGATAGAACCTTGGTTGGTGCATTCTCCTGAAGACCCTGACTCACCACACCTTAAAGAACTCCCTCCACCACTCTGTCCCATTTTAACTCCTTGTATTTTTTGAAGCAAATACAAAACTCCCAGTGCAGCAGCGAGAAACACCACGAAAAGTGGAGGATGACCAATTGGCTTCACAGTCCACACTGAAAGACACTTAGACCCCAGTGTCCATAGTTTACCTACAAAGAGAGAATTCAGCACTGCTGCCTCATGTTCATTGGATAATAAGAAACCATGTCCTCCAAGTAACATAGATGCAGACCCAGCTTTCATGGTTTCTCTACAAAGGAACTAAATCTCCTCAGAACATCAAATACTTCAAGTGCCCACTCTTAGAGGCAGTTTCTCAAAAAGTATTTAGGCCAGCAGAACTACATGTTTGTGGAATGTTTACCCTGTCCCTTACTTTTAGAATCTTCTCTACCACCTCCAAAGTTGTAAACTCCAGAGTATTTTCCATTCCAGATATATATTCACAGATTTTCTAACTCTTATCCTCTAATTGTGTCTTACTTGAGGAGAATGTAATGTCAAGGCATTGTTCTGGATGAAAGTGGGAAGATTTTTGTGTAGCACATATTTGCATACACATTGGATTCAATTTCCTATTTTCCATTAGAAATGCTGAATCCCTGAAACTAACATATACCCTATTAGACTCTGACTACTAATCCTAATATGATGGAGAAAAATAACACAAACATAATAGAAATACAAGCAGTTTAGATGAGGTATGTTTTATAGTTGGAGTTGCCTTTTGCATGGTATAGTGTAGCAGTTATAAATCTAGTCAATTATTTGTTGAAATAGTTCTCGATGCGTTTTTAAAGTTAACAAATAAGTGAATTCCTGTCCCCCTTTCTCTGTAGCCTATTCAGCACACGTATTTTTATATGCACATATAGAATCCTACCTGGTACCACACGTACATTCTTGTGAGGTGGCTGACTTGGCAGATACAAATTGGAAGAAGAGATCACTCCTCCTAAACGCTGCTTGAACTGGTAATTCAAATGTGAGTGAGCTTCCTAGTTGAACAACATTATACATAAATCCATGTTCAGTAAAATGAATATATTTGGATCTGTGGATGATATACATTTCATGGTGAATTTCGTTTGGCATATATATTGCAATTTTTAATGTCTGTCTCTGTGTGTGTATATAAATATATATATAGATACACTCTCAGGAGTATTCAAAATATGAAATATGTGTCTTATTACACACTTCCTAAATTCATTCATATTTATGTTGTGGATTCATAATCAACTTTTCACAAGATTATTCTCAGAAATATTCATCCACCTGAAATACGTATTTGTTTCTTAGTACTGTTTCCACCCCAGATATGCATTCACGGATTTTCAAACTCTTCTACCCTAATTGTGTCTTACTTGAGGTGAAGGTTATGTAAAGGCATTGTTCTGGATGAGAGTGGGAAGATAATTGTGTAGCATATATTTTTATACACATTGGATTCATTTTCCTATATACCATTGAAAATACTGAATCCTGACAATAACCCATACCCTACTATACTCTGTCTACTAATCCAAATGATGGAGAAAAACAACCCAAACAGAATAGAAATACAAGCAGTTCAGAGGAGGCGTGGGGTATAGTTGGACTTGCCTTTTTCATGATAAATGGTAGGTGTTATAAATCTAGTCAATTTTTAATTGAAATAGTTCTCCATGTGTTGTTAAAGTTAACAAATATGTAAATGCCTGTCTGCCTTTCTCTGTAGCCTATTCAGCACATGTATTTTTATATGCTTTATAGAATCCTACCTGGTATCACACATTCATTTTTGTGAGGTGACTGACTTGGCAGATACAAGTTGTGAGAAGAGATCACTACTCTAAACGCTGTTGGAACTGAAAATTCAAACTATGGGTGAGCTTCCTAGTAGAACAACATTATACATAAATCCTTGTTCAGTAAAATAAATATTTTTGCATCTGTGGATGCTATATATTTTATGATGAACTTCGATTGGCGTATATATTCCTACATTTTAATGTCTGTGTGTGTGTTTTGTGTGTGTGTGTATATATATATATATATACACACATATATATGTATATACACATATATATATAATTATGAATATATATATATATATATATATATATATATATATATATATATATATATATATACTGTCCTGATTTTTAAAATATGAAATGTATGTATCTTAAATACACTCCCTAAATTCATTCATGTTCAAAAATGTGGATTTATAATAAACTTTTCACAAAATTATTCTCAGAAATATTCATCCTCCTGAAATACACATTTGTTTCATAGTTCTGAAAACTAACTTCAGTAAATGGTGCTTACAAATCCTAATATTTGTACAGTAACTAACCCAGATTAACATCAATCAAGTAGATTCGTATGGGACATGATGTGTATTCTGACGTTTATTTTCATTCAACACTGGTACATTACTATTTCTTCAATTTTTACAAATCATAGGATATATATATTTCATCCACAAGTTCACAAATTTATGCGCATTTGTTTCACAATCACTTCCTGCTTCATAAAACATGTATTCCTCCAGGTTTCTTGACTGGTCTTTTCATGAGACTTCTTTCCAAACACATTATTTTAGATTTCCATAATCACTTTTGAAGCAAAACTCACACACCCTTCATGATAAACCATAACCTTAATGTGGCCATTAGATATATAACTGGTTGGAATGAATGTTTGTATGTCAATATAAGATTTCTTGTATTTTTTCACATATAATTTCAATCCATTATTTAAAGTTGGAACCAGATATATTATTTATTCAAAGTATGGTCTATTCATGCATTATCTCTATATGCACAGACAAAGGGTACACCTCTTTTTACCCCCATTACTAATTTATACGTCTTGAATATGTTGCTGCCAGAAATGGTGGAAAAATAGTCATGTCACCTGATCTACATATACGTTTTATCACAGTAATATTCTGGACAAAAAAAGCAAAGGTCACACTTAAGATTGTAGCAAAGACTAAATGAAAAGTGAGCATGGATTACTAAACATCCATGTCCAGGTTGCCTAATGCTGTCAAATGTCAATCCTATTGGTCACTACACATTTGTTTCTTTCTAAGATTATATATTCAAACTCAACCCTGTTGAAAATATCTAATCCTATCACTCACTTTATACTTTGCCTGATTTCGTAATGTCTCTATTGATATCAGCTTTCCTAACTATTTTCCCCAGTTCATCATTGTGACTGTCTCTTCACTTGTGCTGACATTAACATTCACTGTCTACCAGAAACCCTATTGCTAAACAACATTTGGTCCAAATCCTATACTCACTCTTCTTTCTAAACCTACCGAGAATCTTCCGAATCCTACCAACTATCCCTTTTGACTGGAAGTTCTCTTCTACATTTAATCATCCATGGTACAAGGACCTAAGCCATTGTATATCGATTTACCTGACACATCAGTGCAGAACATAATTCAAAGCTACGTATCCCAGTCAAGGGCCCAATGCCCTTTTGGGCTTCAAATCTTAGCTAGATTTCTGTTTTCATACTTATAATTCACCTATATATTCTTGTAAATATCGCAGTTTCCCAATACCATTATTCATCCCGCAAAAAGATTCCTAATCCAAATCGAACCTGTTAGTTAACCTAACCATACACTGTTCAGTCAATTTAACTTTACAGAAGAGCAGGGATAGAGTTCTTCTTACAATACAGGAATATAGGGGATCTTCCACATGCTGAGAAACTCAAAGGTCCATGCAGAAATGATTCCTGGAGAAGTTGTAAGCAGCTATGGAGGACCTAAGAGAGCAAAATTCATCCTCCATGGCAAACAACCTGGTCAGGATGAAGGGTTGTGTCTGAAACAGCTTCTCTCTTCTTAATGTCGAGAAGATGGACCAAACCAGGCCTGTGTGGAGAGCTGTTCCCAGGTGCCAATGGTTGATATACCATTCTAACTTGTGAAAGTGTCACAGGAGGTAGGGGCAGCCACCATCTCATGGGACCCTTGAAAGCAATTGTTAGGACAAAGTGGTTGCCACGGCAGTAACCTCATTCAGTTCCTGAATGAGGTGACCTACCTCTCTTCCTTGATGACGGATCTCTCTGAACTTGGGATCCAGGAAGCCAGGCACCCAGAGTCAGTCCCAGTTTCTTGCCCAGTGGGCTCAGTTGTTTGGAATAACCAAGGACAGAGTAAGTCTTCCTTGGTACCTACTGATGTGAGGATTGCCAAATGCCAAGAGAGCTCTAAAAAGGGGAATTTCATGAGAAAGCAGGTAGTGGCTCACCACTGGCTCCTGAAAACTTCACAGTGTTGGCCAAGGTGACCAGATGTGAGAAGGACAGGCCATTTCAAGGAAAAATAGTATGGCCCATCATTCAGAGTACATTCCAATTAGTCACAGACCTACTTGAATAAAGGAGGTGTCGTTGTGGGTGTGATTGTGATTTTGTGGTTATGTCTCATGTTCTGAGAATAGGTAAGAAAGGCGGTTTGTTTGCTTTAGAGTGGACTGTTTATAGTAAGTCATTTGACAAGGTGATTGTTTGTATGCCTGTGTATCCCACTGTGTCCGTGGTTGTAGACATTATAAAAGATAATGCATCAATGGATGTGTCCTGTCTAGTAGAAAGCTTGCCAACATTCATCCTGCCCAATTTATGAGTGGACTGCAGGTTGCTTTAGGGACGGGCAACACCTACTATCTTCCGAAGTTCCTGTTTTCTTCCTGAATTCTGGCCACTCTCCAGAGTAGGCTCATGGTTTTGTGTCCAAGATATGTACCACCTCCAAGCTCTGTGACATTGCCATATACTGGATAGCTGAAGGGAATAGCAAGCATCTCAGAAAACTCAGATATCAGTGTGACAAAGAAAGTCTCAGTAGAGAAACCCTGCTTTGGGCCTTTTGCTTACCTATTTTTCTGTTGCTCTGAGAGTCAGGAAGGTCTCTGCCTCAGGCCACCAATTTGTGAAGCCTGAAGAAAACTGTTTTCAAATGGAAATGAATGGGCATCACCTGTGTATCTTTGCTTAATTGCTTTGGAAAGGGATGTGTCTGAATCAGCCACTTGGCCCTGTGTGAGGCAGTGGCTTAGATTCTCAGCACCTGATGGAACTAAAGAAAGATCCCATGTGTGCTTCCAACACCAAAATGGCAAAAATATCAGTAATTGTGTATGAAGTATCTTGCCTTACTCTGATAGGTTTCTGATCTCCATCAAATGAGACTAGGGATCCTTTGGGTCAAATGAGTTCTTCAAAGCCCTGCAGAGGCTAGCCCATATGAACTTGGGTTTTTTCATTACTTTAAATCACATTAAGAATCTATACCTGACAGTCAGTAGGCCTCAAATTGGAGAAGCAGAGCAGTATTAAGGCCAGGCTTATTTTATCACTCCTGGTTCACAGGAATGGTGTCCAGGCCCAGCTGACTTTAAGCAAATAAGGGATAAGGAAGCTTGTTTTGGATACTGTCTTGTGCTGCGCCCCTCATGGAAACCTCCAGCCAGAGGTTATAATGAGTGTCTATATGGAAGAAGGTGAGGACCATGTGGGAGTGTTTTGGTTTTAATTGTGTTCATTTGTGTAGTGGTTGGAAGAAATGACTGGATCCACCAGGGCTAGAACTTTGGTATGATTCACCTTAGAGACTGAGTTCTGGAACTGACCTCAGAGAAGTATTGTCATGAATTGTGTTGCGATTTTAGAAGGCCACGCATGAGAGTCGCCATTGGAAACTGAAATCTAGGCCAAGGGTGGCTTTCGACTGATCACTTGGAATCTCAGCCAGGATATCACATGATTTTATTATGAAAGACTTGACAGGCATAGTTGAGAGTCAAAACACACATGGACCTCACATTGTAGGCCTCAATGGGCTGGGCTTCATGTGACTATTTGGCTACTCTTTGGGAAGCCTTGCCTTTGAGAGTTCTCCAGAGCATTCATTGAAATGAGGTTCCTCAACATTAAATGGTTCCTGAATGAATTGAAACCCACAGTTTCTCCAACTTCATCCTTGAAAAGTGGCTAGATAAATACCCTGAAATTTTTGAAACTCCCATGACCAGGTGGCACTGGAGAACCTTTGGATCTCCTGTTGCTGATCATGAGTGTACCAGACAGTGCCTTGATTGACTGGATTTCATGATAATGGTGAAGAACAGAGATGCCAGTAAGTTGAGAATGCTGAGTAGTGGGCCCAGAGCAGTGGTGTGCAGGTGTGTGATAAAATATCTGAGGTGGGGCCATGTGGATTTCCAATTGACTTCCAAATCCATTTTGGTTGCCATGGTGCATCCAGCAGAACCTTACATGTAAAGGCATCTTATTATATGGAGAGGTTTCAAGGCAATGTTCAGAATCAGGTTGGTATGGTCAAGGAAAAAGCTGTGTGAAATAGAAGCCTGTTTGGTGCATTCTCCTGCAGTTCCTGACCCACCACACGTGAAAGAACTCCCTCCAGCACTGTGTCCCAGTTGAACTCCTTGTATTTCGTGAAGCAAATACCAAACTCCCAGTGCAGCACCAAGAAACACCACAAAAATGGAGGATGATCAAATGGCTTCACAGTCCACACGGGGAGACACTTAGCCCCCAGTGGCCACAGTTTACCTACCAAGAGAGAATTCAGCACTGCTGCCTCATGTTCATTGGAAAATAAGAAACCATGCTCTCCATTCACATAGATGCAGACCCAGCTTTGATGGTCTCAATAAAAAAGAAGCTAAACCTTCTGACAACAAAATATATTTAAAGTACCCAACCTCAGAGGCAGTTTCTCAAGAAGTCTTTAGGCCGGCAGAGCTCTATGTTTGTGGAGTGTTTACCTCTTAGACCAGGATGTAAGAAAAGAACACTGACTCCAGTTAAAATCAAATTAAAGTAAGCTTATTATTTCCACTGGCTGGGCTGCCTCTCCCTCCAAAGATTGCGGGAGCAAGAGAGCAACCCCACCTTTACTACAGCCCAGGTTTGCAGCCCAGAAAGTTACACAAAAATATGGTAACAGATAACAGAACTCTGACAAGCATCACACTAATGGGAGTTTACATTTTTTTTTTTTTTGGCTAGCCCCAACATCAAAATTTATGAGGACCATTAGAGCCTCAGAGAGGGTCATTGTCTGGCCACAGAAGGCCAATATTTATGAGGTGTGACAAAGTTTCAGAGAGGGCTGCTATCTGGTCAGAGAGCCATGCACGGGTGAGTTTAAGGCACGGGCAGTCATTCCAAGCAGGTTCAGAATTTGCAGTAATTTACAGTAAAGCCAAAATGATTTTTTCATGGTTTTGTTGCAAGATGGCTCCCAATTTTAATAAAAGATAAGGTTGGGTCTATCATTCCCCCCTTTTCTTATGTGTCCCTTTGTAATCCTTGATAGGTTAGTGGAAAAGCACTGAGGAAATTTTAATCCCTCAGTTAACAGTCTCCAAATTTTTAGAACTCACCGAAAACCAGTCTCCCTGATATTACCTGACTTAATTAATTACTTATATTGATAGTCTATTTATTTTGGGCTCCATTGGTGTAAGTGGAGAGTCGTCTCTCATTTTGCCTTCTTCTCAGCTGAGAGAGGGTGACATGAGTGTGCATGGCGTGAGAGACATGAGTTGCCTTTTTGAAGTTAGTTGAGGAATATGAGTTGCCTTTTAGAAGTCAGTTCTTTTTGAAGTCTTGTTGAGGAAGAACAGGTTGTAAAGTCATCTGGGGATGGGTTCTTCTATGAGAGAAACAAAAAACATGAGTATTGAATAAATGTTGCAGTAGCTGGATCATGTCACTGTATGAAGTACCCTCACCAGTCTTTAATATCCCCAATTATCAGGACTGTCAACTTAATATTTAACTTTAAGTGTTACAGTTGTCCCTCCCCATAATATACAGTTTAATAATTTAATGTCATCTGATTTTGCAAAATCCTTTCAGTAGTATGACCTCTGTGTCTAATAGAGAAACATTTAATTCTGTTACTCAGGGCTGGATAATCGTACTAGCAAACACCAAGCCTACCTGTAGGTTAGGAATATCTGTAGGCCTTAAACTAAAAACTTCTGCCTCTGGCAGCTCCTCTTGATAGTCTTTGTAGCCAACAGTTTTACTTATTTTGGGAGGCTAACATAAAGTGTATACCTTAAAATATTATTATTATTATTATTATTATTATTATTATTATTATTATTATTTAAAATGCCCAGGAATGGCTGTATTTTGGTTTTAACTGTCTTTGCTAAGTGTTTAAGATGAAGCAGTCAAATGACTTTTGTTTCTATCTATTGTTAGCAGTCAGCTGAGCTTTTATGGGAGTCATTCCTTGGGAAACTTGAGAGCAGCTTCTCAGTTCTGCTAGTGCAATTTGAGCTAGGTGGGTTCAGGTCTTGCTTGACCATGTGGCTTCCCTCAGAAGCATCAGGGATGTCTCCCTTTCCTGATGACTCTCCTCTTTGTAGCAAATGCACTGATTGGCTTTCTGTTCTCCAGTGGTCTCATTAATCTCCCTGATCGGGAGGTTATGTGGCCCAGAGTTGCAAAGCTCATAGAGAAGTCCCCTGTTCCCTGGATTCAGACTGACTCAAAAGGCAAGAGTCAAATATTGTTTTTTTTTTTGGCCCTTTTCATTTAACTTTAATTTTCAATCCTAATCTGAAACAACCAGCAAATAAATTTTAACAGCCATATATTAAGAGTACTGCACTTTAATGTCTATAAGTTTATAATTATTTATATTTTATTAATTGGGATCTTATTATTCTGTGTGTCTTGTAGTTGATGACTTATTTTCTTAAATTAACCCATGTTGTGTTCTTAAAGCAACACTTCTGTAAAACACCAACAGGGAATCTTTAGATCACTTAAAAAGAAATTAAAAAATAAAATTTTTTAACAAGAGTAAAAATACTTAGTTCATGTAATAGCTACCCTGAATTTTTTGGTGAGTTATATTTTATATCACCTTTTTGAGATCCTAGTAATCTTGACAGAAAAAAAAAATTGAACATAACTTTAAATGAAATAAAATCTGACCTACTGCTTTCGTAGTCATTCTCACATGTAGTAAGATGGGACAAAGAGTCTTATCTCAGGTAAGCAGGGCTCCTTATAAATCTTAAATGCTTTAGTTCTCAAGCTGATCTTTTTTTTAAATATCATTTTACAAAGTTTACATAAATTGTTTGAGGTCACATGAACATTAGCTCACACCATATGATATCACATTTAAAACATGAATTAAAGTACGGCTGAAAGATTTTAACCTTTACATAGATTAGGGTCTCATTAACTTAAAAATACATTTAAATTGTTCCACAATGTAAAAAGTAACATAAAACTTTACATATATTATTGATAACAGGTAAATAAATCCCCAATATATATTTTATTTACCATACAACTTCAGAACACGTGCTTGATATAATGCTCTTTTAAAGTTTCTACCTTATAGAGTTGTATAACTGGAAAATATGAGCACATTAATAGCATCACAATTGCATTGAAGTTTCTACATTAACCAAGTTTAGCTTTTAAAGAAATGGCAGTACAGTGCTCTAAAATAACAGTTCTTATTTAAACATTTGTTTAATTTTTATGGTTGCTTGCTCTAGAAAATTTAAATCTTAATAAACTTAATGTTATGGGTAAACTTATGTTTAAGAAATTTTTGTCTCTTTTACACATGACTGATTTTTACAATCTTATACAGACTTTAGTACAAACTTATACAGACCTTAGTATATCAATCAGATATCAAACAAAAGTACTCATGAATGAGTAATCCCATATCAAATTTACTTTACTTATTTATCAAAATATTAGACAAATTTTTTGAACACTGTAAACCATTTTTTGATTGAAAGAAAAGTCCTGGAACAAAGGCATATTAGACCTTTTGTAGACATTAATAGTTTATTAGATTTTTGAACACCTAGAAAAACTTGTAAGCTTAAATTTAAAGACATTTATATTTATCTGTTTACCCAATTTAAATTGAAACATTTAAATCACGTGAATTAAAGATCTTTGGATCCACTTTTTAAAATTGTTTTTATGAGTTCTTTTTAATATGAGTGCTCCTTATATAAGTTAATTTGTGTATCATATATATGATATATGGATATATATATATATATATATATATATATATATATATATATATATATATATAGACATACAACACATAACAAATTGTGCACACATAATAAAAGTGAAGGCCTTGTAGCTTTTCACAGGTGAAATCTCCATTGCAATGATTTAAAAATTCCACAGTTGGTCAAAGATATTACTGATCAGAAAAACATTAACCTAGGTCTGTAGGAGCAAAATCATGAGCTCAAAAAATAAATAAAGAACCTAAGGAAAAAATTATGAGTCCTAGAAAAATGACTGGCCAGTAATTGGTAAATACCATACAATTTACTTTTTTTTCCCTTAGGCCTCAAATAAGTCTCCTACTAAGCTTACAGGCTTCTTTCATTTGCATTTCAAAATAAGTCCTGGCTGAGGTCTGGAAGAAGAAGGAAAAAAGGCTATTCTGAGCAGAAACCTTAGGCCTAAGGTATTTTAACCATAATTTTCTTGTTAGGATGTTGAAAATTATGATACAAGTTTAAGATACAATTCACAAAATTTTATATCTTTACAAGTTGTTTTGTCAACAGATATCATTATGATTTAGTATCCTTGTCCAAATTAATGCACTGGTACACACAGTGACATTTTCCCAGGCTACCTAATTTAAAATTGGTGAAAAAAAGACTGAATGATTGGGAAGTTACTTGCCAACTTGGAAGTAGAGTTCTTTATTTTCCATCCTAAGTATTTAAGTTCTCTGGCATGAATTATCTGAAACCATGAACTAAACAAATACCTAAACCCGACTTTTAACTGCAAGATTGTGGAATGCTTCAAAAACCCATTCAGATACCAGATTGGTACAATGAAACATCATCATTTAGACACACATTCAGCTAAGATCATTTCCAAGAAACAATTTATAATATTAACACATTATTGCACATGTCTTAAAGGGCTAGAAAAAAGGCACAAGACAGACAGAAATGAACTCCAGACAATGGCTGACAGACAGAACCCTTTAAAACAGAGCAAATAAGAGAAAAATCTCCTTCTCCAGTGGCACCACAGATGTCCCCACAAGGGGACCAAATGTTTTCACAGAGGAGCTACCTGAAATATAAAATAAAGTGTCTCCATGGCGACTTTACTGCATTTAGTGTCCCCTTTTTTTTTTCTCTTTTTTTTAAGAAGACAGAGGTGGCATTATCCTTGCAGTGCAGGGAACGAAGGAGGGAATTCCCTGAAGCAACAGGGCTTCGGCAGATACTGGGAGATACTCAGTTCTTCATTCCCCAGCAGGCATTACCATCTGCACTGGGTGTGCTCCAGGCAGCCAGCTAGGGCCTTCTCTCATTCTGCTTAACAAATGGTGGTAAAGTTCATCACAGTTCCTTAAAACACAGTCCAAAGGGGTGTCAGGCTTACTTGCTTTGTTACCCATTTTCACGTTCAATATCCTTAAGATTTTATCACAGAAATCACAAAACAAAACGCACAAAAACAAACAAACAAAAAACATATAGAACACAGAACAAAACACACACACAAAAAAAAAAAAAAAAAAAAAAAAAAACAGAATCCCGGTGCCAAAACAGAAAAACAGATGAGCAATTCAACGTCTTGCTAAAGCTCTGGGGTAGGAGCGCATGCGTGTCCCTCGGCACCTCTCTAACCTTCCAGAGGAATTCCCTACAGAACGGAACAGAGGACAGAACGATTCTCATTACTATCCTGGACAGGAGTGAATGTGAGCCTCCCCAGGCCACCTCTCTGTCATTAGAAGAGATCTCCCTTAACCAGATATAAGATGTTATCAAGGTGCCACTTACCTATGGAGGCCTCCTCCACCAGGTACTTGCTAATAGTTTCAGTGCGGTGGTTCACTGCAGTGCTCCCCAGACCGAGGGCTCACTCCAAGGCCTTGGAACATCTCAAGTTGTGCACCCCCTAGAGTGGCTCCCCAGCCCGTAGCCCTGGAGGGAAGGCCAGCTTCAGAATTTTCAGCAGTCTGGTCTTGTGATCTGGTCGGGCAGGGTCATCTCACTGGGGAACTCCAAAATGTTGGAATAGGATGCAAGAAAAGACCAGTGACTCCAATTAAAATCAAATTAAGGCAGGCTTATTATTAAAACTGGCCAGGCTGCCTCTCCCTCCAAAAATGGCGGGAACAAGACAGCAACACCACCTTTCCTACAGCCCAGCTATATAGCCCAGAAAGTTACACAAAAAGGGGGTTACAGATAACAGAACTTTGAAAGCATCACACTGATGGTAGTTTACATTTTTTTTGCTGGCCCCAACATCAGAAATTATGAGGACCATTAGAGACTCAGAGAGGGTCGTTGTCTGGCCTGGGAAGGCCAATATTTATTAGGTGTCACTAATGTTTCAGAGAGCACTGTTATCTGGTCAGAGAGCCAGGCATGGATGAGTTCAAGGCACGGACAGGCATTCCAAGCAGGTTCAGAATTTGCAGTAATTTATAGTAAAGCCCAAATTATCTTTTCATGGCTTTCTGGCAAGATGGCTCCCAATTCTAATAAAAGATCAGGTTGGGTCTATCAAGCCTGTCCTTTACTTTTGGAAACTCCTCTACAACCTGCAAGGTTGTGAACTCCTGACCATTTTACATTCCAGATATGTATTCACAGATTTTCTAACTCATGTCCTCCAACTGTGTCTTACTTGGGGTGAAGGTAATATCAAGGCATTGTTCTGGATGAGAGTGGGAAGATTTTTGTGTAGCACATATTTGCATACACATTTAGGAGATCACTCCTCCTAAACACTGATTTGGAACAGAAAATTCAATCTATGGGGGAGCTTCCTAGCTGAACAACATTATACATAAATACAAGTTCATTAAATAAATAGTTTTGGATCAGTGGATGATATATATTTCAAGATGGATTTAAATTGGCATATATATTGCTAGATTTTAATGTCCATGTGACTTTTGTGTTTATAATGTTTTGTGATTTATGTGGATTTATAATCAAATTTTCACAAGATTATTCTCAGAAATATTCATCCAACTTAAATACATACTTTTTTCCTAGTACTGAAAAGTAACTTCAGTGAATGGTGGATAAAAATCCTAATATTTCTACAGTAACTGACCCAGATTAACATCAATGCAATTAGATTCCTATGGGACATGATGTGTATTTTGATGTTCATTTTTATTCAACATTGGTACATTACTATTTCTGCAGTTTATGCACATTATATATACTATGATATATAATGTTCAATCACTTCCTTCTTGAGAACACATGTATTCTTACAGGTTTCTTGACTATTCTTTTCATGAGACTTCTTTCCAAACACATTATTGTTGATTTCCATAATCACTTTTGAAACAAAACTCACACACCTTTAAGGATAAACCACAACCATAATATTACCATTAGATGTATAACTGGTTGCAGTGAATGATTGTATATCAATATGAGATTTCTTTTATATTTTCAGATATCAACTCAATCCATTATTTAAAGTAGAGCAAGTTATATTATTTACACACAGTATGGTTTATTCATGCATTATCTGCATATTCATAGACACAGGGTATACCTATTTGTACCCTCAATAGTAATTTATACATCTACAAAATATTGCTACAGAAATGGTGGAAGAAATACTCAAGTCACCTGATCTACATATACATTTTATCACAATAATATTCTGGACACAAAATGCAAAGGTCACACTTATGATTTTACCAAAGCCTAAATAAAAAGTGAGCATGGATTAATAAAAACATCCATGTCCTGGTTACCTAATGCTCTCAAAAGTCAATCCAATTTGTGACAACATATTAGTTTCTGCCTAAGGTTATATATTCAGACTCAAACCGTTGAAAATGTCTAAACAAATTACACACTTCATACTTTTACTGACTTCCTAATGTCTCTATTTATATCTGCTTTCCTACATATTTTCCCCAATTCGTCATTGTGACTGACTCTTTACATGTGCTGACATTTACATTCACTCTCTACCCGAAACCTTATTTGTAAAGAACATTTGGTACAAATCCTATACTCATTCTTCTTTCTAAACCTACTGACTATCTTGCTAATCCTACAGACTATCCCTTTTTTATTGGATATTCTGTATGTTATTCAATCATCTAGTGTATACGATCCTATTTCTTTGTATATCAATTTATCTGAGACATCTGTGCAGAATATAATTCAAAGCAAAGTATGCTACTCAAGGGCCCAAAGTCCTACTTGGCTTCAAGTCTTCCCTAGATTTCTGTTTCCATACTTATATTTCACCTATATATTCTTGTAAATATCTCAGGTTCCCAATACCGTTATTCATCCAGCAGAATGATTCCTAACGCAAATAGAACATGATATTAACATTAACCATACACTGTTCCCTCAATCTAACTTTACAGCAGTGCAGGGATAGAGTTGGTCTTACAATCCAGGAATATAGGGGATGTTCCACCTGCTGAGAATCTCAAAGATCCATGCAGAAATTATTCCTGAAGAAGATATAGAATGCTATGAAGGACCTGAGAGAGCAAAAGTCATTTTCCATGGCAAACAACCTGGTCAGGATGAAGAGATGTGTCTGAATAAGCCTCTCACATTTTAATGTAGACAAAATGGACCAAACCAACCCTGTGTGGAGATCTCTCTCCCAGTACCTATTGTTGATATACCATTCTAACTTGTGAAAGTGTCACAGGAAGTAGGGGCAGCCTCCATCTCATGGGACCTTAGGAAGAAACTGTTAGGACAAAGTGTTTTCCAAGGCTGTGAGCTCATTCAGTTCATGAAGGAAGTGACCTACCTCACTTCTTTGTGATGGAACTCTCTGAACTTGGGATCCCGGAAACCAGGCACCCAGGGTCAGGCCCAGTAACAGTCACAGAGATCTCACTTTTTTGGATTTATCATGGAAAGAGTCAGTCTTTCTTGGTACTTACAGATGTGAAGATGGTCAAATGCCAGAAAAAATCTGAAGAGGTGTCTTCAGTGAGAATGCAGGTAGTGGCGGCTCAAAGCTGGCTCCTGACAACTTCACAGAGTGGGCCAAGGAGTCCAGATTTGAGAACAGACAGGCCATTTCGGGTGAACAAAGAATGGCTCACCAGGCAGAGGACACTCCGGTTAGTAACAGACCTTCTTGGGGGAAGGAGGTGCATTTGTGGGAATGAGTGTGGGTTTGTGGTTTTGTCTCATGTTCTGAGAATAGGTAGGAAAGTTGGTTTGTTTGGTTTGGAGTGGACTGTTTCTATTAAGTCATTTGACAAGGCAAGTGTTTCTATGTCTGTGTATCCCACTTTGTCCGTGGGTGTAGACATTACAAAAGAAAATGCATCAATGGATGTGTCCTGTCTAGGAGAAAGCTTCCCAACATTCACGCTGCCCAATTTATAAAAGGACAGAGGGTTGCCTTATTTGTGGGCAAGACCTGAAATCTTCCTAAGTTCCTGTTTTCTTCCTGAATTCTGGCCACTCTCCAGAATAGGCTCATGATTTTGTGACCAAGATAGGTACCACCTCCAAGCTCTGTGACTTGGCCATGTACTGGATAGCTGAAGGGAATGGCGAGAATCTCAGAAAACTCAGATATCAATGTTACCAGGAAAGTCTCAGTGGAGAAACCCTGCTTTGGGACTTTTGCTTACCTATTGTTCTATAGCACTGAATGTCAGGAAGGTCTTTGCCTAAGGCCACCCCGTTGTGAAGCCTGAATAAAACAGTTCTCTAATGTAAATGAATGGGCATCACCTGTCCCTTTTTGAGTAATTGATTTCGAAAGGGATGTGTCTGAATCAGCCTGTTGGCCCTGTGTGAGGCTGTGGCTTAGATTCTCAGCACCTGATGGATCTAAAGAAAGATGCCATGTGTGCATCCAAAACCAAAATGGCCAAAAGAGTACTCATTATGGATGAAGTCTCTCGCCTTCCTCTGTAAGTTTCCTGACCTCCATAAGGTGAGAATAGGAATCCTTTGGGTCAAATGAGTTTTTCAAAGCCCTTCAGAGTCTAGCCCATTGGTGCTTGGGTTTTCTCATGACCCCAATCCACATGAAGAATCTAAACCCCACAGTCAGTAGGCCTCAAATTGGAGAAGTGGAACAGTAATAATGGTAGGCCTATTTGATCACTCCTGGTTCAGAGGAAGGGTTCCCAGGCCACCCTGACTTTAGGCAAATGACGGGCAAGGGAGCTTATTTTGGACACTGTCTTGTCCAGCGCCCCTCATAGAAACCTCCAGCTAGAGGTTATGATGAGTGTCTATGTGGAAAAGATGAGGGCCATATGGGAGTGTTTTCGTTTAAATGTTGGTCATTTGTGTGGCGATTGGAAGAAATCACTGGGTCCACCTGGGCTTGAACTCTAGTGTGAATCCCTATAGAGACTGAATTCTGAAACTGACCTCAGAGAAGTATTGCCATGAGCTTTGTTGGGATTTTAGGAGCCCACGCATGAGAGTAGCCCTTATAAACTTAGATCAAGGCCACAGAGCACTGGGAATCTCAGCCAAGATAATCCATGATTTTCTTCTTAAAGTCTTGGCAGCCATAGCTGAGAGTCAAAACACACATGTACCTCACATTGTAGACTTCAATTGGACTGGCTTCATGTGACCTTTTGACAACTCTTTGGGAAGCCTTGCCTATGAGAGTTCTCCAGAGTTTCATTGAAATGAGCTTCCTCAACATTTAATGGTTTTTGAAAACCACAGTTCCTCCAACTTCATCCTCAAAAAAATGGCTAGATAAACACCATGAAATTTTTGGAATTCCCATGACCAGGTGGCACTGGAGAATCTTTGGATGTCCTATTGCTAATCATGAGTGTATCAGACAGTGCCTTGACTGACTAGGTTTCTTGAAAATTGTGTAGAACAGAGATGCCAGTAAGTTGGAGCCTGCAAATTAGTGGGCCTAGAGCAGTGGTGTGAAGGTGTGTGATAAAATGTGTGGTGGGGCCATGTGGATCTGCCACTGGCTTCCAAATGGCTTGTGAATGACATGGTACAGCCAGCAGAACCTTCCATGTAAAGGCATCTTTTTGTATAGGGAGATTTCAAGGCAATGTTCAGAATCAGGTTGCTATGGACAAAGGGGCAACCCATGTGGGATAGAATCCTGGTTGGTGCATTCACATGCAGACCATGACCTCCACACGTGACAGAACTCCCTCCAGCACTGTGTCCCAGTTGATCTCCTTGTATTTCATGAAGAAAATACCAAAGTCCCAGTGCAGCAGCAAGAACCACCAAGAAAAGTGGAGGAGGACCAAATGGCTTCACAGTTCACACGGTGAGCCACTTAGCTCCCAGTGGCCATAGTTTAACTACAAAGAGAGTATTCGCACTGCTGCCTCATGTTAATTGGAAAATTAGAAACAATGTCCTCCAGGTCACATAGATGCAGACCCAGCTTTGATGGTCTCACTAGAAAGTAAGCTAAAGCTACTGACAACAACATATATTTCAAGTGCCCAACCTCAGAGGCAGTTTATCAAGAAGTCTTTAGGCCAGCAGAACTCCATGTTTGTGGAGTGTTTACCATGTGCCTTACTTTTGGAAACTGCTCTACCACTTCCAAGTTTGTGAAATCCTGAGTATATTCCATTCCACATATGCATTCACAGATTTTCTAACTCTTCTCCTCTAATTGTGTCTTACTTGGGGCGAAGTTGATGTCAAGGCATTGTTGTGGATGAGAGTGGGAAGATTTTTGTGTAGCACATATATGCATACACATTGGATTCATTTTCCAGTTTTCCATTCAAAATACTTAATCCCTGACACTAACTCATAAACTACTAGACTCTGACTGCTAATCCTAATATGATGGAGAAAACTAACCCAAACAGAATAGAAATACAAGCAGTTCAAAGGAGGCATGGTGTATATTTGGACTTGCCATTTGCATTATGAAGGGTAGGTGTTATAAATCTAGTTAATTTTTAATTGAAATAGTTCTCCTTGTGTTTTTAAAGTTAATAAATATATAAATTCCTGTCTCTCTTTCCCTGTAGCCTATTCAGAACATGTATTTTTAAATGCACATATAGAATCCTACCTGGTATCACATGTACATTCTTGTGAGGTGGCTGACTTGGCAGATACAAATTATGAGAAGAGATCACTCCTCCTAAACCCTGTTGGATCTTAAAATTCAACCTATGGGTGAGCTTCCTAGTTGAACAACATTAAACATAAATCCATGTTCAGTAAAAGAAATATTTTTGCATCTCTGGATGATATATATTTCATGATAAATTTCGATTGGCATATATATTGGTAATTTAATGTCTCTGCATGTGTGTTTTTTGTATATATATACTCTCCAGATTTTTCAAAATATGAAATATATGTGTCTTATATACACTACCTAAATTCATTCATGTTCATGTGTATGGATTTATAATCACGTATTCACAAGATTATTCTCAGAAATATTCATCCACCTGAAATACATATTTGTTACCAGTACTGAAAACTAACTTTAGTTAACGTTGCATACAAATACTAAATTTGTACAGTAACTGACCCAGTTTAACATCAATGCAAGTAGATTACTATGGGACATGATGTGTATTTTGACATTCATTTTTATTCAACACTGCTACATTACTATTTCTTCAATTTATGCACATCATAAGATATATATTTCATCCACAAGTTAGCAAACTTATAGGCATTTGTTTCACTTTCAATAACTTCCTGCTTCAGAACACATGGATTCCTCCAGGTTTCTTGTCTGGTCTTTTCATGAGACTTCTTTCCAAACACATTATTTTCAACTTCCATAATCAATTTTGAAGGAAAACTCACACACTCTTCATGATAAATCATAATCCTAATATAACGTTTAGATGTTTTACTGGTTGGAATGAATGTATGTATATCAATATAAGATTTCCTTTATATTTTCAGATATCAATTGAATCCATTATTAAATTTGGAATCCATTATATTATTTATTCACAGTATTGTCTATTCATGCATTATCTCTATATTCATATCACAGGGTACACCTATTTGTACCCCCAATAATAATTTGTACATTTCGACACAGAAGCAATGGTCACACTTATTATTTTACCAATGTAAATGTCAGGCGAGCATCGGAGGAAGAGACTACCAGGGACTGTCTAATGCAACAGCCAAAAGTTTATGGGGGTCCAACATGCTGGGGCTCAGAGCTCCCTTGAATAGAGCAGAGAGCCCTGAGAACAGCTTAAGCAGAGCTTATATACTTTCCTTGGAGAGGGCAGGGAGGGAAGATTATTGATGGGTCAGCGCGAGTGGGCAGTTTGCGTGCAAATGGGTGAGGGAGTACATTCTGCAGTTTTGCAGTTGGTACAGAACATTCAGGGAACAAGATTAGCGAACAGTTCTCAAGATATCAACAGTGTTTTGTTAAGCATACCGTAAAACTGGAAGTGACAATTACCTATTTTATTTACCTTTCATTCCCCACTTTCTTTTGGTTACATTAAATCATAATAGTGATCATTGAGGATGTCACATTTTATGTTTGCTAGTGTGGTATATTGATTTCTGATTACCATAAGTTTAACTTGTCCAATTTGAGCTTGGAGAAAGGAAACTACACGGTTGAGCAAACAGGGTCCTACAGTTAGCAATAATGTGAGGATTATTAATGGACCGGCCAGGGCTGATAAAAGCATAGTTACCCAGGGGGACTCTGTGAACCAAGACTCAAACCACCCTTTTTGGGCCTCTCTCTCTTGTTGATGCTCTTCAATGCGTCTTCTTAATTTAATCATAGATTCTTTTACAACTCCAGTATGGTAGGCATAATAACAACATTCTTCCCTCAATGCAGGACAAAGGCCCCTTCTCTCATGAAGAGGAGGTCGAACCCTGGCCTGTTCTGTAAAACAACTTCAGAGAGAGAGGTTAAAGATTCTTGTAAAGCTGTGATGGTGGTTTTTTAATATCTTTAAGTTTTGGTCTATTGCTGCTTCTAATTGGGTCATTTGCTGTGTCCCATGGATTAGGGCAGTGGTTCCTGTGCCCTTCTCTGCAGCAACTACTATTCTTCATAGGATGGCTAAAGTGAAGGATACAGGTTGCCAGCGGAACCGGGTTGTATGCCCCCCTATTTGAAATTTAAATGATCCTGCCTCATGATAGAGCACTCGGGAAAACATCTGCACCATTACATAATTAATCACATCTGTTGATAATTTTATGAATAAACAATGTTTAAGTATATAGAATTATACTGTTGTAGGTATGGACAAGGCAAGGCACCTAAGATAGCACCAAAGATAGGGAAACAGTCCTATTTGGTTGCAACCGGATATAGAGGGCATTGCTTCTGTTGTAATCAATTAATCCCCTGAATCCCAAGTTTAGGTAGTTTCAGAATTTTGTACCCAACATGTAAGGGAAAAGACTCAGAAATTCACAGTCTGCAGAAGTTCACAAAAAGCAGTTTTTGGTTCTGTTTTTATTTTCCTCTTCTCTGGGAAAGATAACTTATTAAGGACACCTGGGAGGGGGAGAGCTTTTTTCTTCTCTTTTATTTTCTCCCTGCCAGCTGTTACCATGGAGCCCAGTTGGTAACTTCTTTATCTTGGAAATGTAGCCATCTCTGGAAGCCTCAGCTCAAGGCCAGAGGCCTTGTTCACATATTTTGTGAAAAACTAGTAAGGGGGTGTCTAGCTTAGAAGGGCTGATTTTTCCAGCCAGTGGCCAAGTATAACAGAGCAACACGAAAAGAGGAAGTTTATCTACACTGAACTCTTTTATAAAGACTTTGTTGCTGAAAGTCCTAAAGTCAGCCACGATGAAGACTTCTGGAGAAGGCCATTTAAGATTTTTCTGTGGGCCTGGTACAGAGGGGAAGATGGGGAAGGCGGGGGGTGAGAGCAGTTCTGTGGTTCTGAGAATGAGGAAAAAGAGATATAAAAGAATAATGGGAAAAGGGTTTGGGATTTTCCTGGCAACAAAACTTGAGCAGTAGAACAGGTAGAGCAGATGGGAATACGGGAATGAGTATCTAAAAAGCCTGTGAGGGACTTTAAATTCTTAGTAACCTGTTTTTAGTGATGACAAAGCAACTTTAAAGGCCATTTTCATTACATCTTGGATAGGCGTCTGAGGGCACTCCTCAGCTGGTTTGAGCTTTGGGTTAGCTGGTAAGATTACCTGGTGGGACCCGGTGTGGGCACTGACAGGAGAAGAGAGGAGTGAGTGGGTGGAAGGGTACCTCAGTACCTGCTGCCTCAGCATGGGGGCAATGGTCTGAGAACCAGAGGAGGTTTGGGGTTTTGATCTAGTAATTGGAGGGGAGAAATCAGGTTGTTGATGTGAGAGTGACAGCAGAGAATCTGGAGCAGAAGGATCTATTGGAGAAACATATTTCGTGATGTGAGCAAAGGAGGGAAAAGGCCTACACATAGGGGAATTTTCTTCAATCCTTTTGATCACTTGCCGAAGTTGAAATAGTCACACAGAATTTGAGGATCTAGAGACCCCTCTGGGGGCCATCGGTTTTGGTTGTCTAATTGGTAATATGGCCAATGCTGTGAACTGAATTTGATGAGGAGTTTGGGTTCCACCAGGCAGCCCCTGTATGCTCACATCCCCATGACTTACGGAAGAAGACGGCTTTTCCCCACACAGCCGTGGTTGTTTGTGGCTTTGATAGTCCACCGGGCAAACATAGTAATCTAGGCTAGCCAACCTGCATCAGGCTTGCGTGTTCCTACATCCATAATGTTTGTTTCCATTATCTATGGTACGGGAGAAATTTAATGGAATTTTAGTGGGATCCTCTTCATCAGAGATATCCCAATTGGAAAGACGTATACCCAGCTGACAAATATCTGGGTGGAGAGTTGGCCACCAGGTCCCTAAGGGGGCTGTATGTGAGACAGACCATACTTCTTGTCTAATTGGATTTGTGATCAGCCATCGCTGCTGAATGGGCTGATGATGGTTAGGACTAGTGGTGGCCAAGGGGAGAGTCTATAGCCTTATCCACATGGCAAATATGCAATTTGAAAGGGTTACCAGTCTTTTCCACTTTCAAGCCAGTGTCTGGACAGGGCACAGGCTTGAGATGAGAATTAGGATCCAGGAAGTGATTCCGTCTACCTTTACCACTGTAGGTTTTATAATTAGCACCTGGTATGGTCCTGTCCAGCGGGGTTCCAGGGATGACACCTGATGTCATCTTATGTAGATGAAGTCTCTTTTTTGATATCGATGTGGAGTCTCCTCTTCACCAGGTTGGTAGGCAGTGGCCAGCTGTTTTGACAGGTATCCCTGAGTTCTTTCAATAGCTTTAAGTTTGTCAAGCAAGGGGGTGTGGAAGGGATCGGTAGGTCTTAGAGTTGTGGTTAGGTCCTTACTGGAGGAGGGGCCCCATAGAGAATTTTATAGGAGGTGAGGTTACACAAAGAAACAGAGGGAGTATTTCTTGCATGAAACAGTGCATAAGGCAGGAGCATAGTCCAATCTTTGATGCCCTCTCTAGGCTTAATTTCGTTAAGGTCTCTTTAATGGTTCTATTAATTTTTTTAACCTGTCCTGAGCTCTGCGGTCTATAAGCACAATGTAACTTCCAATTTATCCCCAGGATCCTGGCTAATCCCTTACTTACCTGGGCCATGAACGCCGGTCCATTATCAGACCCTATTACCTTAGGTAGGCCGTATCATAGAAAAATATCTTTCAGGATTTTCTACCACCATTTGTGCCTTTTTTTTTTTGTGGGGAAGGCTTCAATCCATCCTGAAAATATATCTACAAACACTAGGAGATATTGAAGTCCATACCTTGCTGGCTAAATTTCAGTAAAGTCCACTTCCCAGAATTTCCTGGTCTGGTTGCTCATAGGCGCTTTCCTACAGGAAGCTTGGAAGGGTAATTGTTCTATTGACAGAACGGACAGGGTTTTGTTACCCGTTCAGTTATGTCCTTTCGCTGTGAGTCAGTTAGTGGAAAACTCTGTTCTTGATCCTTCAGGAATGCCTGCAGTTTCTTTGGACCAAGGTGTGTGAATTGATGTACATTTTTAACGTAGTGTAGGGCTTTCTGAAATTGCAGGCTTGGCTCAGTGAAGTTGAGGAGTTCAGTGCCAGTGTCGTAAGATGTTATCAAAAGCTTGCTGGTGCTCAGGGGTCCATTGGAATTGGGCATCTCCCTTTAACAGCGGGTATAAAGGAGAAGTTAAGGACACAAACACAGGAATCCATAACCTGCAAAACCCAGTAGTCCCAAGAAACTCTTTGTGTTGTCTGCTGCTGGGGGGGGGTATCTGCACAACCGTTTGTTTTCTGGGCTCAGTGAGCCAACGTTTACCACCTCTAAGGGAATAGCCCAGGAAGACTACTTCTTGCTGGCAAATTTGGGGTTTTTTGGAAGAAGCTCTATACCCGAGTTGAGCAAGCTTACATAATAGTGCTTGGTTCCCAGACTCACAGTTTTCCTTGGTGTTGGCTGCAGTAGCAGGTCATCCACGTATTGAAGCTGGGTGACTTCGGGGTGCATAGTTCTGAAGTTGTTGACATCTCTGTGGAGGGCTTCATCAAAGAGAGTGGGGGAGTTTTTGAACCCCTGTGGGAGTCTAGTCCATGTTAGTTTACCATACGTTCCGGTTTCTGGGTCTACCCACTCAAAAGCAAACAGAAACTGACTGTCTTTATGCAGAGGCATGCAAAAGATAGCATCTTTATGTCCATACCATTTCTACTCAGGGTTCAGAGTGATAAGCAGATTGTACAAATTATTTACCGTGGGGTGAATGTCCTGCACTCTGTTGTTGATCTCTCTTAGGTCTTGAACGGGGATAGTCCCCAGTTCCTGGATTTTTTACTGGTAGCAGGGGAGTGTTCCAGGCCGATTGACAGGGCCTTAGGACCCTAAAGCCAGATATTTCTGAATATGGGGCCATAACCCATCTTTAGCATTTTTGCTCAGAGGATGTTGTTTGACATTGATTGGGGAGGCTGAGGTTTTTAACTCCACTGTTCTTGGAGGTTGTTTCATGGCTAGTCCTAACCCAACAATTTTTGGCCAGGCATCTGGGTAATCTGTTATCCATTTCTGGGGTAGCTTGCCTGTTTGATCATTCTTGGGGTGTGTGAAAATTGGATGTTCATCTTTGACTGACATTTATAAAGCCATGACTATAGGAGTTTTTAATGAAGGATTTAGAAATTTCATTTTGGGGCCTTCGGGGTTAAAAGTTGTTTTGGCCCGGAGCTTACTGAGCAGATCTCTGCCCATCAATGGGGCCAGGCATTCTGGGATTACTAGGAAGGAATGTTGGATTTTTCCTTTCCCCATGTCCATGGTCCTCTTAGTTGTCTAAGTCTGATATTTACTGCTGTTAGCCCTTTGAACTAGAGACCTTTTATTTGATAGAGGGCCCAGTGGGGCCTTAAGGGCTGAGTATACTGCTGCTGTATCCACTTCAAAGTTTATGGGGTCCCCTTCACTTCAAAAGTTACCCTGAGCTCGGGGAAGGGATCTGAGCCCCAACATTCTCAGTCAACCTCCAGAGTCAGAAAGGCTGTCTGGCGTGGCTGTCTCTTTCTAGGGCACTTTTTGGCTCAGTGTCCTTTTTTTTTACAGTAGGCACATTGATCTGAGGCCAAGGGTGGCCTCTGGTGGGGACCCAGGTATCGTTTCTTGTCTCCCTGTTTCTTAATTTCTGGCCTATTTATTGTTGTGACCAGGACCTTAGTTAATACCTTCATCTGTCTTTTTCATCTGTCATCCTCCCTTTGCTCCCTTTCGTTCTCTCTGTTTCTCTCTTATAGGATACTTTCTCGGCTACCCTGAGTAAATCTCTCAAAGTCATATCTTGTAATCCATCTAAGTATTGTAACTTTCTTTTAATATCCAGATCAGCTTGCCCAATGAAGGCCATCATGACATATGTCTTTTGATCCTCTGCCTGAAGATCAAAAGGAGTATATCTCCTATACGCCTCCATAATTCTCTCTAGAAACATAGAGGGATATTCATCAGGCCCTTGAATAATCTCTCTTACCTTGGCCAAATTATTTGGTTGGCTAGCGGCCGGTTGGAAACCCACTATTAGGGCCCGGCAATAAGTGGACAGATGCTCCCTACCTTCAAAGGTGTCGGGGTCCCAGTTGGGTCAGTTCAAGGGTAAGCCGGCTTTGATTATGTTGGGAAGTTGTGTTGGTCACCCATCTGGTCCGAGGATATTTTTTTCTATCTTCCAGAAAGTTTCTCTCTCGTTCCTCTGTCATGAAGAGAATCCCTAGGATTTGTTGGCAGTCATCCCAAGTAGGCAGGTGTGAAAACGCCAGGGAGTTCTTTGAGTTCTTTTAGCCAGGCCAGCTTTCTCCAGGGAAGGAGGGGCTGTGTGTGTGACAAGGGGGAGTCATCTGGTGGGCGCTGGGCCGGCCTAGCTTTCTCCAATGGCGGAGAGGCTGAGTCAGCAGCAAAGGAATCACTTAGAGGTTGTTGGGGGTTGCTGGACGACGGCAGCGGATAAGAAGGGTAGGAGAGTCCAGTAGAGTCTTGAGACTCAGGGAGAACAGAGGTTGGAGGAGGAAAAGCAGAGGGTTTGTGAGATAGAATCATGGTGGAAGGAGTAGGAGTGGGCGCAGAGACAAAGAAAGGCTTCACCCATGTAGGAGGAGATTTGCAGAGGTCCTGCAAAGTTAAGATATATGGCTGTTGATCTGGATGTCTATGTGGCCCCGGTTGAAAGACAAAATCTCTGACGTTTCAAATTAGTGGGAAGTAGATGTTTCTAGGGGCTATCCAACTCCAAATGTGGGTCATTCTGAGGCACAGAGGGTCTGCCAGGTCCAGCAATTTACTGAAAAAGAAAGATTCTGGGCCTTGCACAGACTTTGGTCCAGTGATCAAGGGTCAGGAAGAGAGGTGTTGAAGTGCTCTGTCCCAAAATGAGAGATACACAAACAGTGAAAGAAATCACACACTACACTGACAAGACAAGACAATAAAGACAGGCAATGGACGTCCAATACTGAGGCCAGGACTGAGTAGCCGGCAAAACCTGATGGGCTGGCAATACTGAATCCGAAGCAAAATATCACTGAGTCAAGGAGACTATTGTTCCTCGATTTCCTGAGTCCTCTGGGGCATCCCCCAGGGACGTGGCCTGTGGCTCTGTGACACGTATGTCAGCCTCTGTCAGAGAGAGCTCACGCTCATCACCAATAGCCATTTTGCCAAGCCCTAACCTGAAACCTAAAACCAAAAAGAGTTCCCTTACTTACCCTGAAAAGAGCCCCTTGGGGATCTTTCATCCGCCGCTGCCGGATCTTGCTCGTGCCTCCAGATGTAAAGGTCGGGCAAGCATCAGAGGAAGAGACCACCAGAGGAATGTCTCAAGCAACAGTAAATGGTTTATTATGGGTCCAGCATTCTGGGGCTCAGAGCTCACTTGAATAGAGCAGAGAGCAATGAGAACAGCTTAAGCAGAGCTTATATGCTTTCCTTGGAGAGGGCAGGGAGGGAAGTTTATTGATGGGTCAGGGCAAGTGGGTGGTTTGCGTGCAAACGGGTGAGGGTATACATTTGCAGTTTGGCAGTTGGGGACAGCACATTCTGGAAACAAGATTAGCAAACAGTCCTCAAGACTTCAACAGTGTTTTGTTAAGCATACAGAAAAACAGTAAGTAACAAGTACCTATTTTATTAACCTTTCACCAAAGCCTAAATGGAAAGTGAGCATGGATTACTAAACACATCCATATCCAGGTTGCCTAACGCTCTCAAATCAATCCTATTGGTGACTACATATTTGTTTCTTCTTAAGATAATATATTCAACCTCAACACTGTTGAAAATGACTAATCCTATCACTCACTTTATATTTTCCTGATTTCCTAATGTCTCTATTGATATCTGCTTTCCTACATATTTTCCCCAGTTCATCATTGTGACTGACTCTTCACATGTGCTGACATTTACATTCACTCTTTATCCGAAACCCTATTGCTAAAGAACTTTTGGTCCAAATCCTATACTCACTCTTTTTTCTAACATACCGACTATCTTCCTAATCCTAAAGACTATCCCTTTTTGACTGGATGATCTCTTCGACAAGCAATCATCCAAGGTACAAGGTCCTATGCCATTGTATATTGATTTATCTGAGACATCTGTGCAGAACATAATTCAAAGCTAAGTATCCCAATCAACAGCCCAATGCCCTTCCTGGATTCAAATCTTATCTAGATTTCTGTTTTCAAACTTATATTTCACCAATATATTCTTGTAAATATCGCAAGTTCCCAATACCATTATTCATTAAGCAGAATGATTCCTAACTCAAATGAAACATGTTATTAAGCCTAACCATACATTGTTCCCTCAAACTAACTTTACAGAAGAGCCGAGACAGAGTTTATCTTACAATACAGTAATGTAGGGGATCTTCTACCTGCTGAGAACATCAAAGGACCATGCAGAAATTATACCCTGAAGAAGTTGCAGGCAGCTATGAAGGACCTAAGAGGGGAAAAGTCATATTCCATGGCAAACAACAGGGTCAGTATGAATGGATGTGTCTGAATCAGCCTCTCCTTTCGTAATGTAGAGAACTGATGAAACCATGCCTGTGTGGAGAGCTGTTTACAGGTGCCTATGGTTGATATACCATTCTAACTTGTGAAAGTGTCAAAGGAAGTAGGGGCAGCCTCAATTTCATGGGACCTTTCGAAGCAACTGTTAGGACAAAGTGGTGGCCAAGGTAGTGACCTCATTCAGTTCCTAAAGAAAGTGACCTCACCTCTCTTCCTTGGTGATCAAAAAATCTGAAATTGTGATGCAGGAAGCCAGGCACCCAGAGCCAGTCCCAGTCCCAGTCCCAGTGGTCTCACTTGTTTGGATTTACCAAGGACAGAGTCAGTCTTCCTTGGTACCGACTGATATGAGGATTGTCAAATGGCAGAAGAGCTCTGAAGAGGGGCCTTTCCTGAGAAAGCAGGTATTGGTTCACCACTGGCTCCTGACAACTTCACAGTGTTGGCCAAGGAGACCAGATCTGAGAAAGGACAGGCCATTTCAGGGGAACATAGTATGGCCCACCAGTTAGAGGACAGTCCAGATAGTCACAGACCTACTTGCGTTAAGGAGGTGCCTTTGTGGGTGTTCAGTGAGTTTGTGCTTTTCTCTCATGTTCTGAGAATAGATAGAAAAGGCAGTTTTTTTGGGTTGGAGTGGACTGTTTCTAGTAAGTCGTTTGACAAGGCTAGTGTTTCTAAGTCTTGAGTATCCCACTGTGTCCGTGGTTGTAGACATTAGAAAAGAGAAGGCATCAAAGGATGTGTCCTGTCTAGTAGAAAACTTCCCAGCATTCATCCTGCCTAATTGAAGAATGGACTTTGGTTTGCCTTATGGATGGGCAACACCTACTAAATTCCTAAGTTCCTGTTTTCTTCCTGAATTCTGGCCACTCTCCAGAATAGTCTCATGGTTTTGTTTCCAAGATATGTACCACCTCCAAGCTCTGAGACATGTCCATATACTTGATAGCTGTAGAGAATGGGAACATCTTAGAAAACTCAGATATCAGTGTGACCCGGAAATTCTCAGTGGAGAAACCCTGCTTTGGTTCATTTGCTTACCTATGGTTCTGTTGTCCTGAATGTCAGGAAGGTCTTTGCCTCAGGCCACCCCTTTGTGAAGCCTGAAGAAAACAGTTTTCAAATGGAAATGAATGGGCATCACCTGTGGATCTTTGCTTAATTGCTTGTAAAAGGATGTGTCTAAATCAGCCTCTTGGCCCTGTATGAGGTTGTGGCTTAGATTCTCAGCACATGATGGATCTAAAGATAGATTGCATGTGTGCAATCAAAACAAAAATGGCCAAAATCTGTCATTGTTGATGAGTCTCTTGCCTTCCTCTGTTAGGATTCTGACCTCTATCAAGTGAGAATAGGGATCCTTTAGGTCAAATGAGTTCTTTGAAGAACTGCAGAGGTGCTTGTGTTTTCTTGTGACTCCAAATCACTTAAAGAATCTATCCCTGAGAGTCAGTAGGCCTCAAATTGGAGAAGCAGGCCTATTGGATCACTCCAGGTTCACAGGAAGGGTGACCATGCCACCCTGACTTTAGGCAAATGAGGGGCAAGGAAGATTATTTCGGACACTCTCTTGGGATGCGTCCCACATGAAAAACTCCAGCCAGAGGTAATGATGAGTGTCTCTCTGGAAGAAGGTGAGGACCATGTGGAAGTGTTTTGGTTTTAATTGTAGTCATTCGTGTGGCAGTTGGAAGAGATGACTGGATCCACCTGGGCTTGAACTCTGGTGTCATTCCCCTTAAACACTCAGTTCTGGATCAATCATCAAAGAAGTATTGCCATGAATTGTGTTAAGAATTTAGGAGGCCATGCATGAGAGTCTCCGTTGGAAACTGAGATCTAGTCCTAGGGTGGCTTTCCACAGAGCACTGGGAATCTCAGCCAGGATATCAAATTATTTTTTTCTGAAAGACTTGGAAGCCATTTTTGCTAGTCAAAACACACATGGACCTCAATTGTAGACCTCGATGGGCCTGGATTCATGTGACTTTTAGGCCACTCTTTGGGAAGCCTTGCCTGTGAGAGTTCTTCAAATTTTTCATTGAAATGAGCTTCCTCACCATTGAATGATTCCTGAATGATTTGAAAGCCATAGTGCTTCCAACTTCATAATTGAAAATTGGCTAGATAAATACCATGAAATTTTTGAAATTCCAATGACCAGGTGGCAATGAAGAACATTTGGATGTCCTGTTGCTGATCACGAGTGTACCAGACAGTGCCTTGATTGACTGGTTTTGATGAAAATGGTGTAGAACAGAGATCTCAATAATTTGGATCCTGCTGAGTAGTGGGCCTAGAGCAGTGGTGAGCAAATGTGTGATAAAACATCTGAGGTGGGGCCATGTGGATCTGCCATTGGCTTCCAAATGGCTTGTGACTGACATGGTGCAGCCAGCAGACCCTTATATGTAAAGGCAACTTGTTATATGGAGAGGTTTCAGTGCAATGTTCAGAATCAGGTTGCTATGGTCAAGGGGGCATCCTATGTGGTATACAAGCCCTGTTGGTGCATTCTCCTGCAGACCCTGATCCACCACACGTGACAGAACTCGCGGCAACACTCTGTCCCAGTTGAACTCCTTGTATTTCGTGAAGCAAATACCAAACTCCGAGTGCAGCAGGAAGAAACATTAGGAAAAGTGGAGGATGATAAAATGGCTTCGCAGTCCATATGGGGAGACACTTAGCCCCCAGTGGCCACAGTTTACATACAAGAGAGAATTCAGCACTGCTGCTTCATGTTTATTGGAAAATTATAAACCATGTCCTCCAGATCACAGAGATGAAGACGCAGCTTTGATGGTCTCACTGGAAAGGAAGCTAAAGATCCTCACAAAAACATATATTTCAAGTGCCCAACCTAGAGACAGTTTCTCGAGACGTCTTTAGGCAGGCAAATCTCCATGTTTGTAGAGTTTCTACACTGTCCCTTACTTTTGGAAACTCCTCTACAATCTCCAAGGTTGTGAACCCTAAGCATTTTCAATTTCAGATATGTATTCAAAGATTTTCTAACTCTTCTCCTCTAATTGTGTCTTACTTGGGGTGAAGGTAATGTCAAGGCATTGTTCTGAATGAGAGTGGGAAAATTTTTTTGTAGTACACATTTGCATACACATTGATCCATTTTCCAATTTTCCATTCGAAATACTGAATCCCTGAGACTAACTCATACCCTACTAGACTCTGACTACTAATCCTAATATGATGGAGAAAAATAAACAAAAAAAATGAAAATACAAGCAGTTCAGAGGAGGCATGGTGTATAGTTGGACTTCCCTCTTGCATGATAAAGGGTCGGTTTTATAAATCTACTCAATTTTTAATTGAAATAGTCCTCCATGTGTTTTTTTTAAAGAGAGAGTTAGAGAGGAGAGAGAGAATTCTATAATATTTATTTTTTTAGTTATCGGCAGACACAACATCTTTGTTTGCACGTGGTGCTGAGAATCGAACCCATGCCGCATGCATGCAAGGCGAGCGCGCTACGACTTGAGCCACATCCCCAGCTCTCTCCATGCGTTTTTAAAGTTAACAAATATGTGAATTCCTGTCTCCCTTTCTCTGTAGCCTACTCAGCACATGTACTTTTTATATGCACATATAGATTCCTACTTGGTATCACACGTATATTTTTATGAGTTGGCTGACTTGGCAGAAACAAATTGTAAGAAGAGATCAGTCCTCCTAAACGCTGTTGGAACTGAAAATCCAAACTATGGGTGAGCTTCCTATTAGAACAATATTATACATAAACCCATGTTTAGTAAAATAAATATTTTTGCATCTGAGGGTGATATATATTACATGATGAATTACGATTGGCATATATATATTGATACTTTTTAATGAATTTTTGTGTTTTTTTGTCTATATATATATATATATATATATATATATATATACATACACTCTACAGATTTTATAAAATATGAAATATATTTGTCTTATATACACTCCGTAAATTCATTCATGTTCATGTATGTGGATTTATAATCAACTTTTCACAAGATTATTCTCAGAAATAATCATCTACCTGAAATTCATATTTGTTTCCCAGTGCTGAAAACTAACTTCAATCAATGGTGCTTACAAATCCTAATATTTCTACAGTAACTGACCCAGTTTAACATCAATGCAAGTATATTCCTATGGGACATGATATCTATTTTGACATTCATTTTAATTCAACACTGGTACATTACTATTTCTTCAGTTTTTGCACATCATAGGTTATATATTTCATTCACAAGTTCAGAAATTTATAGGAATTTGTTTCACTTTTAATCACTTCCTGCTTCAGAACACATGTATTTTTCCATGTTACTTGACTGGTCTTTTCATGAGACTTCTTTCCAAACACATTATTTTCGATTTCCATAATCAATTTTGAAGCTAAACCCACACACTCTTCAAGATAAACCATAACATTAATATTACCATTAGATGTATAAGTGGTTGGAATGAATGTGTGAATATCAATATAAGATTTCCTGTACATTTTCACATTTCAATTCAATCCATTATTAAAGTTGGAACCAGGTATGCTATTTATTCACAGTATGGTCTATTAATGCATTATCTCTATATTCATAGACACAGTGTACACCTCTTTGTTCCCCCAATACTAATTTATACCTCTTCAAAACATTGCTCCCAAAAATGGTAGAAGAAATAAACATGTCACCTTATCTATCTATCTATCAATATATATATATATATATATATATATATATATATATATATATATATATATATATTCTTTTTTTATCACAGTAATATTCTGGACACAAAAAACAAAGGTCATACTCATGATTGTATCAAAGCCTAAATGGAAAGTGAGCATGGATTACTAAAAACAACCATATCCAGGTTGCCTAATGCTCTCAAATGTAAATCCTATTGGTGACTACATATTTGTTTCTTTCTAAGATTATATATTCAACTTCAAGCCTGTTGAAAATGTCTAATCCTATCACTCAGTTTATACTTTGCCTGATTTCCTTATATCTCTATTGATATCTGCTTTCCTACATATATTCCCCAGTTCATCATTGTGTCTGACACTTCACATATGCTGATATTTACATTCAATGTCTACCCGAGACCCTATTGCTAAAGAAATTTTGGTCTAAATCCTATACTCACTCTTATTTCTAAACCTAATGACTATCTTCCTAATCCTACTGACTATTGCTTTTTGACTCGATGTTCTCTTCGACAATTAATCATCCAAGGTATAAGGTCCTAAACCATTGTATTTCAATTTGTCGGAGACATATATGCAGAACATAATTCAAACCTAAGAATCCCACTCAAGGACCCAATGCCCTTCTGACTTCGAATCTTACCTAGATTTCTGTTTTCATACTTACATTTCACCTATATATTCTTGTAAATATCACAGGTTCCCAATACCATTATTCATGGGGCAGAGAGATTCCTAACCCAAATCAAACATGTTATTAACCCTAAACATACACTGTTCCCTCAATGTAACTTTACAAAAGAGGAGGGACCGAGTTGGTCTTACAATACAGGAATGTAGGGGATCTTCCACCTTCTGAGAACATCAAAGGTCCATGCAGAAATGATCCCTGGAGAAGATATAGGCAGCTATGAAGGACCTGAGAGAGGAAAAGTCATCTTTTATGGTAAACAACCTGGTCAAGATGAATGGATGTGTCTGAATCAACCTCTATCTTCTAAATGTAGAGAAGATGGACCAAATCAGGCCTGTGTGGAGAGATCTTCCCAGGTGCCTATGGTTGATATACCATTCTAACTTGTGAAAGTGTGACAGAAAGAAGGGACAGACTCCATCTCATGGGACCCTTAGAAGTTACTGTTAGGACAAAGAGGTTGCCAAGGCAGTGACCTCATTCTGTTCCTGAAGGAAGTGACCTCACTTCACTTCCTTGGTGATGGAACTCTCTGAACTTGGGATCCAGGAAGAGAGGCACCCAGAGCCAGTCGCAGTCCCAGTCCCTGTGGTCTCACTTGTTTCAATTTACCAAGCACAGAGTCAGTCTTTCTTAGTACGAACAGATGTGAGAATGGCCAAATGCCAGGAAAGCTCTGAAGAAAGACCTTTCTGAGAAAGCAGGTATTGGTTCACCGCTGGCTCCTGACAACTGCACAGAGTTGGCGAAGGAGACCAGATTTGAGATACAACAGGCCATTTTGGGGGAATATAGTATGGCCCACCATTCAGAGGACACTCCACAAAGGAGGTGCCTTTGTGGGTGTAGGTGTGTGTATGGTTTTTTCTCAAGTTCTGAGAAGATGTAAGAAAGGCTGTTTGTTTGAATTGGCGTGGACTGTTTCTAGTAAGTCCTTTGACAAGGCGAGTGCTTCTATGTCTGTGTATCCCACTCTGTCCGTGGTTGTAGACATTAGAAAAGAAAATGCATCAATGGATGTGTCCTGTCTAGGAGAAAGCTTCGCAACATTCATCCTGCCTGATTTATTAATGGACTGCAGCTTTCCTTATTGAAGGGAAACACCTGCTATCTTTCAAAGTTTCTGTTTACATCCTGAATTCTGGACACTCTCCAGAATTGCCTCATTGTTTTGTGTCCAAGATATGTACTACCTCCAAGCTATGTGATATGGCTATGTACTGGATAGCTGAAGGGAAAGGCGAGCATCTCAGAAAACTCAGATATCAGTGTGAACAGGAAAGTCTCAGTGGAGAAACCCTGCTTTGTGCGTTTTGTTTACCTATTGTTCTGTTGCCCTGAATTTCAGGAAGGTTTTTGCCTCAGACCACTCCTTTGTGAATATCAATTCAATCCATTATTTAAAGTGGAACCAGCTATACTATATATTCACAGTATGGTCTATTCATGCATTATCTGTATATTCATAGACACAGGGTACAGCTTTTTGTACAACCAATACTTATGTATATGTCTTCAAAATATTACTCGCAGAAATGGTGAAAGAAATACTCATGTCACCTAATCTACATATACATTTTATCACAGTAATATTCTGGACACAAAATGCAAAGTTCACACTTATTATTGTACTAAAGCCTAAATGGAAAGTGAACATGGATTACTTCCATGTTCAGGTTGCCTAATGCTCTCAAATATCAATCCTATTGGTGACTAGATATTTGTTTCTTCCTAAGATTATATATTCAAAATCAACCCTGTTGCAAATATCTAATCATATCACTCACTTTATACTTTGCCTGATTTTGTAATATCTCTTTTTTTATTGTTACGATGAGCCAATTTAGTACTTTTTTAATTTTTTTTTCATCTTTCATACATTTGATTCAAGTGAGTTATGCATTTCCATTTTTACCCCAAATACAGATTGCAGAATCACATCAGTTACACATTCACAATGTTTACATAATGCCATTGACTGTACCAGTGACTGTTGTATTAGTGACTGTTGTATTCTGCTGACTTTTCTATCCCCTACTATCCCCCCTCCCCTCCCCTTTCATCTTCCCTCTCTACCTCATCTGTTGTTGTTCCGTTCTTTCCCTTCCCCCCCTTTCCCCTCACAACCTCGTATATGTGATTTCGTATAACGATGAGGGTTCTTTCCGTTTCCATGCAATTTCCCTTCTCTCTCCCTTTCCCTCCCATCACTTGTCTCAGTTTAATGTTAATATTTTCCTCATGCTCTTTCCCTCTGTTCAGTTCTTAATTGCTCTCCTTAAATCAAAGAAGACATTTGGCATTTGTATTTTAAGGATTGGCTAGCTTCACTTAGCATAATCTGCTCTAATGCCATCCATTTCCCTGCAAATTCCATGAATTTGTCATTTTTTAGTGCTGCATAATACTCCATTGTGTATAGATGCCACATTATTTTTTATCCATTCATCTATTGAAGGGCATCTAGGTTGGTTCCACAGTCTGCCTATTGTGAATTGTGCTGCTATGATCATTGATGTGGCGGTATCCCTATAGCATGCTCTTTTATGGTCCTCAGGGAATAGTCCGAGGAGGGCGATAGCTGGGTCAAATGGTGGTTCCATTCCCAGCTTTCCCAGGAATCTCCATACTGCTTTCCATAATGGCCGCACCATTTTGCAGTCCCACCCGCAATGTACAAGTGTACCCTTTTCCCCACATCCTCGCTAGCACATATTATTGTTTGACATCCTAATGGCTGCCAATCTTACTGGAGTGAGATGGTATCTTAGGGTGGTTTTGATTTGCATTTCTCTGACTGCTAGAGAAGGTGAGAATTTTTTCATGTACTTATTAATTGATTGTATGTCTTCTTCTGAGAAGTGTCTGTTCAGGTCCTTGGCCCATTTGTTGATTTTGTAATATCTCTATTGATATCTGCTTTCCTACATATTTTCCACTGTTCATCATTGTGACTGACCCTTCAAGTGTGCTGATATTAACTTTCACACTTTAACCCAAACCCTATTGCTAAAGCACTTTTGTTCCAAATCCTATACTCACTCTTCTTTGTTAACCTACCGAATATCTATCTAATCCTACTTACTATCCCTTTTTGACTGGATGTTCTCTTCGAATTTTAATCATAAAAGGAACAAGGTCCTATGCCATTGTATATCGATTTATCTGAGATATCTGTGCACAACGTAAATCAAAGCTAAGTATCCCAATGAAGGGCCCATTGCCCCTCTGGGCTTCAAAATTACCTAGACTTTCTTTTTTCATTTATATATTTCACCTCTATATTTTTAAAAATATCGCAGGTTCCCAATACCATTATTCATCCAGCAGAATGATTTCTAACCCAAATCAAACATTTTATTAACCCTAACAATACACTGTTCCCTCAATGTAAATTTAAAGAAGAGCAGGGACAGAGTTGGTCTTACAATACAGGAATGTAGGGGATCTTTCACCTGTTGAGAACCACAAGTTCAATGCAGAAATGATCCCTGGAGAATATGTAGTCAGCTATGGAGGACCTGAGAAAGCAAAAGTAATCTTCCATGGCAAAATACCTGGTCAGGATGACGGGATGTGTCTGAATCAGAACCTCTCTTCTCAATGTAGAGGAGATGGACCAAACCAGGCCTGTGTGGAGAGCTATTACCGGGTTCCTATGGTTGATATACCATTCTAACTTGTGAATGTTTCACAGGAAGTAGGGGAAGCCTCCATCTAATGAGACACTTGGAAGCAACTGTTAGGATAAAGTGTTTGCCAAGGCAGTGATCTCATTCAGTTCCTGAAGGAAGTGACCTCACCTTACTCCCTTGGTGATGGAACTCTCTGAACTTAGGATCCTGGAAGCCAGGCACACAGAGCCAGTCCCAGTACCAGTCCCTGTGGGTTCACTTGTTTGGAATTACCAAGGACAGAGTCAGTCTTTCTTTGTACCTACTGATGTTAGAATGGCCAAAAGCCAAGAGAGCTCTGAAGAGGGGCCTTTCCTGAAAAAGCAGATAGTGGCCCACCACTGGCTCCTGACAACTTCATAGAGATGGCCAAGGAGACCATATCTGAGACAGGACAGGACATTTCGGGGGAACATTGTGTGGCCCACCAGTCAGAGGACACTCCATAGAGTCACAGACCTACTTAGGGTAAAAAGGTGCCTTTGTGGGTGTGGTTGTGAGTTTGTGATTTTGTCTCATGTTGTGAGAATAGGAAAAACAGGTGGTTTGTTTGGTTTGGAGTGAACTGTTTCTCGTAAGTCGTTTGAAAAGGAGAGTGTTTCTATGTCTGTGTATCCCATGGTGTCCGTGGTTGTAGACATTAGAAAAGAGAGTGCATCAATGGATGTGTCCTGTCTAGTAGAAAGCTTCCCATTTCATCCTGCCCAATTTATGAATGGTTTGCGGCTTTACTTAAAGATGGGCATAACCTAATACATTCCTAATTTCCAGGTTTATTCATGAACTCTGTTCACTCTCCAGAATAGGATCATGGTTTTGTGTCCAACATATATACCACCTCCAAGCTCTGTGACATGGCCATGTACTGGATAGCTGAAGGGAATGGCGAGCATCTCAAAAAACTCAGATATCAGTGTGACCAGGAAAATCTCAGTGGAAAAACCCTGCTTTGGGCATTTTGCTTATATATTGTTCTGATGAACTGAATGTCAGGAAGTTCTTGCTCTGGCCACCCCTTTGTGAAGCCTGAAGTAAACAGTTTTCAAATGGAAATGATTGGGCATCACCTGTGGCTCTTTGCTTAATTGCTTTGGAAAGGGATGTGTCTGAATTAGCATCTTGGCCCTGTGTGAGGTTGTGGCTTAGATTCTCAGCACCAGATGGATCTAAAGAAAGATCCCATGTGTGCATCCAATACCAAAATGGCAAATACACCAGTCATTGTGGATAAAGTCTCGCTTTCCTCTGTGAGGTTCCTGACCTCTATCAAGTGAGAATAGGGATCCTTTGTGTCAATTGAGTTCTTCAAAGCCCTGCAAAGGTGCTTGGGTTTTCTCATGACTCTAATTTACATAAAGAATCTATACCTCTAACTCAGTAGGCCTCAAATTGAAGAAGCGGTGCAGTATTAACGGCATGCCTATTTGATCACTCCGGGTTCACAGGAAGTATGTCCAGGCCACCCTGACTTTAGGCAAATGAGGGGCAAGGGAGCTTATTTTGGACACTGTCTTGGAATGTGCCCCTCATGGAAACCTCCAGCCAGAGGTTATGATGAGTATCTATATGGAAAAAGATGAGGGCCATGTGGGAGTGTTTTGGTTTAATTGTGGTCATTATGTGGCTGTTAAAGGAGATGCCTGGGTCCACATGGGCTTGAACTCTGGTGTGATTACACTTAGAGAGTGCATTCTGCATCTGATCTCAGAGAACTTGTGCCATGAATTGTGTTGGGATTCTAGGAGGGCACGCATGAGAGTCTCCCTTGGAAACTGAGATCTAGGCCCAGGGTGGCTTTCCACAGAGCACTGGGAATCTCAGCCAGGATACCACATGATTTTTTTTTTCTGAAAGACTTGGTAGGCATAGGTGACAGTCAAAACACACATGGACCCCACATTGTAGACCTCAATGGGTCTGATTTCATGTGACTTTTTGGCCACTCCCTGGGAAGCCTTGTCTTTAACAGTTCTACAGAGCATTCATCGAAATGAGGTTTCTCATCATTTAATGGTTCCTGTACAAATTGAAATCCACAGTGCCTCCATCTTCATCCGTGAAAAATGGCTAGATAAATACAATAAAATTATTGAAATTTCCATGACCAGGTGGCACTGGAGAAAATTTGGAAAACCGGTTGCTGATCATGAGTATACCAGACAGTGCCTTGATTGACTAGGTTTCATCAAAATGGTGTATAACAGAGATGCCAGTAAATTGGAGCCTGCTGAGTAGTGGGCCTAGATCAGAGGAGGGGAGGTGTGTGATAAAACATCTGTGGTGGGGCCATGTTGATCTTCCATTGGCTTCCAAATGCCTTGTGACTGACATGGTGCAGCCAGCAGACCCTTATATGTAATGGTATCTTGTTATATAGAGAGGTTTCAGGGCAATGTTGAGAATTATGTTGCTGTGGTCAAGGGGAAAAGCTATGTGGAATAGAAGCATTGTTGGTATATTCTCTTGCAGACCCTGACCCACCACACGTGTCAGAACTCCCTCAAGCACTGTGTCCCAGGTGATCTTTTTTTTACTTCATAAGCAAATACAGCGGCAAGAAACACCATGAAAATTGGAGGATGAACAAATGGCTTCACAGTCCACACAGGGAGACACTTAGAACCCAGTGGCCACAGTTTACCTACAAAGATCAAATTCAGGACTGGTGTCTCATGTTAATTGGAAAATAAGAAACTATGTTTTACAGGTCACATAGGTGCAGACCCAGCTTTGATGATCTCAGTACAAAGGAAGCTAAAGCTCCTCATAACAACATATGTTTCAAGTGCCCAACCTCAGAGGAAATTTCTCAAGAAGTCTTTAGGCCAGCAGAGCTCCATGTTTATGGAGTGTTCACCCTGTCCCTTACTTTTGGAAACTCCTGTACCACCTTCAAGGTAGTGAACTTCTTAGCATATTACATTCCAGAGAAGTATTCACTGATTTTCTAATTCTTCTCCTCTAATTATGTCTTACTTGGGGCGAAGATAATGTCAAGCCATTGTTCTGGAGGAGTGGGAAGATTTTGTGTGGCACATATTTGCATACACATTGGATACATTTTCCAAATTTCCATTCGAAATACTGAATCCCTGACTCTAACCCCTACCATACTAGACTCTGACTACTAATCGTAATATGATAGAGAATAATAATCAAAACAGAATAGAAATACAAGCAGTTCAGAGGAGGCATGGTGTATAGTTGGAATTGCCTTTTGCATTATATAGGGTAGGAGTTATAAATCTAGTCATTTTTTTTTGTTGAAATAGTTCTCCGTGTGTTTTGAAAGTTAACAAATATGTGAATTCCTGTCTCCTTTTCTCTGTAGCCTATTCAGCACATGTAATTTTATATGCACATATAGAATTGTACCTGGTATCACACGTACATTTTTGTGAGGTGACTGACTTGGCAAATACAAATTGTGAGAAGAGATCACTCCTCCTAAATGCTGTTGGAACTGAAAATTCAATCTATGGGTAAGCCTCCTAGTTGAACAACATTATACATAAATCCATGTTCAGTATATGAATATTTTTGGGTCTGTGGATGATATGTATTTCATGATGAATTTTGATTGGCATATATATTGCTAGTTTTTAATGTCTGTGTGTGTGTGTGTGTGTGTGTGTGTATATATATATATATATATATATATATATATATATATATACTCTCCAGATTTTTCAAAATATGAAATATTTGTGTCTTATTTTGCACTCCCTAAATTCATTCATATTCATGTATGTGGATTTATAATCCAATTTTTAAAAAATTATTCTCAGAAATATTCATCCACCTGAAATACATATTTTTTCCTAGTACTGAAACAGTTTTCAGTAAATGGTGCATCCAAATCCTAATATTTCGGCATTGCAAGATGGCTGTGAAGACAGTGTATCACACCCAGTGTACCCTGCCACTGCGCAAGTGAATAACGAGTTAGAGCAATGAAATACTATCTTGTTAGGATCTTACAGGAAAATGGGTGTTTACCGAAACTTAGAAGAATGATTTCCACCACCGAGGTCCGGTAATTGAGTCTCAAACACAAGCCACTTGTGCAACTGGAGATCCATTCCGATTGATCCGCGTGACCTGCCCTGTGTCTACAAATGGTGAGGCACCACCGAGAAGCGACCAGCAAGCAGGGAGAAACGTTGCTGCGGATTCTGTGGAATCCTGCTGGCTGAGCATCCACTGAGCCCCCAGCTGAATTCGGGATTTCAGACGGGGAAGTTAGCAGTACATTTCTATGCCCCAAAGCAGAAACTCCACAAAGGAAACCAACAGCCACCATCTTGGAGAGCTGAAGTAACCACCACCACTCCCTGACAGATTGCAAGAATAAAACAGGTGTGTGTTTCTCAGCTCATCTCACATACAGAGGGGAATTCGCATAAAATATCTCCTACGCTTTTGGGGGAGGAATAATCAGAGCAAGTCTGCATAAAGACTGGGGGAAAACTAGAGGCACCTGACCTTCATCTCCCCTTCCCATCAGCGGCAAAAATGAAACTTGTCTAGCCAGTGCGGGGCGATGGGCAAGCGAAAAAAATTAAAACAATAGAGTTCCAGGGTTCCCAATAGACACCCTCCCCACCCAACAAACGGCAGACCCAGAGAACAGTTTGAGCTGCCGAGAAGCATCACTCAGGAGAAATCTGGTCTAGCAGGAGAAATCAGGACTAGCAGGATAAACCAGGGGACTAGAGGCCAGGCCCTCCTGACTGGCTGGCTGGAGAACGCCGGCCCACTGCCAGTGTGACTGGGCAACTGGAGACCACCTTCCTGCTGGCGCCAGCCCACCTGCTGACGCTATGTCTTGACGGCTGGAGAACGCGCGCCTGCCGGTGACCGAACGCGCAACTGTGTGGCTAGAGATCACCCACCAGCTGAAGACAGACCACAAGCTGCCCGCGCTACTGGGTGGCTGGAGACTGCCGGCCTGCCAGCGACCGGGAGCTGAAACCAACCAGAGACAATCCAGTCCACCCACCCAATTCGGACACTCCGGCAAGGAGCCTGGGGCCCACCACAGCAGAGAGGTGACATCACTGGAGCTCGGCCGTCAGAATTCCTTAACAGCGGAATCCACTTAAGCAGGCATAGTCTACCAACACAAAGGAGAGAAAACAGAGATATATAAACCCATAACAAATCTATAGAAGAGAGCAGAAACACAGCAATCAAATAGAGCTGGAAAATGACGTGAACATCATGAAAAAACAAGGGAAAACAAGGTGTACAAACAATGAAGGACAACTTAATACTACAGGAGAACCTAGAAGCATCAGAAACAGGGATAGGGAAAAAACTTAAGTCATACCTAACTCAGATGGAAAGGAATAAGAGAGAAGACATGAGGCAGCAAGTCTAAGGATAAAAGTATATTTTGAAAATGAATTAAACAAACAAATTCAAATGGCAAAGAACAAGCTTTACCAGGAGATAGAGATCTTTTAAAATATCATACAGTAATTCTAGAAATGCAGGAAACTATAAACCAAATTAAAAACTCAAACAAGAATATTACAAATGGACTAGATCAAGTAGAAGTCAGAACATCAGATAATGAAGACAAAGTTTGTCAACTTGAAAAGAATATAGTCAACACAGAAAACATGCTTAAATCCCATGAGCAACTATTCAAGAGATATGGGATGTCATAAAAAAAACAAAATTGGGAGTCATCGGGATAGAAGAAGGCATAGAAATTCAAACCGAATGAATGAACAACATATTAAATGAAATAATTCTAGAAAACTTCCCAGAGATGAAAGATGGAATGGATTGCCATATCCTGGAAGCCTACAGGACCTCAAACATTCAAAACCATAATAGACAAACTCCAAGACATATAATTATGAAGATAGCCAACATACAGAACAAGGAGAGAATATTAAAAGCTACGAAAGAAAGTAGGCAGATAACATTCAGGGGTAAACCAATAAGGTTAACAATTGATTTTTCATCACAGACATTGAAAGCGAGAAGATCTTTGAACAATGTATTTCAAACACTGAAAAATAATGGATTCCAACCAAGAATACTGTATCAAACAAAATTAAGCTTCAGATTTGACAATGAAATTAAGTCCTTCCTGATAAATAAAAGCTAAAAGAATTCGCAGACAGAACACCAGCACTGCAAAGCATTTTGAGCAAAATACTACAAGAAGAGGAATTGAAAAATAGTGCCCAAAACTAACAGCGGGAGGTATCTCAGTAAAGGGGTAAGAAAAAAACCAAAAAGTAAAAACTACCCAAATTAAAATAAATAAATAAATAAACATGACTGGAAGTACAAATCATATTTCAATTGTAACCTTAAATGTTAAAAATCTAAACTCACCAATCAAGAGACATAGGCTAGTAACCTGGATCAAAAAAATAAATCCAACAATATGCTGCCTTCGAGAGACTCATATGAAAGGTAAAGACATACACAGGCTGAAAGTGAAAGGTTGGGAAAAATCATACCACTCATATGGCCCTCGGAAGCAAGCAGGAGTGGCCATACTCATATCATATAAAATCAACTTCAAACCTACATTAATCAAAAGGGATAAAGTAGGACACTATATATTGTTAAAAGGAACCATCCACCAACAAGACATAACAATTATCAATTGGTATGCACCAAACAATTGAGCTGCAATGCTCATAAAACAAACTCGCCTCAAGTTCAAGAGTCAAATAGACTACAACACAATAATTATGGGTGACTTCAACACACCGCTCTCGCCATTAGACAGATCCTCTATAAAAAACTGAATAAAGAAACTATAGAATTCAACAGCACAATCAATAACCTTGACGTAACCGACATATATAGAATACATCAACCATCATCAAGTGGATACACTTTATTCTCAGCAGCACATGGATCCTATTCCAAGTTAGACCATATATTATGCCATTGGGCAACTCTTAGTAAATATAAAGGCGTGGAGAAAATACCATGCACCATATCTGATCATAATGGAATGAAACTGGAAATCAATGATAAAAGAAGGAAGGAAAAATCCTACATCACATGGAAAATGAACAATATTCTACTGAATGATCAATGGGTTACAGAAGACATAAAGGAGGAGATCAAAATATTTTTAGAATCAAATGACAATACAGACACATCGTACTGGAATCTATGGGACACAAAGAAGGCAGTTTTAAGAGCGAAATTCATTTCTTGGAGTTCTTTCCTCAAAAAAAGAATAAAACAACAAATAAATAAACTCACAGTACACATCAAAAACCTAGAAAAGGAAGAGCAAAACAACAGCAAATGTAGTAGAAGACAAGAAATAATTAAAATTAGAGCAGAAATCAACGAAATTGAAACAAAAAAAAAACATTGAAAAAATTGATAAAACTAAAAGTTGGTTCTTTGAAAAAATAAATAAGATTTACAGGCCCTTAGCCATGCTAAGGATGAGAAGAAGAGAGACAACTGAAATTACTAACATATGGAATGAAAAAGACAATATCACAACAGACAGTACACAAATACAGAAGATAATTAGAAAGTATTTTGAAACCCTATATTCCAATAAAATAGAAGATAGTTAAAATATCGACAAATTTCTTAAGTCATACGATCTGCCCAGATTCAGTCAGGAAGACACACACAATTTAAACAGACCAAAAACAAAGGAAGAAATAGAAGAAGCCATCAAAATACTACCAACCAAAAAAAGCCCTGGACCTGATGGGTATAGAGCAGAGTTCAAAAAAACCTTCAAAGAAGAATTAGTACCAATACTTTTCAAGCTATATCAAGAAATAGAAAAATAAGGAGCTCTTCCAAATTCATTCTCGGAGTCCAAAATCACCCTGATCCCAAAACCAGACAAAGACACTTCAAAAAAGAAAACTACAACCAATATCTCTAATGAACTTGGATGCAAAAATTCTCAATGAAATCCGTGTGAATTGAATCCAAAAGCATATCAAAATAGTTGTGCACCATGATCAAGTAGGATTCTTCCCTGGAATGCAAGGCTGGTTCAATATACGGAAATCAATAAATGCTATTCACCACATCAATAGACTTAAGGACAAGAACCATATGATCATCTCGATAGATGTAGTAAAAACATTTGACACAGTTCAGCATCCCTTTATGTTCAAAACACTAGAAAAACTAGAAATAACAGGAACTTACCTCAACATTGTAAAAGCTATATATGCTAAACCTCAGGCTAGGATCATCCTAAATGGAGAAAACTGAAGGCATTCCCTCTGAAATCTGGAACAAGACAGGGATGCCCTCTATCACCACTTCTATTCAATTTAGTTCTTGAAATACTAGCCAGAGAAATTAGACAGACAAAAGAAATTAAAGGCATAAAAATAGGAAAAGAAGAACTTGAATTATCGCTATTTGTGGATGACATGGTAATATATTTAACAGACCCAAAAGGGTCTACAAAGAAACTGCTAGAGTTAATAAATGAAGGATATAAAACCAACACGCATTAATCAAAGGCATTCCTGTATATCAGCAACAAAACTTCTGAAATTGAAATGAGGAAAACCACTCCATTCACAATATCCTCAAAGAAAATAAGATACTTGGAAATCAACCTAACAAAAGAGGTGAAAACCACAGAACCCTAAAGAGAGAGATAGAAAAAGATCTTAGAAGATGGAAAAATGTACCCTGTTCATGGATAGGCAGAACTAAATTCATCAAAATGGCGAAATTACCCAAAGTTCTATACAGGTTTAACGCAATGCCAATCAAAATCCCAATGGCATTTCTTGTAGAAATGATAAAGCAATCATGAATTTCATATAGAAAAACAAAAGACACAGAATAGCAAAAGAAATTCTAAGCAGGAAGTGTGAATCGGGAGGTATAGCGATACCAGAGTTCAAACTTTACTACAAAGCAATAGTAAAAAAACAGTGTGGTACTGGTACGAAAACAGGCAGGTGGACAAATGGTATAGAATGGAGGACAGAGAAACCAATCCACAAAATTACAACTTTCTTACATTTGATAAAGTGGCTATAAACATGCAATGGATGAAGGATAGCATCTTCAACAAATGGTGCAGGGAAAATTAGAAATCCATATGCAACAAAATGAAACTGAATCCCGTTTTCTCACCATGCACAAAAGTTAAATCAAAATAGATCAAGGAGCTAGATATCAAATCAGAGACACTGCGTCTCATAGAAGAAAAAGTTGGCTACGATCTATATACTGTGGGGTCAGGCTCCAAATTCTTTAATAAGACATCAATAGCCCAAGAGTTAATAACAAGAAAAAAACAAATGGGACTTACTTAAACTAAAAAGATTTTTTCTCAAGAAGAGAAACAATAAGAGAGGTAAATAGAGAGCCTACATCCTGGGAACAAATTTTTACCCCTCACACTTCAGATAGAGCCCTAATATGCAGAATATACAAAGAACTCAAAATATTAAACAATAAGATAACAAATAACCCAATCAACAAATGGGCCGAGGACCTAATCAGACACTTCACAGAGGAGGACATACAATCAATCAACAAGTACATGAAAAAATGCTCACCATCTCTAGCAGTCTGAGAAATGCAAATCAAAACCACCTTAAGATACCAACTTACTCCAATAAGATGAGCAGCCATTATGAAGTCAAACAACAATAAGTGTTGGCGAGGATGTGGGGAAAAGTGTACACTTGTACACTGCTGGTGGGACTGCAAATTGGTGAGGCCAATTTTGAAAGAAGTATGGATATTCCTGGGAAAGCTGGAAATGGATCCACCATTTGACCCAGCTATCACCCTTCTTGGACTGTTCCCTGAGGATCTTAAAAGAGCGTACTATAGGGATACTGCCACATCAATGATCATAGCGGCACAATTCACAATAGCTAGACTGTGGAACCAACTTAGATGCCCTTCAATAGATTAATGGATAAAAAAATGTGGCATCTATACACAATGGAGTATTACACAGCACAAAAATGACAAAATCATAGAATTTGCAGGGAAATGGATGGCATTAGAGCATATTATGTTAAGCGAAGCTAACCAGTCCTTAAAAAATAAATGCCAAATGTCTTCTCTGATATAAAGAGAGCAAATAAGAGCAGAACAGGGAGGAAGAGCATGAGGAAAATATTAACATTAAACAAAGACGAATGGGGGGAGAGAAAGGGAGAGAGAAGGGAAAGCTTATGAAAATTGTAGGAGACCCTCAATGTTACACAAAATCGCATATAAAATGTTGTGAGGGGAAGTGGGGGGGAAACAATGGAGAGAATTGAACAATAGCAGATGAGGTAGAGAGGGAAGATGGGAGGGGAGGAGAGGGTGGATAGTAGGGGATAGGAAAGGTAGCAGAATACAACAGTCACTAATATGCCATTATGTAAAAGTGTGAATGTGTAACCGATGTGATTCTACAATTCGTATTTGGGGAAAAAATGGGAGTTCATAACCCAATTGAGTCAAATGTATGAAAGATGATATATCTTGAGCTTTGTAATGTTTTGAACAACCAATAAAAATAAATAAATAAATAAATAAAGGTTTAAAATTTAGTGGGAAGAAATCAGCTAAAAATGGGTTCAGATGTATTCATTTTGCTATGCAGAAACTTTGTTTTGTGTAGTTGTAAATATCACAAATTTATTTTACCAGAAAATGCACATAAATTGAGATGAAAGGATAATTCACCTATCTTCATGAAAAATTCATAGCATTTTCTACACTTTTCATACTTCATTTTTTTCGTGAATATTTTGACATGGACAAGGTCTAGTCTTAGGCTATTCTTCCAGAATACTACCTCATCTGACAAGTTCGTACAATGTGTTGGATTGTTCTTTTCATCTTTTATTTAATAGTTTCTAGCTGATAATGTGTATTTTTCTTATCTTTATTTGGACATTATCTTTGCATTTTATGTTTTACTGGGGAAGAGACTCATCAAAAGCTCTTTATTATATGTATCAACAATCAAACATTTAGAGCATGCAATTATTCTTAATTTTGCATGAAAATAAATTTGTACCATTTTTCTTATAAAGATGTTGTATTATTAATAATGTCCCTACTGTAATAAGTAACTACTTACAAGAAGAATTAAACAATTGACTTTATATCAATTATGAACATGAAAAGTACTAAAATAAGTATTTGGCAATTAATACACAATTGATAGAAATAGAAATCACAAGAACGCCATTTAAAATGTCAGTGCATATGGTCCTTAAATAATAGGTTGTTCAAATAAAATTTCTCTAATTCATAAGAGTTAATATGCCATATTACAGCTTAATGTGATATAAAACCTTAAATTATCAGTATTGATAAATAAGAATGATACCTTTTTACTTAAATATGTTTATTTGATTTTCACTGTAAGATGTTAATTATGGAAGAATTGAGAATTAAGAAAGACTTGGTCTATATTATTTCTAACAGGAAAATCAAAGTACTTTTAAATATATATGTATATATATATATAATATATGTAATGCATATGCATGAATATAGATACATATGTGTAATAAATGTATTGTAATATATCTATCAGGTGATTATAATTTTTAGATTTTCTCAAGAAAAAGAATGACTATAAAAAACAGTCTTAAACTTAAATTTCATAGCATACTACTGTTTGTAATGACATGAGAGAAAAATAGATATGGAGGGGAAACGAAAAAGGAAGGGAGAGAAGGGGGAAAATGGGGAAGAAAGTGAATAAAGAAGAGGGACATGAGTGTATGATGTTAAGATAAAAGTGGAGGGGCTGGGTTTGTGGCTCAGTGGTAACATGCTTTTCTAGCATGTGTAAGGCACATGGTTCTATTCTCAGCACCACATACAAATAAACAAAATGAAGGTCAATCAACAACTGAAAAAATAAAAAATAAAAAAGAAGAAATATTATGAAAATTCCAAGCTTTGATGAATGTTAAATAAAAAAAATTATGTTACATAGCCTTATGTAATTTTAGACTATCCAAAATAGTCACTAAATGTTAGATTATTAGTGCTATAACTAAAAATCCATTGATCTTTCCTCTACATTCTGTGGCATGCTAGTGCTAAAATAAATTGTATTATTAATCCCCCCCCAAAATCCTAATATTTCTACAGTAACTGACCCAGTTGAACATCAATGCAAGTAGACATGATGTGCATTTTGACGTTCATTTTTATTCAACACTGGTACATTACTATTTCTTCAGTTTATGCACATCATAGCATATATGTCTCATCAAAATTTCGCAAATTTATAGGCATTTGTTTCACTTTCAATCACTTCCTGCTTGAGAACACATGTATTCCTCCATGTTTCTTGACTGCTCTTTTCATGAGACTTCTTTCCAAACACATTATTTTCGATTTCCATTATCACGTTTGAAGCAAAACTCACAAACCCGTCACAATAAACCATAACACTAATATTACCATTAGATGTGTAACTGGTTGGAATGAATGGTTCTATATCAATATAAGATTTCTTACTTAGTTTCAGATATCAATTCAATCCATTATTTAAAGTGGAACCAGTTATATTATTTATTCACAGTACAGTCTATTCACGAATTATCTCTATATTCATAGACACAGGTACACCTCTTTGTACCCCCAATACTAATTTATACGTCCTCAAAATATAGCTCCCAGAAATGGTGGAAGAAATACTCATGTCACCTGATCTACATATACATTTTATCACAGTAATATTCTGGACACAAAAAGCAAAGGTCACACTTATGATTGTACAAAACCTAAATGGAAAGTGAACATGGATTACTAAAAACATCCATGTCCAGGTTGCCTAATGCTCTCAAATGAAAATCCTATTGGTGACTACATATTTGTTTCTTCCAAAGATTATATATTCAAACTCAACCATGTTGAAAATGTCTAATCCTGTCACTCACTTTATACTTTGCCTGATTTTGTAATGTCTCTATTGATATCTGCTTTCCTACATATTTTCCCCAGTTAATCATTGTGACTTCCTCGTCACATGTGCTGATATTTACATTCACTCTCTTAGCGATACCCTACTTCTAAAGAACTTTTGTTCCAAATCCTACACTCATTCTTCTTCCTAAACCTACCGACTATCTTCCTAATCCTACCCACTATCACTTTTTGACTGGATGTTCTCTTCTACATTCAATCATCCAAGGTGAAAGGTCCTATGCCATTGTATATCGATTTATCTGAAACATCTGTGCAGAATGTAATTCAACGCTAAGTATCCCAATCAAGGGACAAATGACCTTCTGGGCTTCAAATCTTACTTAGATTTCTGTTTTCGTACATATATTTCACCTCTATATTCTTGTAAATATCACAGGTTCCCAATACCATTATTCATGCAGAAGAATGGTTCCTAACCCATATCGAACATGTTAATAACACTAATCATACACTGTTCCCTCAATCTAACTTTGCTGAAGAGCAGCGACAGTGTTGGTCTTACAATACAAGAATGTATGGGATCTTCCACCTGCTGAGAACATCAAAGGTACGTGCAGAAATGATCTCTGGAGAAGATGTAGGCAGCTATGAAGGACCTGAGAGAGCAAAAGACATCTCTATGGCAAACAACCTGGAAGGATGAAGGAATGTGTCTGAATCAGCCACACTCTTCTTAATGTAGAGTAGACCAAACCAGGCCTGTGTGGAAAGCTCTTCCCAGGTGCGTATGGTTGATATACCATTCTAACATATGAAATTGTCACAGGAAGTAGGGGCAGCCTGCATCTCATGGAACCCTTGGAAGCAACTGTTAGGACAAAGTGGTAGCCAAGGCAGTGACCTCATTCAGTTCCTGAAAGAAGTGACCACACCTCACTTCCTTGGTGATGAAAGTCTCTGAACTTGGGATCCAGGAAGCCAGGCACCCAGAGCCATTACCAATCCCAGTCCCAGTGGTCTCACTTGTTTGAATTTACCAAAGACAGAGTCAGTCTTTCTTCTTACCTGTTAAGGTCTGTAAACAAGTCAGATTGGCACCTGTTATTTTGCTGGAGAAATGTTAGAGTCTGTAAACAAGTCTGGATGGTGCCTGGCAAAATGCCAGAGGGAGTGGTTTGTGAAGTAACAAAAGCGAGCCATTAAGTGTGAAGATTCCTTATTGGTTGACTGCTGTATCTATTTTATGCTAATGAGATAGGCTGTGTAAAATGTATAAATATCGCTCAGATCTTACAATAAACGGCTTTCATTCCTGCTGCATCAACATACACAAGTTATTCGTCACCCCCCAGGTTATTCTGCTGCAGCGGGACTGCGGCAGATGGTGGCCCGTTACGGGGAGCCCTGGGACACTCACGGGTAAGGGTCGAAAAAAGCTTTCTGTCCATAGATAGGACGGGAGCAATCTGCTCGTCCCTAGGCAGATAGGGCGATAGGAAAAATGACCATTTCGAGAAAATGGAGAAGATTGATGCAGTATGTTTGTGTCTTGTTTTGTCTTGAAATGTTGTATTGTCATTGTGATGAAAATATGGAAGGGGTGAGAAGTAAATTGATAAGAGAAAAAGGCACCCCAGTGGAACCAAGAATAGTTAGGGCATGTGTTGATAAAAGCCCAGAAACTCTAGTCAGAAAGAAAAAGAAAGTTTAGAAGAAGAAGGATTATCAGGAAAAAAGTTGCAGCAAAAGGCTATTACTGAATACTTTTCGATACTGGAGGGTGCGTGAAATGACAAGGCGGCTGCCACCTGCCCAAGCCGATCATGGCGCAGTAAGAATTTTCCAAGAGGCAGTTGAGGGCTCTTCCCCGCCCCCCTGCCCGGGGGAGCGGATCACCACTGTGAGCCCAAATCTAGACCTGACCTGGAGGCACAGTCTCGCAGGCTTTTGCTCCCTGTGCCCGGAAGAAGTTTGAGCCCAGGACTCTCCCTGGGGCCATCTGGGGCTGCCCAGGATGCTACAGCTGGCAGAAGATGCCACTGGCATCCCTGAAGTTTGATCATTTCCAAGGCCAGTAACTACAATGGGTCTCCCACACCTGCAGGCTGATGAGTAATGAGTACTATTAAGGCTTATTTCAAATGTAAAAAACCTTGAGATAATGTACTAAAATTGTTCAGAAGGTTGTTTTCTTAGTGAAATGCTACAGGATTTTCTTTAGCCATCCGGAGTTCCTGCCTTCGTCCAAGTGCCGGTGAAAACAAAGGTGGAAGAATTTACAATGTTGCTGAGAACTGGAGGAAACTTCGGCTGAGAACCCGAGGAGACTTCGGAGCTATCGCTGTTTCTGCTACTACAACTTAAGCTAGCTGCCTGGAGAACTTACCTGGACTGTGATTTACCTGAACTCTGAGTTAATCTATTGAGACACTGCTTTATCTGGACTGAGACAACAGACTGTAATCTACAACAACTTGTAACTCGGTATCTTTGCTAACGGTGTCATTGCTGGTATAAGTTTTCCAAGGGCTTCTTGCATGGAGCCATCAATTGGATTGGTATTGTAACATTTTGTATCCTCCCTTTCTGTTTCTAGCAGGTTATTTGTGGTGTTTCTGTAAAAAACACTATGGTCCTTATTTAAATTAAACAAAAGGGGGAAATGTTAACGTCTGTAAACAAGTCAGATTGGCACCTGTTATTTTGCCAGAGAAATGTTAGAGCCTGTAAAGAAGTCTGGATGGCGCCTGGCAAAATGCCAGAGGGAGTGGTTTGTGAAGTAACAAAAGCGAGCCATTAAGTGTGGAGATTCCTTATTGTTTGACTGCTGTATCTATTTCATGCTAATTAGATAGGCTGTGTAAAATGTATAAATACCGCTCTTATTCAACAATAAACGGCTTCCAGGCCTGCTGCATCAGTCTACACAAGTTGTTCGTCACCCCCCCGGTCATTTTGCCCAGCCAGCCGGGCTACGGCACTTACCTACTGATGTGAGGATGGCCAAATGCCAGGGAAGCTCTGAAGATGGTTCTTTCCTGATAAAGCAGGTATTGGCTCACCGCTGACTCCTGACTACTTCAAGAGTTGGCAAAGGAAAGCAGATTTGAGACAGAACAAGCAATTTTGGGGAACATAGTATGGCCCACCAGTCAGAGGACACTCTGGATAGTCACAGACCAACTTGGAGGAAAGTGTTGCCTTTGTGGGTGTGGTTGTGGGTTTGTGTATCCCACTGTGTCTGTGGTTATAGACATTAGAAAAGAGAATGCATCAATGGATGTGTTCTGTCTAGTAGAAAGCTTCTCAGCATTCATCCTGCCAAATTTATGAATGGACTACGACTTTCCTTATGAATGGGCAATACCTGCTATCTTCCTAAGTTCCTGTTTTCTTCCTGAATTCTGGCCACTCTCAAGAATAGGCTCATGGTTTTGTGTAAAAGATATGTACCACCTCCAAACTCTGTAACATGGCCTTGTACTGGATAGATGAAGGGAATGGAGAGGAACTCAGAAAACTCAGATATCAGTGTGACCAGTAAAGTGTCAGTGGAGAAACACTGATTTGGGCCTTTTGTTTACCTATTGTTCCGTTGCCCTGAATGTCTGGAAGGTCTTTGCCTCAGTCCACCCCTTTGTGAAGCCTGAAGAAAACAGTTTTCTAATGGAAAATAATGAGCATCACCTGTGGCTCTTTGCTTAATTGCCATGGAAAGGGATGTGTCTGAATCAGCCTCTTGGCCCTGTGTGAGGCTGTGACTTAGATTCTCACCACCTGATGAATCTAAGGAAAGATCTCATGTGTGCATCCAAAACCAAAATGGAAAAAGAGCAGTCTTGTGGATGAAGTCTCTCGCCTTCCTCTGTAAGGTTCCTGATTTCCATCAAGTGAGAATAGGTATCCTTTGGTTCAAAAAGTTTTTCAAAGCCCTGCAGAGGCAAGCCCATAGGTGCTTGGATTTTCTCATGACTCCAATTCACATAAAGAATCTAAACCCCACAGACATTAGGCTCAAATTGGAGAAGCAGAGCAGTATTAATGGCAGGCCTATTTGATCACTCCTTGTTCACAGATAGGTTGTCAAGCCACCCTGACTTTAGACAAATGAGGGTAGGGAGCATATTTTGGATACTGTCTTCAGCTGCGCCCCTCATGGAAACTTCCAGCCAGAGGTAATGATGAGTGTCTATGTGGAAGTAGTTGAGAGCCATGTGGGAGTATTTTGGTTTTAATTGTGGTCATTTGTTTGGCTGATGGAAGAGATGACTTGGTCCACCTTGGCTTGAACTCTGGTGTGAGTCTTCTTAGAGACTGAGTTTGGAAATTACTGCAGAGATGTATTGCCATGAATTGTGTTGGGATTTTTGGAGGCCACACATGGTAGTGGCCTTTGGAAACTGAGATCTAGGTCCAGGGGGCTTCCCACAGAGCACTGGGAATCTGAGCCAGAATATCACATGATTTTATTCTTTAAGACTTGACAGCCATAGTTGAGAGTAAAAACACACATGGACCTCACATTGTAGACCTCAATGGGCCTGGCTTCATTTGATCATTTGGCCACTCTTTGGGAAGTCTTGCCTGTGAGAGTTCTCCAGATGTTTCATTGAAATGGGCTTTCTCACCATTTGATGTTTCCAGAATGAATTAAATCCCACAGTGCCTCCAACCTCATCCTTGAAAAATGGCTAGATAAACATCATAAAAATTTGAAATTCCCATCACCAGGTGTCACTGGATACACTTTGGATTTCCTGTTGCTGATCATGAGTGTACCAGACAGTGCCTTGATTGACTGGGTTTCATGAAAATGGTGTAGAACAGTGATGCAAATAAGTTAAAGTCTGTTGAGTAGTGGGCCTAGAGGAGTGTTTTGCAGGTCTGTGATAAAACTTCTGTGTTGGGATTATGTGGATCTGCCAAAAGGCTTGTAACTGACATGGTGCAGCCAGCAGACCCTTGTATGTAAAGGCATCTTGTTGAATGGAGAGGTTTCAGGTCAATGTTCAGAATCAGGTTGCTATGGTCAAGGGGGCAAGCTATGTGGGATAGAAGCCTGGTTGGTGCATTCTCCTGCAGACCCTGACGCACAACACGTGACAGATCTCCCTCCAGCACTGTGACCCAGTTGAATTTCTTGTATTTCCTGAAGCCAATACCAAACTCCCAGTGCAGCAGCAAGAACACCATGAAAAGTGGAGGATTACCAAATGGCTTCACAGTCCACACGGGGCCACACTTAGCCTTCAGTGGCAAGAGTTTACTTACAAAGAGAGAATTCAGCCTTGCTGCCTCACTTTCTTTGGAAAATAAGAAACCATGTTCTGCAGATCACATAGATGGAGACCCAGCTTTGGTGGTCTCACTAGAAAGGAAGCCATAGGTCCTGACAACAACATATACTTCAAGTGGCCAACCTCAGAGGCAGGTTCTCCAGAAGTCTTTAGGCTGGCACATCTCCATATTTGTGCAATATTTACCCTGTCCCTTACTTTTGGAAACTCCTCTACCAACTCCAAGATTGTGAACTCGCAATCATGTTCCATTCCTGATATGTATTCACAGATTTTTTAACTCTTCTTCTTTTATTTTGTCTTACTTGGGGCAAAGATAGTGTCAAGGTATTGTTGTGAATGAGAGTAGGAAGATTTTGTGTAGCACATATTTGCATACACAAATATGTTCTACACCATTTTCATGAAACTCAGTAAATCAAGGCAGTGTCTGGTATACTCATAATGAGCAACAGGACATCCAATGTTTCTCCAGTGCCACCTGGTCATAGGAATTTCAAAAATTTCATGGTATTTATCTAGCCATTTTTCAAGCATGAAGTTGGAGGCACTGTGGGTTTCAGTTCATTCAGCAAACATTAAATGGTGAGGAAGCTCATTTCAATGAAATCTCTGGAGAACTCTCACAGGCACGGCTTCCCAAAGAGTGGACAAAAGGTCACATTAGGCCAGGCCCATTGAGGTCTACAATATGAGGTCCACGTGTGTTTTGACTCTCAAATATGGCTGCCATTTCTTTAAGAATAAAATCATGTGATATCCTTGCTGAGATTCCCAGGCCTCTGTGGAAATCCACCCGGGGCCTAGGTCTCAGTTTCCAAGAGGGACTCTCATGCGTGGCCTCTTAAAATCCTAACAAAATTCATGGCAATGCTTCTCTGAGTTCAGTTCCAAAACGCAGTCTCTAAGGGGAATCACACCAGAGTTCAAGCCCACGTGGACCCAGTTATTTTCTCCAATGCAACACAAATGACCAAAATTAAAACCAAAACACTCCCACATGGCCTTCATCTTATTCCATATAGTCAATCATCTTAACCTCTGGCTGGAGGTTTCCATGAGGGGCGCAGCCCAAGACAGTGTCCAAAATCAGCTCGTTTGCCCCTCATTTGTCTAAAGTCAGGGTAGCCTGGACACCGTTTCTGTGAACCAGGAGTGAACAAATAAGCCTGCCGTTAATACTTCTGTGTTTCTCCAATTTGAGGCCTACTGATTTTAGGTATCGATTCTTTAGGTGATTTAGAGTCATGCAAAAACACAAGCACCTCTGCAGGGCTTTGAAGAACTCATTTGACCCAAAGAATCCCTATTGTCATTTGATGGAGTGCAGGAACCTAACAGAGGAAGGCAAGAGACTTCATCCACAATGAATGATATTTTTTTGCCATTTTGGTTTTGGAAGCTCACATGGGATCATTCTTAAAATCCATCAGGTGCTGAGAATCTAAGTCACAGCCACACACAGGTCCAAGAGGCTGATAAAGAGCCACAGGTGAGGCCCATTCATTTCCATTTGAAAACTGTTTTCTTCAGGCTTCACAAAGGGGTGGCCTGAGGCAAAGACCTTCCTGACATTCAGTGCAACACAACAATAAGTAAGCAAAAGGCCCAAAGCAGGGTTTCTGCACTGAGACTTTCCTGGTCACACTGATATCTGAGTTTTCTGAGATGCTCGCCATTCTCTTCAGCTATCCAGTACATGGCCATGTCACAGAGCTTGGAGGTGGTACATATTTTGGACACAAATCCATGAGCCTATTCTGGAGAGTGGCCAGAATTCAGGAAGAAAACAACAACTTAGAAAGATAGCAGGTGTTGCACATTGATAAGACAAGCTGCAGTCCACTCATATATTGGGCAGGATGAATTATGGGAAGATTTATACTAGACAGGACACATCCATTAATGCATTCTCTTTTCTAATGTCTACAACAACGGACACAGTGGGATACACAGAAAGAGAAACACTCGCCATGTCAAATGACTTACTAGAAACTGTCCACTCCAAACCAAACAAACCGCCTTTCCTATCTATTCTCAGAACATGAGACAAAACAACAAACCCACACCCACTCCCACAAAGGCACCTCCTTCCCCCAAGTAGGTCTGTGACTATCCGGAGTGTCCTCTGACTGGTGGGCCATACTATGTTCCCCCGAAATGGCCTGTCTTCTCTCAGATCTTGTTTCCTTGACCAACTCTGTGAGGATGTCAGGAAAAAGTGGTTAGCCACTACCTGTTTTCTCAGGAAAGGTCCATCTTCAGAGCTCTTCTGGCATTTGGCCATCCTCACATCATTAGGTACCAAGAAAACTGACTCTGTCCTTGGAAAATCCAAACAAGTGAGCCCACTGGGACTGGGACTGGGACTGCCTCTGGGTGCCTGGCTTCTTGGATACCAAGTTCAGAGAGTTCCATCACCAAGGAAATGAGGTATGTCACATTCTTTGGAACTGAATGAGGTCACTGCCTTGGCAACCATTTTGTCCTAACAGTTGCTTCCAAGGGTAACATAAGATGGAGGTTGCCCACGCTTCCTGTGACACTTTCATAAGGTAGAATGTATATCACCATTGGCACCCGGGAACAGCTCTCCACTCAGCCCTGGTTTGGTCCATCTTCTGTACAATAAGAAGAGAGAGAGGCAGATTCAGACACATCCCTTCATCCTGACCAGGTTGTTTGCCATGGAAGATGACTTTTGCTCTCTCAGGTGCTTCATACCTGCCTACAACTTCTCCAGGTATCATTTGTGCATGGACATTTGAGGTTCTCATCAGATGGAAGGTCCCCAACTTTCCTGTATTGTAAGAACCACTCTGTCCCTGCTCTTCTGTAAAATGATTGAGGGAACAGTGTATACTTGGGGTTAAAAACAGGTTTGATTTGGATTACGAGTGATTCTGTGTGATGAATAATGGTATTGGGAACCTGCAATATTTACAAGAATATAGAGGTGAAATATAAGTAGGAAAACAGAAATCTAGGTATGATTCGAAGCCCAGAAGGGTTTTGCCCTTGATTGGGATACTTAGCTTTGAATGATGTTCTGCAAAGATGCCTCAGATAATTCGATATACAATGGCATAAGACCTTGTACATTGGATGATTGAATTTAGAAGAGAACATCCAGTCAAAAAGGGATATTCAGTAGGATTAGGAAGATAGTCGGTAGGTTTAGGAAGAAGAGTGAGTATAGGATTTGGACCAAAAGTTCTTTAGCAATAGACTTTCGGTTGTTGAGTGAATGAAAATGTCAGCACATATGAAGAGTCAGTCACTATGTTGAACTGGGGAAAATATGTAGAAAAGCAGATATCAATAGAAACATTACGAAATCAGGCAAAGTATAAAGTGAGTGATAGAATTAGACATTTTCAACAGGGTTGAGTTTGAATATATAAATTAGGAAAAAAACAAATATGTAGTCACCAATAGGATTGACAATTGACAGCATTAGGCAACCTGGACATGGATGTTTTTAGAAATCCATGTTCACTTTCCATTTAGCCTTTGGTACAATCATAAGTGTGACCTTTCCATTTTTTGTCCAGAATATTACTGTGATAATGAGGTGACATGAGTATTTCTTTCACCATTTCTGGGAGCAATATATTGAAGATGTAAAATGAGAATCGGGGGTACAAAGAGGTGTTCCCTGTTTCTAGGAACATAGAGAAAAAGCATGAATAGACCATACAGTGAATAAAAAATATAACTTTTTTGAACTTTAAATAATGAATTGAACTGATATCTGAAAAATTAAAGGAAATCGTATATTGATATACAATCATTCATTCCAACCAGGTATATATGTAATGGAAATATTTGTGTTTTGGTTTATCATGAAGAGTGTGTGAGTTTTGCTTCAAAATGATTATGGAAATTCAAAATAATGTGTTTGGAAAGAAGTCTCACGAAAAGACCAGTCAAGAAACCCTGACAATACATGTGTTCTGAAGCAAGAAGTGGTGAAAGTTGAAACAAATGCTTATTAATTTGTGAACTTGTGGATGAAATGTATATCCTGTGATGTGCAAAAACTGAAGAAACAATAATGTACCAGTGTCGAATACAAATGAATGACAAATTACATATCATGTCCCATAGGAGTCTACTTGCATTGATGTTAGACTGGGTCAGTTACTGTAGAATAATTAGGATTTGTATGCACCATTCACTGGAGTTAGTTTTCAGTACTAGGAAACAAATATGTATTTCAGGTGGATGAATATTTCTGATTATCATCTTGTGAAAAGTGGATTATAAATCCACATACATGAACATGAATGAATTTAGAGAGTGTATATTAGACACATATATTTCATATTTTGAAAAATTTGGAGAGTATATCTATATCTATATCTATATCTATACACACACACACACACACACACACACACACACACAACTCACAGACATTAAAAATTACCAATATAAATGCCAATCGAAATTCATCAGTAAATATGTATCATCCACAAATGCAAAAATATTTATTTTACTGAACATGAGTTAATGTATAATGTTGTTCTACTAGGACGCTCTCCTATAGGTTGAATTTTCATTTCCAACAGCATTTAGGAGGAGTGAACTCTTCTCACAATTTGTATCTGCCAAGACAGCCACCTCACAAAAATGTACGTGTGATACCTGGTAGGATTCTATATATGCATATAAATATACATGTGTGAATAGGCTACAGAAAAGGGAAACAAGAATTCACATATTTGTTAAGTTTAAAAACACATGGAGAATATTTCAATTAAAATTTGACTACATTTATAACTCCTACCTTATATAATGCAAATGTCAAGTCCAACTATACAACATGTCTCCTCTGAAGTACTTGTATTTCTAATGTGTTGGGTTAATTTTCTCCACTATATTAGGATGAATAGTCTGAGTCTACTAGGTATGGGTTAGTGTCAGGGATTCAGTATTTCGAATGGAAATTTGGAAAATGAATCCAATGTGTATGTAAATATATGCTGCACAAATATCCTCCCGCTCTCATCCAGAACAAAGCCTTGACATTACCTTCACCCCAAGTAAGACACAATTAGAGGAGAAGAGTTACAAAATCAGTGAATACATATCTGGAATGGAAAATGCTCAGGAGTTCACAACCTTGGAGGTGGTAGAGGAGTTTCCAAAACTAAGGGACAGAGTAAACCCTCCACAAACATGGAGCTCTGCTGGCCTAAAAACTTTTTGAGAAACTGTCTCTGAGCTTCCACACTTGAAATATATGTTGTTTTCAGGAGATTTGGCTTCCTCTGTAGTGAAACCATCAAAGCTGGGTCTGCATCTATGTGACCTGGAGGACATGGTTTCTTATTTTCCAATGAACAAGATGAAGCAGTGCTGAATCCTGTCTTTGTAGGTAAACTGAGGCCACTGGGGACTAAGTGTCTCCTCGTGTGGACTGTGAAGCCATTTGGTCCTCCTCCACTTTTGTGGTGTTTTTGCTGCTGCACTGTGAGTTTGGTATTTGTTTCACGAAATACTAGGAGCTAAACTGGGACACAGTGCTGGAGGGAGTTCTGTCACGTGTGGTGGGTCAGGGTCTGCAAGAGAATGCACCAACTAGGCTCCTATCTCTCACAGCTTGCCCCAATGCCCCCTTGTCCATATCAACCTGATTCTTAATTTTCCTCTGAAAACTCTCCATATAACAAGATGCCTTTACATATAAGGGTCTGCTGGCTGCACCATGTCAGTTACAAGCCATTTGGAATCCAATGGAAGATAAACATGGCCCTACCACGGATGTTTTATCAAACACCTCCCCACCATTGCTCTAGACCCACTACTCAGCAGGCTCCAACTTACTGGCATCTCTGTTCTACACCATTTTCATGAAACTCAGTAAATCAAGGCACTGTCTGGTATACTCATGATCAGCAACAGGACATCCAATGTTTCTCCAGTGCCACCTGGTCATAGGAATTTCAAAAATTTCATGGTATTTATCTAGCCATTTTTCAAGCATGAAGTTGGAGGCACTGTGGGTTTCAGTTCATTCAGCAAACATTAAATGGTGAGGAAGCTCATTTCAATGAAATCTCTGGAGAACTCTCACAGGCATGGCTTCCCAAAGAGTGGACAAAAGGTCACATTAGGCCAGGCCCATTGAGGTCTACAATGTGAGGTCCATGTGTGTTTTGACTCTCAACTATGGCTGCCATTTCTTTAAGAATAAAATCATGTTATATCCTTGCTGAGATTCCCAGGCCTCTGTGGAAATCCACCCGGGGCCTAGGTCTCAGTTTCCAAGAGCGACTTTCATGCGTGGCCTCTTAAAATCCCAACAAAATTCATGGCAATGCTTCTCTGAGTTCAGTTCCAAAACCCAGTCTCTAAGGGGAATCACACCAGAGTTCAAGCCCACGTGGACCCAGTCATTTTTTCCAATGCCACACAAATGACCAAAATTAAAACCAAAACACTCCAACATGGCCCTCATCTTATTTCACATAGTCAATCATCTTAACCTCTGGCTGGAGGTTTCCATGAGGGGCGCAGCCCAAGACAGTGTCCAAAATCAGCTTGTTTGCCCCTCATTTGTCTAAAGTCAGGGTAGCCTGGACACCGTTTCAGTGAACCAGGAGTGAACAAATAAGCCTGCCGTTAATACTTCTGTGTTTCTCCAATTTGAGGCCTACTGATTTTAGGTATCGATTCTTTAGGTGATTTAGAGTAATGCGAAAACACAAGCACCTCTGCAGGGCTTTGAAGAACTCATTTTACCCAAAGAATCCCTATTGTCATTTAATGGAGTGCAGGAACCTAACAGAGGAAGGCAAAAGACTTCATCCACAATGAATGAAATTTTTTGCCATTTTGGTTTTGGAAGCTCACATGGGATCATTCTTAAGATCCATCAGGTGCTGAGAATCTAAGTCACAGCCACACACAGGCCCAAGAGGATGATAAAGACACATCCCTTTCCAAAGCAATTAAGCAAAGAGCCACAGGTGAGGCCCATTCATTTCCATTTGAAAACTGTTTTCTTCAGGCTTCACAAAGGGGTGGCCTGAGGCAAAGACCTTCCTGACATTCAGTGCAACACAACAATAAGTAAGCAAAGGCCCAAAGCAGGGTTTCTGCACTGAGACTTTCCTGGTCACACTGATATCTGGGTTTTCTGAGATGCTCGCCATTCTCTTCAGCTATCCAGGACATGGCCATGTCACAGAGCTTGGAGGTGGTACATATTTTGGACACAAACCCATGAGCCTATTTCGGAGAGTGGCCAGAATTCAGGAAGAAAACAACAACTTAGAAAGATAGCAGGTGTTGCACATCGATAAGACAAGCTGCAGTCCATTCATATATTGGGCAGGATGAATTATGGGATGATTTATACTAGACAGGACACATCCATTAATGCATTCTCTTTTCTAATATCTACAACAACGGACACAGTGGGATACACAGAAACAGAAACACTCGCCATGTCAAATGACTTACTAGAAACTGTCCACTCCAAACCAAACAAACCGCCTTTCCTATCTATTCTCAGAACATGAGACAAAACAACAAACCCACACCCACTCCCACAAAGGCACCTCCTTCCCCCAAGTAGGTCTGTGACTATCCGGAGTGTCCTCTGACTGGTGGGCCATACTATGTTCCCCCGAAATGGCCTGTCTTCTCTCAGATCTTGTTTCCTTGACCAACTCTGTGAAGATGTCAGGAAAAAGTGGTTAGCCACTACCTGTTTTCTCAGGAAAGGTCCATCTTCAGAGCTCTCCTGGCATTTGGCCATCCTCACATCATTAGGTACCAAGAAAACTGACTCTGTCCTTGGTGAACCCAAACAAGTGAGCCCACTGGGACTGGGACTGGGACTGCCTCTGGGTGCCTGGCTTCTTGGATACCAAGTTCAGAGAGTTCCATCACCAAGGAAATGAGGTATGTCACATTCTTTGGAACTGAATGAGGTCACTGCCTTGGCAACCACTTTGTCCTAACAGTTGCTTCAAAGAGTAACATAAAATGGAGGTTGCCCACGCTTCCTGTGACACTTTCATAAGGTAGAATGTATATCACCATTGGCACCCGGGAACAACTCTCCACTCAGGCCTGGTTTGGTCCATCTTCTCTACAATAAGAAGAGAGAGATTCAGATTCAGACACATCCCTTCATCCTGACCAGGTTGTTTGCCATGGAAGATGACTTTTGCTCTCTCAGGTGCTTCATACCTGCCTAGAACTTCTCCAGGTATCATTTGTGCATGGACATTTGAGGTTCTCATCAGGTGGAAGGTCCCCAACTTTCCTGTATTGTAAGAACCACTCTGTCCCTGCTGTTCTGTAAAATGATTGAGGGAACGGTGTATACTTGGGGTTAAAAACAGGTTTGATTTGGGTTACGAGTGATTCTGTGTGATGAATAATGGTATTGGGAACCTGCAATATTTACAGGAATATAGAGGTGAAATATAAGTAGGAAAACAGAAATCTAGGTATGATTTGAAGCCCAGAAGGGTTTTGCCCTTGATTGGGATACTTAGCTTTGAATGATGTTCTGCAAAGATGCCTCAGATAATTCGATATACAATGGCATAGGACCTTGTACATTGGATGATTGAATTTAGAAGAGAACATCCAGTCAAAAAGGGATATTCAGTAGGATTAGGAAGATAGTCGGTAGGTTTAGGAAGAAGAGTGAGTATAGGATTTGGACCAAAAGTTCTTTAGCAATAGACTTTCGGTTGTTGAGTGAATGTAAATGTCAGCACATATGAAGAGTCAGTCCCTATGTTGAACTGGGGAAAATATGTAGAAAAGCAGATATCAATAGAAACATTACGAAATCAGGCAAAGTATAAAGTGAGTGATAGAATTAGACATTTTCAACAGGGTTGAGTTTGAATATATAAATTAGGAAAAAAACAAATATGTAGTCACCAATAGGATTGACAATTGACAGCATTAGGCAACCTGGACATGGATGTTTTTAGAAATCCATGTTCACTTTCCATTTAGGCTTTGGTACAATCATAAGTGTGACCTTTCCATTTTTTGTCCAGAATATTACTGTGATAATGAGGTGACATGAGTATTTCTTTCACCATTTCTGGGAGCAATATATTGAAGGTGTAAAATGAGAATCGGGGGTACAAAGAGGTGTACCCTGTTTCTAGGAACATAGAGAAAAAGCATGAATAGACCATACTGTGAATAAATAATATAACTTTTTTGATCTTTAAATAATGAATTAACTGATATCTGAAAAATTAAAGGAAATCATATATTGATATACAATCATTCATTCCATCCAGGTATATATCTAATGGAAATATTAGTGTTTTGGTTTATTATGAAGAGTGTGTGAGTTTTGCTTCAAAATGATTATGGAAATTCAAAATAATGTGTTTGGAAAGAAGTCTCATGAAAAGACCAGTCAAGAAACCCTGACAATACATGTGTTCTGAAGCAAGATGATTAAAGTTGAAACAAATGCTTATTAATTTGTGAACTTGTGGATGAAATGTATATCCTGTGATGTGCATAAACTGAAGAAACAATAATGTACCAGTGTCGAATACAAATGAATGACACATTACATATCATGTCCCATAGGAGTCTACTTGCATTGATGTTAGACTGGGTCAGTTACTGTAGAATAATTAGGATTTGTATGTACCATTCACTGAAGTTAGTTTTCAGTACTAGGAAACAAATATGTATTTCAGGTTAATGAATATTTCTGATTATCATCTTGTGAAAAGTTGATTATAAATCCACATACATGAACATGAATGAATTTAGAGTGTGTATATTAGACACATATATTTCATATTTTGAAAAATTTGCAGAGTATATCTATATCTATATCTATATCTATATATACACACACACACACACACACACACACACACAACACTCACAGACATAAAAAGTACCAATATAAATGCCAATCGAAATTCATCAGTAAATATGTATCATCCACAAATGCAAAAATATTTATTTTACTGAACATGAGTTAATGTATAATGTTGTTCTACTAGGACTCTCTCCTATAGGTTGAATTTTCATTTCCAACAGCATTTAGGAGGAGTGAACTCTTCTCACAATTTGTATCTGCCAAGACAGCCATCTCACAAAAATGTACGTGTGATACCTGGTAGGATTCTATATATGCATATAAATATACATGTGTGAATCGGCTACAGTAAAGGAAAACAAGAATTCACATATTTGTTAAGTTTAAAAACACATGAGAATATTTCAATTAAAATTTGACTAGATTTATAACTCCTACCTTATATAATGGAAATGTCAAGTCCAACTATACAACATGTCTCTGGAGAACCTTTGGATGTCCTCTTGTTTATCATGAGTATACTAGACAGTGCCTTGATTGACTGTGTTTCATGAAAATGATCTAGAACAGACATGCCAGTAAGTTGGTGCCTGCTGAGTAGTGTGCCTAGAGCAGTGGCGTGTATGTGTGTCATAATACATCTCTGATGTGGCCATATGGATTTGCCATTGGCTTCCAAATGGCTTGTGACAGACATGGTGAGGCCAGCAGACACTAATATGTAAGGGCGTCTTGTTATATGGAGAGGTTTCATGGCAATGTTAAGAATCAGGTTGCAATAGACAAGGGAAAAAGCTATGTGGGATAGAAGCCTGGTTGGTGCATTCTCCTGCAGACCCTGACCCACCACATGTGGCAGAACTCCATCCAGCACTGTGTCCCTTTTGAACTCCTTGTATTTCGTGAAGCAAATACCAAACTACCAATGCAGGAGAAAGAAAAACCATGAAAAAGTGGAGGATGACCAAATGGCTTCACAGCCCAGATGGGGAGAGACTTAGCACGCACTGGTCACATTTTACTTAAAAGAGAGAATTCACCACTGCTGCCTCATGTTCATTAGAAAATAAGAAACCATGTCCTCCAGGTCACATAGAATCAGACCCAGCTTTGATGGTCTCACGACAAAGGAAGCTAAAGCTCCTGAAAACAACATATATTTCAAGTGCCCAACCTCAGAGGCAGTTTATCAAGAAGTCCTTTAGGCCAGCAGAGCTCCATGTTTGTGGAGTTTTTAACCTGTCACTTACTTATGGAAACTTCTCTACCACATCCAAGGTTGTGAACTCCTGAGCATTTTCCATTCCAGTTATATATTCACAGATTTTATAACTCTTCTCCACTAATTGTGTCTTACTTGGGGTGAAGGTAATGTCAAGGCATTGTTCTGGATGAGAGAGGGAAAATATTTTGTGTAGCACATATTTGATAGACATTGGATTCTTTTTCCTATTTTCCATTCAAAATACTGAATCCCTGACACTAACACATACCCTACTAGACTCTGACTACTAATCCTAATATGATGGAGAAAAATAACCCAAATAGAACAGAAATACAAGCAGGTCAGAGGAGGCATGGTGTATTTTTGAACTTTTCTTTTGCATAATAAATGGTAGGTGTTATAAATCTAGTGAATTTTTATTTGGAATAGTTTTTCATGTGTTTTTAAAATTAACAAATATGTGAATCCCTGCCTCCCTTTCTCTGTAGCCTATACAGCACATGTATTTTTATATGTACATATTGAATCCTACCTGGTATCACACGTACATTTTTGTGAGGTTGCTGACTCGGCAGATCTAAATTGTGTGAAGAGACTACCCCTCTTAAACGCTGTTGGAACTAAAAATTCAACCTATGGGTGAGCTTCCTAGTACAACAACATTATACATAATTCCATGTTCAGTAAAGTATATATTTTTGCATCAGTAGATGTTATATATTTCATTATAAATTTCATTTGGCATATATTGCTACTTTTTTATGTTTCTCTGTGTGTTTTTTTGGTATATATATATATATATATATATATATATATATATATATATATACTCTCCTGATTTATCAAAACATGAAATATATGTGTCTTATATACACTCTCTACATTCATACATTCTTTCATGTATGCATGAGGAAATATAATCAACTTTTCTCAAGATTATTATTGGAAATATTCATCCACCTGAAATACATATTTGTTTCCTTGTACTGACAACTCACTTCTGTGAATGGTGCATACAAATCCTAATAATTCTACAGTATCTGACCCAGTTTAACATCAATGCAAGTAGATTCCTATGGGACATGATGTGTATTTTGACGTTCATTTGTATTCAACACTGCTACATTAATATTTCTGAAGTTTTTGCACATCAGAGGATATATATTTCATCCACAAGTTCACAACTTTATAGGTATTTCTTCACTTTTAATCATTTCCTGCTTCAGAACACATGTATTCCTCCCGGTTTCTTGACTGGTCTTTTCATGAGACTTCTCTGCAAACACATTTTTTTTAATTTCATAATCAGTTTTGAAGCAAAACTCACACACTTTTTATGATAAACCATAAATCTAATATCACCATTAGAAGCATAACTGTTTGGAATGGATGATTGTATATCAATATTAGGTTTCCTGTATATTTTCAGAAATCAATTCAATCCATTATTTAAAGTTCGAACCAGTTATATTATTTATTCACAGTATGGTCTATTCATGCATTATCTCTATATTCATAGGCACAAGGTACACCTATTTGTACCCCCAATTAATTTATACGTCTTCAAAATATTGCTTTCCTACATATTTTACCCAGTTCATCATTGTGACTGACTCTTCACATGTGCTGACATTTACATTCACTCTCTACCTGAAACCCTATTGCTAAAGAACTTTTGGTCCAAATCCTATACTCACTCTTTTATCTAAACCTACCGACTATTTTCCTAATCCTACTGAATATCCCTTTTTGACTGGATGTTCTCTTCCACATTCAATCATCCAAATTAGAAGGTCCTATGCCATAGTATATTGATTTAACTGAGACAACTGTGCAGGACATAAATCAATGCTAAGTATCCCAATCAAGGGCCCAATGCCCTTCTGGGCTTCAAAACTTACCTAGATTTCTGTTTTCATACTTATATTTCACCTATATATTCTTATAAATATCACAGGTTCCTAATACAAATATTCATTCCAGAGAATGATTCCTAACCCAAATTGAACATGTTATTAACCCTAACCATACACTTTTCCCTCAATCTAATTTTACAGAAGAGCAGGGACAGAGTTGGTCTTACAATACAGGAATATAGGCGATCTTCCAGCTGCTGAAAACCTAAAAGGTCCATGCTGAAATGATCCTTGGAGAAGATGTAGGCAGCTATGAAGGACATGAGAGAGCAAAAGTCATCTTCCATGGCAAACAACCTGGTCAGGTTGATGGGATGTGTCTGAATTAGCCTCTCTCTTCCTAATGTAGAGAAGATGGACCAAACCATGCCTGTGTGGAGAGCTGTTCCCCGGTGCCTATGGTTGATATACCATTCTAACATATGAATGAGTCACAGCAAGTAGAGGCAGCCTCCATCTTTTGGGAACCATGTAAGCAACTGTTAAAACAAAGTGGTTTCCAAGGCAGTGACTTCATTCAGATCTTGAAGAAAGTGACATCACCTTACAGTTTTGGTAATGAAAGTCTGTGATCTTGGGATCCAGGAAACCAGGCACACAGAGTCAAACCCACTCCATGTCCCAGTGGGCTAACTTGTTTGGATTTAACAAGACAGAGTCACTCTTTCTTTGTACCTACTGATGTGAGGACAGCCAAATGCCTGGAAACTATGAAGACTGGCCTTTCCAGAGAAAGCAGGTAGTTTCTCACCATGGGCTCCTGACAACTTCACAGAGTTGGCCAAAGAGACCAGATTGGAGACAGGACACGCCATTTTGGGGGAACATAGTATGGCCCACAAGTCAGAGGACACTCCGGATAGTCACAGACCTACTTGGGGAAAGGAGGTGACTTTTTGGGTGTGAGTGTGAGTTTGTGGTTTTGTCTCATGTTCTGAGAATAGTTAGGAAAGCTGGTTTGTTTGTTTTGGAGTGGACTGTGTCTACTATGTCCTTTGACAAGGTGAGTGTTTCTGTGTCTATATATCATACTGTGTCAGTGATTGTAGACATTAGAAAAGAGAATGCATCAATGGATGTGTCCTGTCTACGAGAAAGCTTCAAAGAATTCATCCTGTGCAATTTATGAATGGACTGCAGGTTGCCGTATGGATGGGCAACTCCTGCCATCTTTCTAAATTCCTGTTTTCTTCCTGAATTCTGGACACTCTCCAGAATACGCTCATGATTTTGTGTCCAAGATATGTACCACCTCCATCTCTGTGACATGGCCATGTACTGGATAGCTGATGGGAATGGCGAGTATCTCAGAAAACTCAGATATCAGTATGCCCAAGAAAGTCTCAGTGGAGAAATCCTGCTTTGGGCCTTTTGCTTACCTATTCTGTTGCCCTGAATGTCAGGAAGGTCTTTGCCTCAGGCCACACTTTGTGAAGCCTGCAGAAAATAGTTTTCAAATGGAAAAGAATGGTCATTACCTGTGCCTCTTTGCTTAATTGCTTTGGAAATGGATGTTTCTGAATCAGCCTCTCAGCCCTATGTGAGGCTGTGGCTTAGATTCACAGCACATGATGGGTCTAAAGAAAAATCCCATGTGTGCATCCCAAACCAAAATGGACAAAAGAGCTGTCAGAGTAGTTCTTACAATACAGGAAAGTTGGGGACCTTCCACTTGATGAGAACCTCAAATGTCCATGCACAAATGATACCTGGAGAAGTTGTAGGCAGGTATGAAGCACCTGAGAGAGCAAAAGTCATCTTCCATGGCAAACAACCTGGTCAGGATGAAGGGATGTGTCTGAATCTGAATCTCTCTCTTCTTATTGTAGAGAAGATGGACCAAACCAGGCCTGAGTGGAGAGCTGTTCCCGGGTGCAAATGGTTGATATACATTCTACCTTATGAAAGTGTCACAGGAAGTAGGGGCAACCTCCATCTTATGTTACCCTTGGAAGCAACTGTTAGGACAAAGTGGTTGCCAAGGCAGTGACCTCATTCAGTTCCAAAGAATGTGACATACCTCATTTCCTTGGTGATGGAACTCTCTGAACTTGGTATCCAAGAAGCCAGGCACCCAGAGGCAGTCCCAGTCCCAGTCCCAGTGGGCTCACTTGTTTGGGTTCACCAAGGACAGAGTCAGTTTTCTTGGTACCTAATGATGTGAGGATGGCCAAATGCCAGGAGAGCTCTGAAGATGGACCTTTCCTGAGAAAACAGGTAGTGGCTAACCACTTTTTCCTGACATCTTCACAGAGTTGGTCAAGGAAAGAAGGTCTGAGAGAAGACAGGCCATTTCAGGGGAACATAGTATGGCCCACCAGTCAGAGGACACTCCGGATAGTCACAGACCTACTTGGGGGAAGGAGGTGCCTTTGTGGGAGTGGGTGTGGGTTTGTTGTTTTGTCTCATGTTCTGAGAATAGATAGGAAAGGCGGTTTGTTTGGTTTGGAGTGGACAGTTTCTAGTAAGTCATTTGACACGGCGAGGGTTTCTGTTTCTGTGTATCCCACTGTGTCTGTTGTTGTAGACATTAGAAAAGAGAATGCATTAATGGATGTGTCCTGTCTAGTATAAATCTTCCCATAATTCATCCTGCCCAATATATGAATGGACTGCAGCTTGTCTTATCGATGTGCAACACCTGCTATCTTTCTAAGTTGTTGTTTTCTTCCTGAATTCTGGCCACTCTCCAGAATAGGCTCATGGATTTGTGTCCAAAAAATGTACCACCGCCAAGCTCTGTGACATGGCCATGTACTGGATACCTGAAGAGAATGGCGAGCATCTCAGAAAACTCAGATATCAGTGTGACCAAAAAAATCTCAGTGCAGAAACCCTGCTTTGGGCCTTTTGCTTACTTATTGTTGTGCTGCACTGAATGTCAGGAAGGTCTTTGCCTCAGGCCACCCCTTTGTGAAGCCTGAAGAAAACAGTTTTCAAATGGAAATGAATGGGCCTCACCTGTGGCTCTTTGCTTAATTGCTTTGGAAAGAGATGTGTCTTTATCAGCCTTTGGACCTGTGTGTGGCTGTGACTTAGATTCTCAGCACCTGATGGATCTTAAGAATGATCCCATGTGAGCTTCCAAAACCAAAATGGCAAAAAATATCATTCATTGTGGATGAAGTCTCTTGCCTTCCTCTGTTAGGTTCCTGCACTCCATCAAATGAGAATAGGGATTCTTTGGGTCAAATGAGTTCTTCAAAGCCCTGCAGAGGTGCTTGTGTTTTCGCATGACTCTAAATCACCTAAAGAATTGATACCTAAAATCAGTAGGCCTGAAATTGGAGAAACAAAGAAGTATTAAAGGTAGGCTTATTTGTTCACTCCTGGTTCACAGAAACGGTGTCCAGGCTACCCTGACTTTAGGCAAATGAGGGGCAAAGGAGCTGATTTTGGACACTGTCTTGGGCTGCGCCCCTCATGGAAACCTCCAGCCAGAGGTTAAGATGATTGACTATATGGAATAAGATGAAGGCCATGTGGGAGTGTTTTGGTTTTGATTTTGGTCATTTGTGTGGCATTGGAAAAAATGACTGGGTACACGTGGGGTTGAACTCTGGTGTGATTCCCCTTAGAGACTGGGTTTTAGAACTGAACTCAGAGAAGCATTGCCATGAATTTTGTTAGAATTTCAAGAGGCCACGCATGAAAGTCGCTCTTGGAAACTGAGACCTTGGCCCCGGGTGGATTTCAACAGAGGACTGGAAATCTCAGCAAGGATATCACATGATTTTATTCTTAAAGAAATGGCAGCCATAGTTGAGAGTCAAAACACACATGGACCTCACATTGTAGACCTCAATGGGCCTGGCCTAATGTGACCGTTTGTCCACTCTTTGGGAAGCCGTGCCTGTGAGAGTTCTCCAGAGATTTCATTGAAATGAGCTTCCTCACCATTTAATGTTTGCTGAATGAACTGAAATCCACAGTGCCTCCAACTTCATGCTTGAAAAATGGCTAGATAAATACCATGAAATTTTTGAAATTCCTATGACCAGGTGGCACTGGAGAAACATTGGATGTCCTGTTGCTGATCATGATTATACCAGACAGTGCCTTGACTTACTGAGTTTCATGAAAATGGTGTAGAACAGAGATGCCAGTAAGTTGGAGCCTGCTGAGTAGTGGGTCTAGAGCAGTGGTGGGGAGGTGTTTGATAAAACATCCGTGGTAGGGCCATGTGGATATACCATTGGATTCCAAATGGCTTGTAACTGACATGGTGCAGCCAGCAGACCCTTATATGTAAAGGCATATTTTTATATGGAGAGTTTTCAGAGGAAAATTAAGAATCAGGTTGATATGGACAAGGGGGCAATGGGGCAAGCTGTGAGAGATAGGAGCCTAGTTGGTGCATTCTCTTGCAGACCCTGACGCACCACACGTGACAGAACTCCCTCCAGCACTGTGTCCCAGTTTAGCTCCTAGTATTTCGTGAAACAAATACCAAACTCACAGTGCAGCAGCAAAAACTCCACAAAAAGTGGAAGAGGACCAAATGGCTTCACAGTCCACACGGGGAGACACATAGTCCCCAGTGGCCTCAGTTTACCTTCAAAGAGAGGATTCAGCACTGCTTCATCTAGTTCTTTGGAAATAAAAAACCATGTCCTCCAGGTCACATAGATGCAGACCCAGCTTTGATGGTCTCACTACAAAGGAAGCCAAATCTCCTGAAAACAACATATATTTCAAGTGCAAAACTCAGTGGCAGTTTCTCAAAAAGTTTTTAGGCCAGCAGAGCTCCATGTTTTTGGAGTGTTTACCTTGTCCCTTAGTTTTGGAAACTGCTCTACCACCTCCAAGGTTGTGAACTCCTGAGCATTTTCCATTCCAGATATGTATTCACTGATTTTGTAACTCTTCTCCTCTAGTTGTGTCTTACTTGTGGTGAAGGTAATGTCAAGGCATTGTTCTGGATGAGAGCACTAGGATATTTGTGCAGCATATATTTACATACACATTGGATTCATTTTCCAATTTTCCATTCGAAATACTGAATCCCTGACACTAACCCATACCTAGTAGACTCAGACTATTCATCCTAATATAATGGAGAAAATTAACCCAACACAATAGAAATACAAGCACTTCAGAGGAGACAGGTTGTATTGTTGGACTTGACATTTGCATTATATAAGGTAGGAGTTATAAATCTAGTCAAATTTTAATTGAAATATTCTCCATGTGTTTTTAAACTTAACAAATATGTGAATTCTTGTTTCCCTTTTCTGTAGCCTATTCACACATGTATATTTATATGCATATATAGAATCCTACCCGGTATCACACGTACATTTTTGTGAGGTGGCTGCCTTGGCAGATACAAATTGTGAGAAGAGTTCACTCCTCCTAAATGCTGTTGGAAATGAAAATTCAACCTATAGGAGAGCGTCCTAGTAGAACAACATTATACATTAACTCATGTTCAGTAAAATAAATATTTTTGCATTTGTGGATGATATATATTTACTGATGAATTCGATTGGCATTTATATTGGTACTTTTTAATGTCTGTGAGTGTTGTGGGTGTGTGTTTGTGTGTGTGTGTGTGTATATATATAGATATGGATATAGATATAGATATAGATATAGATGTACTCTCCAAATTTTTCAAAATATGAAATATATGTGTCTAATATACACTCTCTAAATTCATTCATGTTCATGTATGTGGATTTATAATCCACTTTTCACAAGATTATAATCAGAAATATTCATCCACCTGAAATACATATTTGTTTCCTAGTACTGAAAACTAACTTCAGTGAATGGTGCATACAAATCCTAATTATTCTACAGTAACTGACCCAGTCTTACATCAATGCAAGTAGACTCCTATGGGACATGATATGTAATTTGTCATTCTTTTGTATTCGACACTGGTACATTATTATTTCTTCAGTTTTTGAACATCATAAGATATACATTTGCCAAGGCAGTGACCTCATTCAGTTCCAAAGAATGTGACATACCTCATTTCCTTGGTGATGGAACTCTCTGAACTTTTATCCAAGGAGCCAGGCACCCAGAGGCAGTCCCAGGCCCAGTCCCAGTGGGCTCACTTGTTTGGATTTACCAAAGATAGAGTCAGTCATTCTTGGTACCTACTGAAGTGGGATTACCAAATGCCTGGAGAGCTCTGAATAGGGAGCTTTCCTGAGAAAGCAGGTAGTGGCTCTCCACTTTTTCCTTACAACTTTACAGAGTTGACCAAGGAAAACAGATCTGAGAGAGGACAGGCCAATTCGGAAGAACAGAGTATGGCCACCAGTCAGAGGACACTCTGGTTAGTCATACACCTATGGGGAAGGAGGTGCCTTTTTGGGAGTGGGTGTGGGTTTGTGGTTTGTCTCATGTTCTGAAAATAGGTAGGAATGGCGGTTTGTTTGTTTTGGAGTGAACTGTTTCTGGTAAGTCATTTGAAGAGGTGAGTGTTTCCATGTCTGTGTATCCCACTGTGCCTGTGGTAGTAGACATGAGAAAAGAGAATGCAGCAATGGATGTGTCATGTCTAGTATAAAGCTTCCCAGCATTCATCCTGCCCAATTTATGAATGGAGTGTGGCTTGCCTTATGCACGGGCAACACCTAATACCTTCCTAAGTCCCTGTTTTCTTCCTGAATTTTGGCCACTCTCTAGAATAGGCTCATGGTTATGTGTCCAAGATATGTACCAAATCCAAGGTCTTTGACATGGCCATGTACTGGATACCTGAATGGAATGGCCAGCATCTCAGAAAACTCAGATATCAGTGTGACCAGGAAAGTCTCAGTGGAGATACCCTGCTTTGGGCCTTTTGCTTACCTATTGTTCTGTTGCCCTGAATATCAGGAAGGTCTTTGTCTCATGCAACCCCTTTGTTAAGCCTGAAGAAAACAGTTTTCAAATGGAAACGAATGTGCATCACCTCTGGCTCTTTGCTTAATTTCATTGGAAAAGGATGTGTCTGATTCAGGCGCTTTGCCCTGTTTTAGGCTGTGACTTAGATTCTCAGCACCTGATGGATGTAAAGAAAGATCCCATATGTGCATCTAAACCAAAATGGAAAAACGTTCAATCAATGTGCATGAATTATTTTGCCTTCCTTTGTTAGGTTTCTGAAATCCATCATGTCAGAATAGGGATTTTTTGGGTGAAATGAGTTCTTCAAATCTCTGCAGAGGGGCTTGGCTTTTCTTATGACTCCAATTCACAAAAAGAATCTAGACCCCACAGTCAGAGAGCCTCAAATTGGAGAAGCGAAGCAGTATTAAGGTCAGGCCTATTTGATTACTCCTGGTTCACAGGAAGGGTGTCCAAGCCACCCTGACATTCGGCAAATGAGGGGCAAGGGAGCTTATTTTGGACACTGTCTTGGGATGTGCCTCTCATGAAAACCTCCATCCAGATGTTATGATGAGTATCTTTATGGTAGAAGATGAGGGCCATGTAGGAGTGTTTTGGTTATAATTGTGGTAATTTGTGTGGCAGTTGGAAGAGGTGACTGGGTAAACCTGGGCTTGAATTCTGCTGTGATTCCCTTAGAGACTGAGTTCTGGAACTGACCTCAGAGAAGTATTGACATGAATTGTGTTGGGATTTTAGGAGGCCAGGAATGAGAGTTGCCATTGGAACCTGGGATCAAGGCCCAGAGTGGCTTTCCACAGAACACTGGGAATCACAGCCAGGATATTACAATATTTTATTCTGAAAGACTTGGCAGGCATAATTGAGATTCAAAACACACTTGGACCTCGCTTTGTAGACCTCAATGGGCCTGGCTTCATGTGACTTTTTGGCCACTCTTTGGGTAGACTTGCCTGTGAGAGTGCTCCAGAGATTTCCCTGAAATTAGCTTCCTCACCATTTAATGGTTCCTGAATGAATTGAAACCAACATTGCCTCCAAATGCATCTGTGAAAAAATGCTAGATAATTACCATGAAATTTTAGAAATTCCGATGACCAGCTGGCACTGGAGGACCTTTGATGTCCTGTTGATGATCATGAGTATACCAGACAGGGCCTTGATTGACTGGGTTTCATGAAAATGTTGTAGAACAGAGATGCCAGTAAGTTGGGGCCTGGTAAGTAGTGGGCCTAGAGCTGTGTTATGCAAATGTGTGACAAAACATCTGTGGTGGGGCCATGTGGATCTTCCATTGGCTTCCAAATGGCTGTGACTGACATGGTGCAACCATCACACCCATATATGTAAAGGCATATTTTTATATGGAGAGGTTTCAGAGCAATGTTCAGTATCATGTTGCTATTGTCAAGGGGGCAAGCTACTTGAGATAGAACCCTGGTTGGTGCATTCTCCTGGAGACCCTGCCAACCACACCTGACAGAACTCCCTTCAGCACTGTGTCCCATTTGAACTCGTTGTATTTCATGAAGCAAATACCAAACCCCCAGTGCAGCAGCAAGAAACACCACGAAAATTGGAGGATGACCATTGGTTTCACAGTCCACACGGGAAGACCCTTAGCCCTCAGTGGCCAATGTTTACCTACAAAAAGAGAATTCATCACTGCAGCCTCATTTTTATTTGAAAATAAGTAATCATTTCCTCCAGGTCACATAGATGCAGATCCAGCTTTGATGGTTTCACTACAAATAAAGCTAAAGCTCCTGACAACAACATATATTTCAAGTGCCCAACCTCAGAGGCAGATTCTCAAAAAGTCTTTTGGCCAGCAGAGCTCCATGTTTGTGGAGTGTTTACCCTGTCTCTTACTTTTGGAAACTCCTCTACCACCTCCAAAGATTTGAAATCTGGAGCATTTTCCATTCTAGATATGTATTCACAGATTTTCTAACTCTTCTCCTCTAATTGGGTCTTACTTGGGGCGAAGGTAATGTCAAGGCATTGTTCTGGAGGAGAGTGGGAAGATTTTTCCGTAGCATATATTTGCATACACATTGGATTCAGTGTCCTATTTTCAATTCAAAATACTGAATACCTGTCTCTAACCCATACCCTACCAGACTCTGACTACTAATCCTAATATGATGGAGAAAAATAACCCATAAAGAATAGAAATACAAGCAGTTCAGAGTAGGCATGGTGTATAGATGGACTTGCCTTTTGCATGATACAGAGTTGGAGTTATAAATCTAGTCAATTGTTTGTTGAAATAGTTGTCCTTGTATCTTTAAGGTTAACAAATATGTGAATTGATGTCTCCCTTTCTCTGTATTCTTATATGCACATATAGATTCCTATCTGGTACCACACGTACATTCTTGTGAGGTGGCTGACTTGGCAGATACAAATTGTTAGAAGAGATCACTCCTACTAAACCCTGTTGGAACTGAATATTCAACCTATGGGTGAGCTTGCTAGTTGAACAGCATTATACATAAATCCATGTTCAGTAAAATGAATATTTTTAGATCTGTGGATGGTATATATTTTATAATGAATTTTGATTGACATATATATTGCTACTTTTTTGTCTGTGTGTTTGTTTTATGTATATGTATATATATGTATATATATATATATGTGTATATATATATATATATATATATATATATATATATATATATACTCTCCAGATTTTTCAAAATATGAAATATATGTGTCTTATATTCACTCCCTAAATTCATTCATGTTCATGTATGTGGATTTATAATCAACTATTCACAAGATTATTCTCAAAATATTCATCCACCTGAAATTTGCCCAATGCTCTCAAATGTCAATCCTATTTGTGACTACATATTTGTTTCTTCCTAAGATTATATATTTAAACTCAACCCTGTTCAAAATGTCTAATCCTATCACACACTTTATACTTTGCCTGATTTTGTAATGTCTCTATTGATATATGCTTTCCTACATATTTTCCCCACTTCATCATTGTGACTGACTCTTCACTTGTGCTGACATTTACATTCACTCTCTAATCGAAATCCTATTGCTAAGAAACTTTTGTTCCAAATCTTATACTCACCCTTCTTCCTAAACTTACTGACTATCTTCCTAATGCTACAGACTATCCCTTTTTGACTGGATGTTCTCTTCTACATTCAATCATCCAAGTAAACGTGGTGCGAGCTTCAGAGGAGGAGACTACCAACAGGCTATCTCATGCAACATCAAAGGGTTTATTGGGTGTCCAGAATGCTGGGGTTCAGAGCTCACCTGAATAGAGCAGATAGCCCTGAGAATAGCTGAAGTAGAGCTTATATACTTTCCCTGGAGAGAGAAGGGAGGGAATTGTATTGATGGGTCAGGGCGAGTGGGCGGTTTGCATGCAACTGGGAGAGGGAGTACATTCTGCAATTTGGCAGCTGGGGATAGAACATTCTGGGAACAAATTTTGCAAACATTTCTCAAGATTTCAACAGTGTTCTGTTAAGCATACAGAAAAACAAGATGTGACAAGTACCTATTTTATTAATATTTCATTCCCCACTTCTTCTTCTGGCTAATTTTAATCATAAAAATGATCATTGGAGGGTGTCACATTCAATGTCTGCTAGTGGGGTATTACCATAAGTTTAACTCCTCCAATTTGAGCCTGGAGAAAAGATATTACACGGTTGAGCAAACAGGGTTTTATAGTTAGCAATAATATGAGGATTATTATTGGACCGGCCAGGGTTGATAAAAACGTAGTTAACCAGGGGGACTGTGTGAACCAAGACTCAAGCCACCCTTTTGGGCCCTCTCTCATTTGTTGATGCACTTCAAGGTGTCTTTTAAATTTACTCATAGATTTTATTACGACTCCAGTATAGTCAGCATAAAAACAACATTCTTCCCTCAATGCAGCACAAAGCCCCCCTTCTCTAATGAAGAGGAGGTCCAACCCTCAACTGTTCTGTAAAACAACTTCAGAGAGAGAGGTTAAAGTTTCATGCAAAGCCCTGAAGGAGGTTTCTAATATCTTACTTTTGCTCTATTGCTGCTTCTAATTGGGTCATCTTTTGTGTCCCATGGACAATGCCACTGGTTCCTCTGCCCACCCGTGCAGCAACTCCTATTCCTAATAGGATGGCTAAAGTGAGGGATATATGTTCCCAGTGGAACCGGTTGTATGCCCCCCCTATTTGATCTTCAAATGAACCTGCATCATGATAGAGCACTCTGGGAAACATCTGCACCATTACACAATTTATCACATATCCTGATCATTTCATGAAAACATAAACGATGTTTAAGTATATAGAATTATGCTGTTGTAGGCACTGACAAAGCAAGGCACCTAAGATAGCACTCAAGAGAGGGAAACAGTCCTATTTGGTTGCAACCGGATTCAGAGGGCATTGCTTATATTGTAATCAATTAATCCCATGAAACTCAAGTTTAGGTAGTTTCAGAATTTTGTACCCAACATATAAGGGATGGGGCTCAGAAGTTCACAGTCTTCAGAAGTTTAAAAAAGCAGTATTTGTTTCTGTTTTTCCTTCTGTTCTGGGCAAGTTAACTTTTGAAGGACAGCTGGGAGGAGGAGAGCTTTTTCTTCCATTTCTTATTTTCCCCCTGCCAGCTGTTACCATGGAGCCCGGTTGGTAATTTCTTTATCTTAGAAATGTAGCCATCTCTGTGAAGCCCCAGCTGAAGGCCAGAGGACTTGTTCACATATTTTGTGAAAAACTAGTTAGGGGTTGTCTAGCTTAGAAGTACTGAGATTTTTAGCCAGTGGCCAAGTAGAACAGGGCAATACGAAAGAGAAAGTTTATCTACATTAAAGTCTTTATTGGGACTGTTTTGCTGAAAGTTCAAAACTCAGCCATGGTGAAGACTCCTGAAGAAGGTCATTTAAGACTTTTCTGTGGGCCTGGTACAGAGGGGGAAAGACGGGGAAGGTGGGGCTGAGAGCACCTCCGAGGATCTGAGAATGAGGGAAAAGAGAGATGTAAAAGAATAATGCGAAAGGGTATTGGGAATTTCCTAGCAGCAAACTTGAGCAGTAGATCAGGTAGAGCAGAGTGAAAGACGGGAGTGAGGATCCCAAAATCCTGTGAGGGACTTTAAATTTTAGTAACCTGTTTTCAGTGATGACAAAGCAACTTTAAAGGCCAATTATATTACATCTTGGATAAGGGTCTCAGGGCTCTCCTCAGCTCGTTTGAGCATTGGGTTAGCTGGTAAGAGGACCTGGTGGGACCCGGTGAGGGCACTGACAGGAGATGAGAGGAATGAGTCGGTGTAGCGGTACCTATGTACCTGCTACCTCAGAAAGGGGGCGATGGTCTGAGAACTGGTGGAGCTTTGGGTTTCTGATCTAGTTATTGGAGGGGAGAAATCAAGTTGCTGAGATGGGAGTGACATCAGAGGGTCTGGAGCAGAAGGCTGAGGATAATGATCTATTGGAGAAGCATAGTTCAGGATGTGAGTGAGGGAGGGAAAAGGCTTCCACATAGGGGAATTTCCTTTCACTCTTTTGAGCACTTGCAGAAGTTAAAAAGGTCATGCAAAATTTGAGGATCTAGAGACCCCTCTGGGTGCCATAGTTTTTGGTTGTCTAATTGGTAATGTGGCCAATGCTGTGTACTGAATTTGATGAAGAATTGGGGTTCCATCAGGCAGCCCCTGTATGCACACATTCCCATGACATACAGAAAAAGTCGGCTTTTCCCCCACACAGCCATTACTCTTTGTGGCTTTGATAGTCTGCCAGGCAAACTTAGTAATCTAGACTAGCCAACCTGCATCTGGCTCGCGTGTCCCTACATCCATAATGTTTGTTTCCATTATCTATGGTACAGAAGGGATTTAATGGTATTTTAGTGGGATCCTCTTCATCAGGGATATCACAATAGGAAATACCTATAGCCAGCTAACAAATGTCTGGGTGGAGAGATGGCCACCAGGTCCCTAAGGGGGCTGTATGCGAGATAGACCATACTTCTTTTCCAGTAGGATTTGTGATCAGGCATCACTGCTTAATGGGCTGATGAGGGTTAGGACAACTTGTAGCCAAGGGGAGAGTATATAACCTTATTCACATTGCGAATACACAATTTGAAACTGTTACCAGTCTTTTTCAGTTTCCAGAAAGATTCTGTACAGGCAGCAGGCTTGAGATGAGAGGTATGGATCCAGGAAGTGATTCTGTTTACGTTTACCACTGTAGGTGTTATAATAGCACCTGGTATGGTCCTTTTCAGCGGGGTACCAGGGATGACACCTAATATCATCTTACATAGATGAAATCTCTTACTTGATATGGATGTGGAATCCCCTGGTTCCCAGTTGGGTAGGCAGTGGCCAGCTGTTTTCACAGGTATTACTGAGTTCTTTCAAGATCTTTAAGTCTGTCAAGCAAGGGGGTGTGGAAAGGATCTTTAGGTCTTACAGTTGGGCTTAGGTCCCCTACTGGAGGAGGGCCACCATAAAGAATTTCACATGTGGTAAGGTTACTCAAAGAAACAAAGGGATTTTTTCTTGCATGAAACATTGCATAAGGCAGGAGCATAGTCCAATCTTATGCTGGTCTCTAAGCTTAATTTCGTTAAGGTCTCTTTAATAGTTCTATTCATTCTTTCTACTTGTCTTGAACTCTGTGGTCTATAAGCCCAATTTAAATTCCAATTAATCCCCAGGTTCCTGGCTAACCCCTGACTTACCTGGGTCATGAACATCGGTGCATTGTCAGATCCTTTTACCGGCTTAGCTTCCTCCAATGGTAGAGAGGCTTAGTCAGCAGCAGCGGAATCACTTAGAGTGTGTTGTGTGTTAGGGGACGAGGGCAGGGGATAAGGAGGGGGAGAAGAGTCCAGTAGAGTCAAATCTGTGACTCAGGGAGAACAGAGGGTGGAGGAGGAGGAGGTTGAGAGGGTTTGAGAGATCATGGGGGAAGGAGTAGGAGCAGAGGTAGGGGCAAGGAAAGGCTTCACCCATGGAGGAGGAGATTTGCAGAGGTCCTGCCAAGTTAAGATATAAGGCTGTTGATCCAGATGGCTATGTGGCGCTGGCTGAAAGACAATACCTCTGACTTTTTAAATTAGTGGGAAGTAGAAAGATCCTTCTAGGGGCCATACGACTCCAAAGATGGGCCATTCTGAGGCACAGAGATTCTGCCAGGTCCAGCGTTTTACTAAAAAAAGAAAGATTCTGAGCCCTTAAGCGGACTTTGGTCCAGTGATCAAGGGTCAGGGACAGAGGCATTGACGTGCTCTGTTCCATAATGAAAGTTCCACAAACAGTAAAAGCAAGGACACACGACACAGATAAGACAAGACCATAAAGACAGGCAATGAACGTCCAACACTGAGACCAGGAATGAGTAGCCGGCAAAACCCAATGGTATGGCAATAACGAATCTAAAAGAAAATATCACTGAGTCGAGAAGACTATTGTTCCTTGATTTCCCGAGTTCTCTGCGGGGTCCTCCAGAGAGGTGCCCTTTGTCTCTGTGACATGTCTCTCAGCCACCGTCGGAGAGAGCCCAGGCTCTTCATCGCCAGCAATTTTGCCAAGCCCTAACAAGAAACCTGAAACCAGAAAGAGGCGCCTTACTTGCTCCGAGAGGAGCCCGTTGGGGTCTCTCTCTCGTCCGCCACTGCTGGAACTCAGTGGAAACTCAATATGTAAAGGTCAGGCGAGTGTCAGAGGAAGATACTACCAAGAGACTGTCTCATGCAACAGCAAAGGGTTTATTTGTGGTCCAGCATGCTGGAGCTCAGAGCTAAATTAAATAGAGCAGAGACCTCTGAGAACAGCTTAAGCAGAGCTTATATACTTTCCTTGGAGAGGGAAGAGAGGGAAGTTCAGTGATGGGTAAGGGCGAGTGGGCGGTTTGCATGACACCGAGTGAGGGAGTACATTCTGCAGTTCGGCTGTTGGGAACAGTACATTCTAGAACAAGATTAGCAAACATTTCTCAAGATTTCAACAGTGTTTTGTTAAGCATACAGAAAAACAGGAAGTGACAATTACCTATTTTATTAATTTTATTAACCTTTCACTACCGACTATGCCTTTTTGACTTGATGTTCCTTCTACATTAATTCATGCAACGTACAAGGTGCTATGCCATTGTATATCGATTTATCTGAGACAACTCTGCAGAACGTAATTCAACACCACGTATCCCTATCAAGGGCCCAATGCCCTTCTGGGCTTCAAATCAGACTTAAATTTCTTTTTTCATACATATATTTCACCTATATATTCTTCTACACATAGCAAGTTCCCAATACGATCATTCATCCAGCAAAATGATTTCTAACCCAAATCGAGCATGTTTTTAACCATAACCGGACACTGTTCCCTCAATCTAACTTTACAGAAGAGCAGGGCAGGAGTTGATATTACAATACAGAAATGTAGAAAAACTTCCACCTGCTGAGAACCTCAAAGGTCCATGCAGAAATGATCCCTGGAGAAGATGTAGGAAGCAATAAAGTACCTGAGAGACCAAAAGTCATCTTCCATGGCAAACAACCCGGTCAGGATAAAAGGTTGTGTCTGAATCAGATTTTTTTTTAATGTAGAGATCATGGACCAAACCAGGCCTGTGTGGAGATCTATTCCTGGGTGCCTTTGGTTGATATACCATTCTAACTTGTGAAAATGTCACAGGAAGTAGGGGCAGCCTCAATCTCTTGGGACCCTTGGAAGCAACAGTTAGGACAAAGTGGCTGCCAAGACAGTGCCCTCATTCAGTTCAGGAAGGAAGTGACCTCACCTCACTTTCTTGGTGATGGAACTCTCTGAACGTGGGATCCAGGAAGCCAGGCACACAGAGCCAGTCCCAGTCCCAGTCCCAGTGGTCTCACTTGTTTGGATTTACCAAGGACAGGGTCAGTATTTTTTGGTACCTACAGATGTGAGGAAGGCCAAATGCCAGGAAAGCTCGGATGCAGGGCTTTTCATGAGAAAGCAGGTAGTAGCTCACCGTTGGCTCCTAAGAAGTTCACAGAGTTGGCCAAGGAGACAAGATCTGAGACAGGAAAGGCCATTTTGGGGGAACATATTATGGCCCACAAGTCAGAGGACACTCTGGATAGTCACAAACCTACTTAGGGGAAGGAGGTGCCTTTGTGGGTGTGGTTGTGGGTTTGTGGTTTTGTCTCATTTTCTGAGAATAGGTAGGACAGTCGGTTTGTTTCATTTGAAGTGGACTGTTTCTAGTAAGTCTTTTCACAGGGCGAGTGTTTCTATGTCTGTGTATTCCACTGTTTCCATGGTTGTAGACATTAGAAAAGAGAATCCATCAATGGATGTGTCGTGTCTAGTAGAAATCTTCTCAGCATTCATATTGCCCCATTTATGAATGGACTGTAGCTTGCCTTATCGATGAGCAACACCTGCTACCTTCCTAAGTTTCTATTTTCGTCCTGAATTCCGGCCAATCTCAAGAATAGGCCCATGGTTTTGTGTCCAAGATATGTACCACCTACAAGCTCTGTGACATGGCCATGTACTGGATAGCTGTAGGGGATGGCGAGCATCTCAGAAAACTCAGATATCAGTGTGACCAGGAAAGTCTCAGAGGAGAAACCCTGCTTTCGGCCTTTTGCTTACCTATTGTTCTGTTGCCCTGAATGTCAGGAAGTTCTTTGCCTCAGGCCACCCCTTTGTGAAGCCTGAAGAAAACAGTTTTCAAATGGAAATGAATGGGCATACCTGTGGCACTTTCCTTAATTGCTTTGGAAAGGGATGTGTCTGAATCATGCCCTTGGCCCTGTGTGTGGCTGTGGCTTAGATTCTCAGCACCTGATGGATCTAAAGAAAGTTACCATGTGTGCATCCAAAAGAAAATTCGCCAAAAGAGCAATTATTGGGAGGAAGTCTCTCGACTTCCTCTGTAAGGTTCCTGACTTCCATCAAGTGAGAATGGGATCCTTTGGGTCAAAAGAGTTCTACAAAACCTGCAGAGGCTAGCCCATTGTGCTTGGGTTTTCTCATGACTAAAATTCACATAAAGAATCTAAACCCCACAGACAGTAGTCCTCAAATTGGAGCGGTATTAACGGCAGGCCTATTTGATCACTTTTGGTTCACCGGATGGGTGTCCAGGCCACCTTGACTTTAGGCAAATGAGGGGCAAAGGAGCTTATTTGGGACACTGTCTTGGTCTGCACCCCTCATGGAAACCTCCAGCCAGAATATGATGAGTGTCTATATGAAAGAAGATGAGGGCCATATGGGAGGGTTCTTGTTTTAATTGTGGTAATTTGTGTGGTAGTTGGAAGAGATGACTGGGTCCACCAGGGCTTGAACTCTGGTGTGATTCCCCTTAGAGACTGAGTTCTGGAACTGACCTCAGAGAAGTATTGCCATGAATAGTGTTGGGATTTTAGGAGACCACGCATGAGAATCGCTTTTGGAAACTGAGATCTAGGCCCAGGATGGCTTTCCACAGAGCTCAGGGATTCTGAGCCAGGATATCACATGTTTTAATTCTTAAAGACTTGGTAGCCATAATTGAGAGTCCAAACACACATGGACCTCACATTGTATACCTCAATGGGCCTGGATTCATGTGTCCTTTTGGCCACTCTTTGGGAAGGCTTGCCTGTGAGTGTTCTCCAGAGCTTTCATTGAAATGAGCTTCCTCACCATTTAATGGTTCCTGAATTAAATGAAACCCACAGTGCCTCCAACTTCATCCTTGAAAAATGACTAGATTAATACCATGAAATTTTTGAAATCCCCATGACCAGATGGCACTGGATAACCTTTAGATATCCTGTTGCTGATCATGAGTATAACAAACAGTGCCTTGATTGACTGAGTTTCGTGAAAATGGTGTAGAACAGAGATGCCAGTAAGTTGGAGCCTGCTGGGTAGTGGGCGTAGAGCAGTGGACTATAGGTGTGTAAATAAATATTTTTGGTAGGACCACCTGGATCTTCCATTGGCTTCCAAATCTTGCGACTGACATGGTGCAGGCAGCAGACCTTTATATGTAAAGGCATCTTGTTATATGTAGAGGTTTCAGGGCAATGTTCAGAATCAGGTTGCTATAGTCAAGGGGAAAGCTATGTGGGATAGAAGCCTGCTTCGTACATTCTCTTGCCGACCCTGACCAACCACACATGACAGAACTCCCTCCAGCATTGTGTCCCAGTTGAACATATTGTATTTCATGAAGCAAATACCAAATTCCCAGTGCAGCAGTAAGAAACACCCTGAAAAGTGGAGGATGACCAAATGGCTTCACAGACCACACGGGAAGACACTTAGCTCCCAGTAGCAACAGTTTACCTACAAAGGGAGTTTTCAGACCTGCTGCCTCATGTTCATTACAAAATAAAGAACCATGTCCTCCAGGTCACATAGATGCAGACCCAGATTGCAGAATCACATCAGTTGCAGAACCATTGATTTAAATATTGCCATACATATATTTCTTGTGCCTAACCTCAGAGGAAGTTTCTCAATAAGTCTTTAGGTCAGCACAGCTCCATGTTTCTGAAGTGTTTACCATCTCCCATACTTTTGTAAACTGTTTTACCACCTCCAGTGTTGTGAACTCCTGAGCATTTTTCATTCCACATATGTATTCACAGGTTTTCTAACTCCTCTCCTCTAATTGTGTCTTACTTTTAGCGATGGTTATGTCAAGGTATTGTTCTGGATAAGAGAGGGAAGATTTTTGTGTATCACATGTTTGCATACACATTAGATTCATTTTCCTATTTTCCATTTGAAATACTGAATCCCTGACACTAACCCATACCCTACTAGACTCTGACTACTAATCCTAATATCATGGAGAAAAAAAAACCTAACTGAATAGAAGTACAGTCCTTTTATAGGAAGCATGGTGTATATTTGTATTTGTCTTCCTCTTTATCAAGAGTATGTGTTTTAAATTTAGTAAACTTTTCATTTTAATATTTCTCCATGATTTTTTAAAGTTATCACATATGTAAATTCCTGTCTCCCTTTCTCTGTATCCTATTCAGCACATGTAATTTTTTTATGCATATACAATATCCTACCTGGTATCACACGTACATTCTTGTAAGATCACTGACTTTGGAATATAAAAATTGTGAGAAGAGATGACTCTCCCTAAATAATGATGGAACTGAAAATTCCACCTATGGGTGAGCTTCCTAGTGAAAAACACTATACATAAATCCATGTTCAGTAAAATGAATATTTTTGGATTTGTGAATGAATTATATTTCATGATGAATATCGATTGGCATATATATTGCTAAATATTAATGTGTGTGTGTGTGCATGTGTGTGTGTGTGTGTGCGTGTGTGTGTGTGTGTATTCTACGGATTTTAAAAAAATATGAAAAATATGTGTCTTATTATACACTCCCTAAATTCATTCATATTCATTTATGTTCATTTAAATTCAAATTTTCACAAGATTATTCTCAGTAATATTCATAAACCTGAAATATATTTTGGTTTCCTACTACTGAAAACTTAGTTCAGTGGATGGTGCTTAAAAATCCTAATATTTCTACAGTAACTGACCCAGTTTAACATCAATGCAAGTAGATTGCTATGGGACATGATGTGTAATTTGAAGTTCATTTTTACTCAACACTGGTACATTACTATTTCTTCAGTTTATGGACATCATAGGATGTATTTTTTCATCCAGAACTTCACAAATTTTTTTGGCATTTGGTTCACTTTCAATTACTTACTACTTCAGAACACATGTATTCCTCCATGTTTCTTTACTGGTCTTTTCACTAGACTTCTTTCTAAACACATTATTTTCGATTCCATAATCATTTTTGAAGCAAAACTCACTCTTCACGACAAACCGTAACCCTAATAATACCATTGCATATATAACTCGTTGGAATGATGGTATATATATCAATATAAGATTTCCAATATATTTTCAGATGCAAACTCAATCCATTATTTAATGTTGGATCCAGTTACATACTTTATTCACAATATGGTCTATTCATGCATCATCTCAATAATCATCAACACAAGGTACACCTATTTGTATCCCCAGTACTAATTTATAAGTTTCCAGAATATTACTCCCCTTTATGGTGGAAGAAATACTTATGTCACCTGATCTACATATACATTTTACCACAGTAGTATTCTGGACACAAAATGCAAAGGTCACACATATGATTGTACCAAAGCCTAAATGGAAAGTGACCATGGATTACTAAAAGCATCTATGTCCAGGGTGCCTACTGCTCTCAAATGTCAATCCTATTGGTTACTACATATTTGTTTCTTCCTAAGATTATATATTTAACCTCAAGCCTGTTGAAAATATCTAATCCTATCACTCACTTTATACTTTTCCTGATTTCCTAATGCCCCTATTGATATCTGCTTTCCTACATATTTTTCCCAGTTCATCATTGTGACTGTCTCTTCACATGTGCTGACATTTACATTCACCCTCTAACTGAAAACCAATTGCTAAAGAACTTTTGGTCCAACTCCGAGACTCATTCTTCTTCCTAAACCTACTGACTATCTTCCTAATCCTACAGACTATCCCTTTTTGACTGGATGTTCTCTTCTACTTTCAATCATCCGAGGTATAGGGTCCTATGCCATTGTATATCGATTTATCTGAGACCTCGGTGCAGAACATAATTCAATCTAAGTATACCAATCAAGGGCCCAATGCCTTTCTGGGCTTCAAATCTTTCCCAGATCTCTGATCTCATACATATATTTCACATTTATATTCTTATAAATATCACAGGTTCCCAATACCGTAATTCATCCAGCAGAATGACTCCTAACCCAAATCGAACATGCTATTAACACTAACCATACACTGTTCCCTCAATCTCACTTTACAGAAGAGCAGGGACAGAGTTGGTCTTAAAATCCAGGAAGGTAGGGTATCATCCACCAGCTGAGAACCTCAAAAGTCCCTGCAGAAATAATCCCTTCAGTAGGTGTAGGCAGGTATGAAGGATCTGAGAGAGCAAAAGTCATCTTCCATGGCAAACAACCTGGTCAGGTTGAAGGGATGTGTCTGAATTAGCCTCTCTCTTCCTAATGTAGAGAAGATGGACCAAACCATGCCTGTGTGGAGAGCTGTTCCCCGGTGCCTATGGTTGATATACCATTCTAACTTATGAATGAGTCACAGCAAGTAGAGGCAGACTCCATCTTTTGGGAACCCTGGAAGCAACTGTTAAAACAAAGTGGTTTCCAAGGCAGTGACTTCATTCAGTTCTTGAAGGAAGTGACCTCACCTTACATTATTGGTGATGAAAGTCTGTGATCTTGGGATCCAGGAAACCAGGCACACAGAGTCAAACCCACTCCATGTCCCAGTGGGCTCACTTGTTTGGATTTAACAAGACAGAGTCACTCTTTCTTGGTACCTACTGATGTGAGGACAGCCAAATGCCTGGAAACTATGAAGACTGGCCTTTCCAGAGAAAGCAGATAGTTTCTCACCACGGGCTCCTGACAACTTCACAGAGTTTGCTAAAGAGACCAGATCGGAGACAGGACACGCCATTTTTGGGGAACATAGTATGGCCCACAAGTCAGAGGACACTCCGGATAGACACAGACCTACTTGGGGGAAAGAGGTGCCTTTTTGGGTGTGAGTGTGAGTTTGTGGTTTTGTCTCATGTTCTGAGAATAGTTAGGAAAGCTGGTTTGTTTGTTTTGGAGTGGACTGTTTCTAGTAAGTCCTTTGACAACGTGAGTGTTTCTGTGTCTATATATCATACTGTGTCCGTGATTGTAGACAGTAGAAATGAGAATGCATCAATGGATGTGTCCTGTCTACGAGAAAGCTTCAAAGCATTCATCCTGTGCAATTTATGAATGGACTGCAGGTTGCCGTATGGATGGGCAACTCCTGCTATCTTTCTAAATTCCTGTTTTCTTCCTGAATTCTGGACACTCTCCAGAATACGCTCATGATTTTGTGTCCAAGATATGTACCACCTCAATCTCTGTGACATGGCCATGTACTGGATAGCTGATGGGAATGGTGAGTATCTCAGAAAACTCAGATATCACTATGCCCAAGAAAGTCTCAGTGGAGAAACCCTGCTTTGGGCCTTTTGCTTACCTATTCTGTTGCCCTGAATGTCAGGAAGGTCTTTGCCTCAGGCCACACTTTGTGAAGCCTGAAGAAAATAGTTTTCAAATGGAATTGAATGGTCATTACCTGTGCCTCTTCGGTTAATTGCTTTGGAAATGGATGTGTCTGAATCAGCCTCTTGGCCCTATGTGAGGCTGTGGCTTAGATTCACAGCACATGATGGGTCTAAAGAAAAATCCCATGTGTGCACCCAAAACCAAAATGGTCAAAAGAACTGTCATGGTGGATAGAGTCTCTCGCCTTCCTCTGTAAGGTTCCTGACCTCCATTAAGTGAGAATAGGGATCATTTGGGTCAAGTGAATTCTTTAAAGTTCTGCAGAGGCTATCCCATAGGTTCGTGGGTTTTCTCATGACTCCAATTCACATCTATGTTTACAGAAGAGCAGGGACAGTGTTGGTCTTACAATACAGGAATGCAGTGGATCTTCCATCTGTTGAGAACCTCAAAGCTCCATGCAGAAATGATCTCTGGAGAAGATGTAGGCAGCTATGTAAGACCTGAGAGAGCAAAAATCATCTTCCATGGCAAACAACCTGGTCAGGATTAAGGGTTGAGTCAGAATGAGCCTATCTCTTCTTAATGTAGAGAAGATGTACCAAACCCGGCCTGTGTGGAGAGCTGTTCCCTTTTGCCTACGGGTGATATACCATTCTAACTTGTGAAAGTGTCACAGGAAGTAGGGGCAGCCCTCATCTCATGGGACCGTTGGAAGCAATTGTTATGACAAAGTGGTTGCCAAGGCAGTGATCTCATTCAGTTCCTGAAGGACGTGATCTCATCTCACTTCCATGGTGATGGAACTCTCTGAACTTGGGATACAGAAAGCCAGGCACCCAGAGCCAGTCTCAGTTCTAGTCCCAGTGGTCTCACTTTTTTGGATTTACAAAGGACAGAGTCAGTCTTTCTTGATACCTACTGATGTGAGGATGGCCAAATGCCAGGAAAGTTCGGAAGAGGGGCTCTTCCTGAGAAAGCAGATAGTGGCTCACTCCTGGCTTCTAACAACTTCACATTGTTGGCCAAGAAGACCAGATCTGAGACAGGTCAGGCCATTTCGGAGCATCATAGTATGGCCCATCAGTCAGAGCACACTCCGGAGAGTCACAGACCTATTTGGGGGAAGGAGGTGCCATTGCGGGTGTGGGTTTGTGGTTTTGTCTCATGTTCTGAGAATAGTTAGAAAAGTCGGTTTGTTTGGTTTGGAGTGAACTGTTTCTAGTAAGTCGTTTGACAATGCAAGTGTTTCTATGTCTGTGTATCCCACTGTGTCCGTACTTGTAGACATTAGAAAAGAGAATGCATCAATGGATGTGTCCTGTCTCATAGAAAGCTTCCCAGCATTCATCCAGCACAATTTATGAATTGAATGCGGCTTGCCTTATTGATGGGCGATACCTGCTACCTTCCTAAGTTGCTGTTTTCTTCCTGAATTATGGCCAATCTCCAGAATAGGCTCATGGTTTTGTGTCCAAGATATGTACTACCTCCAAGCTCTGTGACATGGCCATGTACTGGATAGCTGAATGGAATGGCGAGCATCTCAGAAAACTCAGATATCAGTGTGACCAGTAAAGTCTCAGTGGAGAATCCCTGCTTTGGGCCATTTGCTTACCTATTGTTCTGTTGCCCTGAGAGTCAGGAAGGTCTTTGTCTCAGGCCAACCCTTTGTGAATCCTGAAGGAAAGATTTTTCAAATGGAAATGAATATGCTTTACCTTTGGCTCTTTCCTTAATTGATTTGGAAAGAGATGTGTGTGAATCAGCCTCTTGGCCCAGTGTGATTCTTTGTCTTAGATTCTCAGTACCTGATGGATCTAAAGAAAGATCCCATGGGTGCATAAAATCCAAAATGGCATAAAGAGCAGTCATTGTTGATGAAGTATTTTGCCTTCCTCTGTAAGGTTCCTGAATTCCATCAAGTGAGAATAGGGATCTTTTGGGTCAAATGAGTTCTTCAAATCTATTCAGAGGCTATCCAATAGGGGCTTGAGTTTTCTCATCTTTCCATTTCACATAAAGAATCTGTACCCGACACTCAGTAGGACTCAAATTGGAGAAGCAGAGCAGTATTAAGGGCAGGCCTGTTTGATCACTCCTGGTACACAGGAAGGGTGTACAGGCCACTGGGAATTTAGGCAAATGAGGGGCAACAGAGCTTATTTTGGACACTGTCTTGGGCTACGCTAATGCTATCAAATGTCAATCCTATTGTTGACTTCATATTTGTTTTATCCTAAGCTCATATATTCATCCTCAACCCTGTTGAAAATATCTAATCCCATCACTCACTTTATTCTTTTCCTGATTTCCTAATGTCTCTATTGATATCTGCTTTCCTACATATTTTGCCCTGTGCATCATTGTGACTGACTCTTCACTTGTGTTGACGTTTACATTGACTCTCTAACCAAAACCCTATTGCTAAAGAACTTTTGTTCCAAATCCTATACTCACTTTTCTTCCTAAACTTACCGACTATCTTTCTAATCCAAGTGACTATAACTTTTTGAATGGATGTTCTCTTCTACATTCAATGATCCAAGTACAGTTCAGGTTTCTATTCAACCGGGTGAGGGAGTAGATTCTGCAGTTTGGCAATTGGGGACAGCACATTCTGGCAACAAGATTAGCAAAGAGTTCTCAAGATTTCAACAGTGTTTCGTTAAGTGTACAGAAAAACAGGAAGTGACAAGTACATATTTTATTAACCTTTCATTCCCCACTTCTTTTTCTGGCTACTTTTAATCATAAAAGTGATCTTTGTGGGGTGTCACATTCTATGTCTGCTAGTGGGGTATTACCATAATTTTAATTTGTCCAATTTGAGCTTGGAGAAAAGAAATTACATGGTTGAGGAAACAGGGTTTTATAGTTAGTAATACTATGAGGATTATTATTGGACCGGCCAGGGTTGATAAAAACGTAATTAACCAGGGGGACTGTGTAAAAAAAGACTCAAACTACCTTTTCTGTGCCTCTCTCTCTCTCGTTGTTGCTCTTCAAGGCATCTTTTTAATTTACTCATAGATTTTTTTACAACTCCAGTATTGTCGACATAAAAACAACATTCTTCCCTCAATGAAGCACAAAGGCCCCCCTCTGTCATGAAAAGGAGGTCCAACCCTCGACTGTTCTGTAAAACAACTTCAGAGAGAGAGGTTAAAGATTCCTGCAAAGCTGTGATGGAGGTTTCTAAAATCTTTAAGTTTTGATCTATTGCTGCTTCTAATTGGGTCACTTGTTGTGTCCCATGGACCAGAGCAGTGGTTCTTGTGCCCAACCCTGCAGCAACTCCTATTCGTAATAGAATGGCTAAGGTGAGGGACATATGTTCCCAGTGGAACCGGGTTGTATGTCCCCCTCTTTGATCTTCAGATGAACCTGCGTCATGATAGAGCACTCTGGGAAACATCTGCACCATTTCACAATTAATCACATCTGTTGACCATTTCATGAAAACATAAACAATGTTTAAGTATATAGAATTATACTGTTGTAGGGACGGACAAGGCAAGGCACCTAAGATAGCACCAAAGACACGGAAACAGTCTTTTTTGGTTTCAACCAGATTCAGAGGGCATTGCTTCTGTTGTAATCAATTAATCCCCTGAAACCCAAGTTACGTAGTTTCAGAATTTTGTACCCAACACGTAAGGGAAGGGGCTCAGAAGTTCACAGTCTGCAGAAGTTCACAAAAAGCAGTTTTTGTTTCTGTTTTTTTCCTCAGTTTGGGCAAGTTAACTTTTCAAGGACACCTGGGTGGGGGTGTCTTCCCTTTCTTTTTTTCCCCCTTCCAGCTGTTTCCATACAGCCCAGTTTGTAACTTCTTTATCTTAGAAATGTAGCCATCTCTGTGAAGCCCCAGCTCAAGGCCAGAGGCCTTTTTTTCAAATATTTTGTGAAAAACTAGTAAGGGTGTGTCTAGATCAGGAGTGCTGAATTTTTTAGCCAGTTGCCAAGGAGACCAGGGCAACACAAAAATAGGAAGTTTATCTACAGTGAACTCTTTTATCGGGATTCTTTTGCTGAAAGTCCTAAATCAGCCATGGTGAAGACTTCTGGAGAAGGTCAGTTAAGACTTTTCTGTGGGCCTGGTACAGAGGGGGACAATTTGGAAGGCAGGGATAAGAGCAGCTCTGTGGATCTGAGAATGAGGAAGGAGAGATGTAAAATAATATTGGGAGAGGGCTTTGGTATCTTAATAGCAACAAAAACTTGAGCAGTAGAACAGATAGAACAGAGGGGGAGATGGGAGTGAGATTCCAAAAAGCCTGTGAGGGACTTTAAATTCTTAGTAACCTGTTTTTAGTGATGACAAAGCAACATTAAAGGCCATTTTCATTACATCTTGTATTAGGGTCTGAGGATTCTTCTCAGCGGGTTTGAGCTTTGCATTAGGTGGTAAGAGGACTGGGTGGGACCCGGTGCGGGCACTGACAGGAGAGGAGAGGAGTGAGTGAATGGAGTGGTACCTCAGTACCTGCAACCTCAGCAAGGGAGCAATGGTCTGAGAACCAGTCGAGATTTGGGTTTTTGATCTAGATATTGGAGGGGAGAAATCAAGTTGCTGAGGTGGGAGTGACAGCAGAGAGTCTGGAGCACAAGGCTGAGGGTGAGCATCTATTGGAGAAGCATAGTTCAGGATGTGAGCAAAGGAGAGAGAAGGCCTCCACATAGCGGAATCTCCTTTTACCCTTTTGAGCACTTGCAGAAGTTAAAAAGGTCACACAGAATTTGAGGATCTAGAGACCCCTCTGGGGGCCATCGGTTTTGGTTATCTAATTCGTAATATGGCCAATGCTGTGTACAGAATTTGATGAGGAGTTTGGGTTCCATCTGACAGTCCCTGTATGCTCACATCCCCATGACTTACAATAGAAGTCTGCTCTCCCCCCCCCACAGCTGTGACTGTTTGTGGCTTTGATAGTCTGCCGGGCAAACATAGTAATCTAGGCTAGCCAACCTTCATCTGGCTCACGTGTCCCTACATCTATAATGTTTGTTTCCATTATCTATGGTACGGAAGGGATTTAATGGAATTTTAGTGGGATCCTGTTAATCAGGGATATCCCAATAGGAAAGACCTATAGCCAGCTGACAAATGACTGGGTGGAGAGATGGCCACCAGGTTCGTAAGGGGGCTGTATTCGAGATAGGCCATACTTCGTGTCCAGTAGGATTTGTGATCAGCCATCGCAGCTTAAGGGGCTGATTAGGGTTAAGACTACTGGTCGTCAAGGGGAGAATAAATATCTTCCAGGATCTTCTTTACAACCATTTGCAATGTTTCTTTTTTCTTCTTTTTTATTTCTTTTTTTGTGTGTGTGTGGGGAAGGCTTCAATACATCCTGAAAATGTATGTTCAAAGACTAGGAGTTATTTAAGTCCATACCTTACTGGCTTAATTTCAGTAAAGTCCACTTCCCAGAATTGTCCTCGTCTGGTTCCTCATAGGTGCTTTCCTGCAGGAAGCTTGGAAGTGTAAGCTTTAACCAATTAATGGACCTGACAGGCTTTTGTTACCCATTCAGTTATTTCCTTTTGCTGTGAGTAGGTTAGTGGAAAACTGTGTTCTTGATCCTTCACGAATGAATGCAGTTTCTTTGAACAAAGGTGAGTGAGTTGATGAACATTTGCTACTGACATAGTTAGAGCCATGATTATAGGAGTAGTTACTGAAGAATTAAAAAATTCCACTTGAGGGCCTTCAGGGTTAAAAGTTATTTTGGCCCAGAGCTTGGTGAGCAGAACTCTGCCCATCAATGGGGCCAGGCATTCAGGGATTACTAGGAAGGAGTGATGGATTTTTCCTTTTCCCTGGTCCATGGTCCTCGTAGTTGTCAAAGCCCGATATTTACTTCTGTTAGACTCTTGAATTAGAGACCTTTTATTCGGTAGAGGGCCCAATGGGCCTTACGGGCTGAGTATATTCACCCTGCATCTACTTCAAAGTTTATTGTGTTCCCCTCCACTTCAAAAGTTACCTTGAGGTCAGGGAGAGGATCTGAGCCTGGACTTTCTTAGTATTCCTCCAGAGTCAGAATATCTGGCTGGCATGGCTGTCTCTTTCTAGGGCACTCTTTGGCCCAGTGTCCTTTTTCTTTAGAGTAGGCACATTGATCTGAGGCCAGGGGTGGCCTCTAGTGTGTGCCCAGGTATCCCTTCCTGTCTCTCTGTTTCTTAATTTCTGGCCTATTTGTTGTTGTGACCAGGACCTTAGTCAATGCCTTAGTCTGTCTTTTGTTTCTTTTATCCTCACTCAGCTCCCTTCTCTTCCTCAGTTTCTCTCTTAAAGTATACCTTCTCGGGTTCTCTGAATAAATCCCTCAAAGTCATATCTTGTAATCCATCTAAGCATTGTAACTTTCTTTTAATATCCAGGGCAGCTTTCCCAATAAAGGCCATTGTGACAGATGCCTTTTGATCCTCTGCCTGAGGATCGAAAGGAGTATGTCTCTTATATGCCTACATAATTATCTCTAAGAACATAGAGGGAGATTCATCAGGCCCTTAAATAATCTCTCTTACCTTGGCCAAATTAGTTGGTCACCTAGCGGCCACTAAGATACCCACTATTAGAGCCCGGGAATAAGTGGACAGATGCTCCCTACCTTCAAAGGTGTTTGGGTCCCAGTTGGGTCGTTTCAAGAGAAAGCCGGCTTTGAATATATTGGGAAGTTTTGTCGGTCACGCATTTGGTCCGAGGATACTTTTTTCTAGCATCCAGGAGGATTCTCTTTTGTTCCTCTGTCATGAAGAGAGTCCCTAGGAGTTGTTGGCAGTCATCTCAAGTAGGTTGGTGTGAAAACATCAATGACTTCACCAGACCTGAGAGCCAGGTTGGGTCCTCGGTAAAAGGGGGATTGTTATTTTTCCATTTATATAGGTCTGAAGAGGAGAAGGCCAATACTGGTAGGCTTGCATTTTTTCCCTATGGCCATCGTCAATCATTGGTCCTTAGGGATGGAGGGAAGCAACACGGGAGTTCCAGGGTTTTCAATCATTTGCCACCGGCGAGTTCCTTTAGCAACTCCAGCTTCCTCCAGGGGACGAGGGGCTGTGTGTGACGCAGGGGAGTTATCTGGAGGGCCCTGGGCTGGCTTAGCGTCCTCCAATTGCAGAGAGGCTGAGTCAGCAGCTGGAGAATCACTTAGAGGGTGTTGGGGGTTGTGGGACAAGGGTAGAAGATAAGGAGGGGGACGAGAGTCCAGTAGAGTCAAATCTTGTGACTCAGGGAGAACAGAGGGTGGAGGAGGAGGAGGAGCAGAGGGGTTGAGAGATCGTGGGGGAAGGAGTAGGAACGGGGACACAGCAAGGAAAGGCTTCACCCACGGAGGAGGAGATTTGCAGAGGTCCTGCCAAGTTAAGGTATATTCCTGTTTATCAGTATGGCTATGTGGCCCTGGCTGTAAGACAATATCTCTGTCTTTTTAAATTAGTGGGAAGTAGAAAGATCCTTCTAGGGGCCATCCGAATCCAAAGGTGGGCCATTCTGTGGCACACAGAGTCTGCCAGGTCCAGCGTTTTACTAAAAAAGAAACATTCTGAGCCCTTAAGCGGACTTTGGTCCATAGATCAAGGGTCAGGGACAGAGGCATTGAAGTGATCTGTCCCATAATGAAAGATACACAAACAGTAAAAGCAACGACACAGGACACAGACAAGAGAAAACAATAAAGACAGGCAATGGACGTCCAACACTGAGACCAAGACTGAGCAGGTGGCAAAACCCGATGGGCTGGCAATACCGAATCTGAAACAAAGTATCACTGAGTCGAGGAGACTATTATTCCTTGATTCCCGAGTCCTCTGTGGCGTCCCCCAGGGACTTGGCTTGTGGCTCTGTGACACGTCTGCCAGCCACCATCAAAGAGAGCTCACACACTTCATCGACAGCCATTTTGCCAAGCCCTAACCTGAAACCTGAAACCAGAAAGAGGTGCCTTACTTACCCTGAGAGTAGCCCATTGGGGTCTCTCGTTCACCACTGCTGGATTTCGGTGGAACCTCCATATATAAATATCGGAAGAGCATTGGGGGAAGAGACCACCAAGAGACTCTCTCATGCAAAAACAAAGGGTTTATTGGGGGTCCAGCATGCTGGGGCTCAGAGCTCATTTGAATAGAGCAGAGAACCCTGAGAACAGCTTAAGCAGAGCTTATATACTTTCCTTGAAGAGGGCAGGGAGGAAAGTTTATTGATGGGCCTGGGCGGGTGAGCAGTTTGCGTGCAACTGGGTGAGGGAGTACATTCTGAAGTTTGGCAGTTGGGGACAGCACATTCTGGGAAAAAGATTAGAAATCACTTCTCAAGATTTCAACAGTGTTTTATTAAGCATACAGTAAAACAGGAAGTGACAAGAATCTATTTTATTAACATTTCACTACCGACTATACTTTGCCAGATTTCCTAAAGTCTCTATTGATATCTGCATTCCTACATATTTTCCCCAGTTCATCATTGTGATTAATTCTTCACATGTGCTGACATTTACATTCACTCAATACCCGAAACCCTATAGCTAAAGAACTTTTGGTCCAAATCCTATACTCACTCTCCTTTATAAACATACCGACTATCTTCCTAATACTACTGACTATCCATTTTGACTGGAAGTTCTCTTTGAAAATCAATCATCCAAGTTACAAGGTCCTATGCTTAATACCCAATCAAAAGCCCAATGCCCTTCTGGGCTTCAAATCTTACCTAGATTTTTGTTTTCAGATTCATATATTTTACCTATATATTCTTGAAAATATCGCAGGTTCCCAATACCATTATTCATCCAGCAGAATGATTTCTATTCCAAATCAAACCTGTTATTAACCCTAACCATACACTGTTCCCTCAATCTAACTTTAGAGAAGAGCAAGGACAGAGTTGGTCTTTAAATACAGGAATTTAGGGGATCTTCCAACTGCTGAGAAACTCAAAGGTCTATGTGCAAATGATCCCTAGAGAAGTTGTAGACACCTATCAAGGAACTGAGAGAGCAAAAGTCATCTTTCATTGCAAACAACCTGGTCAGCATGAAGGGATGTGTCTGAATCAGCCTCTCTCTTCTTTATGTAGAGAAGAAGGAGCAAACGAGGCCTCTGTGGAGAGCTGTTCCTGGTTACCAATGTTTGATATACCATTCTAACTTGTGAAAGTGTCAAAGGAATTAGGGACAGCCTCCATTTCATGGGACCTTTGGAAGCAAATGTTAGGACAACGTGCTTGCCAAGGCATTGACCTCATTCAGTTCCTGAAGGAAGTGACCTCACCTCACATTCTTGGTGATGGAACTCTCTGAACTTGGGATACAGGCATCCAGGCACACAAATCTAGTCCCAGGCCCAGTCCCAGTGGTCTCACTTCTTTTGATTTACCAAAGACAGAGTCAGTCTTTCTTGGTATCTACTGATGTGAGGATGGCCAAATGCCAGGAAAGCTCTGAAGAGTGGCCTTTCCTGAGTAAGCAGGAAGTGGCTCACCGTTGTCTCCTGACAACTTCACAGAGTTGGCCAAGGAAACCAGATCTGAGACAGAACAGGCCATTTGATGGGAACATAGTACGGCCCACCAGTCAGAGGTCACACCCGATAGTCAGAGACCTACTTTGGGAAAGGAGGTGAATTTGTGGGTGTGAGTGTGTGTTTGTGATTTTGTCTCATGTTCTGAGAATAGGTAGGAAAGGCAGTTTGTTTGGTTTGGAGTGGACGATTTCTAACAAGTGATTTGACAAGGTGAGTGTTTTTATGTCTGTGTATCCCACTGTGTCCATGGTTGTAGACATTAGAAAAGAGAATGCAATGCATCAAAGGATGTGTCCAGGCTAGTAGAAAGCTTACCAGAATTCTTTCTGCCCAATGTATGAAAGGAATGCGGCTTGCCTTATGGATGGGTAACACCTGCTATCTTCCTAAGTTCCTGTTTTCTTCCTGAATTCTGGCCACTCTCCAGAATAGGCTCATGATTTTGTGACCAAGTTATGTACCACCTCCAAGCTCTGTGACATGGCCATGTACTGGATAGCTGAAGGGAATGGCGAGTGTCTCAGAAAATTCAGATATCAGTGTGACCAGGAAAGTCTCAGTGGAGAAACACTGCTTTGGGCCGTTTGCTAACCTAATGTTCTGTTGCCCTGAATGTCAGGAAGGTCTTTGCCTCATGCCACCCCTTTGTGAAGCCTGAAGAAAACAGTTTTCAAATGGAAATGAATATGGATCACCTGTGGCTCTTTGCTTAATTGCTTTGAAAAGGGATGTGTCTGAATCAGCCTCTTGGCCCTGTGTGAGGTTGTGGCTTAGATACTCAGCACGTGGTGGATGTAAAGAGAGATCCCATGTGTGCATCCAAAACCAAAATGGCCAAAAAGCAGTCCTTGTGGATGAAGTCTGTCCCCTTCCTCTTTAAAGTTCTTGAACTCCATCAAGTGAGAATAGGGATCCTTTGGGTCAAATGGGTTCTTCAAAGACCTGCAGAGGAGCTTGTGTTTTCTCATGACTGCAAATCACATAAAAATATATACCTGACACTCAGTTTTCCACAAATTGGAGAAGCATAGAAGTATTAACGTCTAGCATATTTGATCACTCCTGTTTCACATGAAGGGTGTCTAGACCACCCTGAATTTACGCCAATGAGGGGCAAGGGAGTTATTTTGGACACTCTCTTGGACTCCGCCACTCATGGAAACCTTCAGCCAGAGGTTGTGATTAGTGTCTATATGGAAGAAGATGAGGGCCATATGGGAGGGTTTTGGTTTTAATTTTGGTCATTTGTGTCCGGTTGGAAGACATGACTGGGACCACCTGGGCTTGAACTCTGGTGTGATTCCCCTTAGAGACTGAATTCAGAGAAGTATTGCCATGAATTTTGTTGGGATTTAAGGAGTCCACCCATGAGAATCACCCTTGGAAACTGAGATCTAGGCCCAGGGTGGCTTTCCACAGAGCCCTGGGTATCTCAGCCAGAAGATCACATGATTTAATTCTGAAAGACTTGTCAGCCATTGTTGAGAGTCACAACACCCATGGACGTCACATTGTAGACCTCAATAGGCCTGGCTTCATGTGACATTTTGGCCACTCTTTGGGAAGCCTTGCCTGTGAGAGTTCTACAGAGCATTCATTGAAATGAGCTTCCTCACCATTTAAAGGTTCCTGAATGAATTGAAACCCACAGTGCCTGCAACGTCATCCTTGAAAAATGCCTAGATAAATACCATGAAATTTTTGAAATTCCCATGACCAGGTGGCACTGGAGAAACTTTGAATGTCCTGTTGCTGATCGTAAATATGCAAGACAGTGCCTTGATTGAGTGGGTTTCATGAAAATGGTGTAGAACAGAGATGCCAATATGTTGGAACCTGCTGAGTAGTGGGCCTAGAGCAGTGGTAGGCAGGTGTGTGATAAAAAATTTGTGGTGGGGCCATGTGGATCTGCCATTGGATCCCAAATGGCTTGTGACTTACATGGTGAAGCCAGCAAACCCTTCCATGTAAAGGCTTCTGGTTATATGGAGATGTTTCCGGGCAATGTTTAGAATCAGGTTACTATGGACATGGGGCCAAGCTATGTGGGATAGAAACCTGGTTGGTGCATTCTCCTGCAGACCCTGACCAACCACACATGAAAGAATTGCCTCCAGAACTGTGTCCCATTTGAACTTCTTTTATTTCATGAAGCAAATGCCAAAGTCCCAGTGCAGCAGCAAGAAACACCACGAAAAGTGGAGGATGACCAAATCGCTTCCCAGTCCACATGGGAATACCCTTAGCCCCCAGTGGCCACAGTTTACTTACAAAGAGAGAATTCAGCACTGCTGCCTCATGTTCATTGGAAAATAAGAAACCATGTCCTCCAGGTCACATAGATGCAGACACAGCTTTGATAGTCTCACTAAAAAGAAGCTAAAGCTCCTGACAACAACATATATTTCAAGTGCCCAAACTCAGAGGCAGTTTCTCAAGAAGTATTTAGGCCAGCAGAGCTCCATGTTTATGGAGTGTTTACCCTGTCCCATACTAGGGAAACTCCTCTACCACTTCCAAGGTTGTAAACTCCTGAGCATATTATTCACAGATTTTATTACTCTTCTCCTCTAATTGTGTCTTACTTTGGGCGAAAAAAATATCAAGGAATTGTTCTGGATGAGAGTGGGAAGATTTTGTTTAGCACATATTTGCATACACATTGGATTCATTTTTCTATTTTACATTTGAAATACTGAATCCCTGACACTAACACATGCTCTGCTAGATTCTGAATACTAATCCTAATATGATGGAGTAAAATAACGGAAACAGAATAGAAATACAAGCAGTTCAGAGGAGGCATGTTGTATTCTTGGACTTGCCTTTTGCATTATATAGGGTAGGAGTTATAAATCTAGTCAATTTTTTGTTGAAATAGTTTTCCATGTACTTTTAAAGTTAACAAATATGTGAATTCCTGTCTCCCTTTCTCTGTATTCTATTCAGCACATGTATTTTTATATGCACATATAGAATCCTACCTGGTATCACACGTACATTCTTGTGAGTTACATGACTTGGTAGATACAAAGTGTGAGAAGAGATCACTCCTCTTAAACGCTGTTTGACCTGAAAATTCAACCTATGGGTGAGCTTCCTAGTTGAAAAAAGTTATACATAAATCCATATCCAGTAAAATGAATATTTTTGGATCTGTGGATGATACATATTTCACGGTGTAATTCGATTGGCATATATATTGCTAATTTTTAAAATCTGTGTGTGGAGATATATATATATATATATATATATATATATATATATATATATATATATATATATATATTCTCTCCAGATATTTCAAAATATTTAATATATGTGTCTTACTATACACTCCCTAAATTCATTCATGATTATGTATATGGATTTATAATCAACTTTTCACAAGATTATTCTCAGAAATATTCATTCACCTGATATACGTATTTTTTTCCTAGTATTGAAAACTAACTTCAGTGAATGGTGCATATAAATCCTAATATTTCTACAGTAACTGATCCATTTTCACATCAATGCAAGTAGATTCCTATGGGACATGATAAGTATTTTGAAGTTCATTTTTATTCAAAACTAGTACATTACTATTTCTTCAGTTTATGCACATTATTGGATATATATTTCATCCACAAGTTCACAAATTTATAGGCATTTATTTCACTTTCATTCACTTTCTGCTTCAGAAAACACGTGTTCCGCCATGTTTCAAACTGGTCTTTTCATGAGACTTCTTTCCAAACACATTATTTTTGATTTCCATAATCACTTTTGAAGCAAAACTCACACACTCTTCGTGATAAACCATAACCCTAGGATTACAATTAGACGTATAACTAGTTGTTATGAATGATTATATATCAATATATGATTTCTTATGTATTTTCAGATATCAATTCAATACACTATTTAAAGTGGAAGCAGTTATATTATTTATTAACTGTATGGTCTATTCATGCATTATCTCTATATTCATAGTCACAGGGTACACCTATTTTTACCCTCAATACTAATTTATACGTTTTCAAAATATTCCTCAAAAAATGGTGGAAGAAATACTCATGTCACCTGATCTATATATACATTTTATCACAGTAATATTCTGGACAAAAAAATCAAAGGTCACCCTTAAGGTTGTACCAAAGCCTAAATGGAAAGTGAGCATGGATTACTAAAACCTTCCATGTCCAGGTGGCCTAATGCTATCAAATGTCAATCTTATTGGTGACTATATTTTTGTTTCTTCCTAAGATTATATATTCAACCTCAAGCCTGTTGAAAATGTCTAATCCTATCACTCACTTTATACTTTGCCTGATTTAGTAATGTCTCTATTTATATCTATTTTCCTACATATTTTCCCCTGTTCATCATTGTGACTGACTCTTCACTTGTGCTGACATTTACATTCACTGTCTACCTGAAACCCTATTGCTTAAGAACTTTTGGTCTAAATCCTATTCTCACTCTTCTTTGTAAACCTACTGACTATCTTTCTAATCCTACCGACAATCCCTTTTTGAGTGGGTGTTCTATTCGACATTCAATCATCCAAGGTACAAGCTCCTATGCCATTGTATATAGATTTATCTGAGACATTTTTGCAGAAAATAATTCAAAGCTAAGTGTACCAATTAAGGTCCCAATGCCCTTCTGGACTTCATATCTTCCCTAGATTTCTGTTTTTATACTTATATTTCACCTATATATTCTTGTAAATATCATAGTTTCCCAATACCATTATTCGTCATGCAGAAGGATTCCTAACCCCAAATTGAACATGTTACTAACCCAAACCATACACTGTTCTCTCAATCGAACTTTACAGAACAGCAGGGACAGGGTTGCTCTTAAAATACAGGAATGTAGGGCATGTTCCACCTGTTGAGAACATCAAAGGTCCATGCAGAAATGATCCCTTGAGAAGATGTAGGCAGCTACGAAAGACCTGAGAGAGAAAAGTCATCTTCTATGGCAAACAACCTTGTCAGCATGAAGGGATGTGTATGAATCAGCCTCTCTCTTCTTAATGTAGAGAAGATGGACCAAACCAGTCCTAGGTGGAGAGCTGTTCCCGGGTGCCCATGGTTTATATACCATTCTAACTTGTGAAAGTGTCACAGGAAGTAGGGGCAGCCTCCATCTCATGGGACTCTTGAAAGCAACTGTTAGGACAAAGTGGTTGTCAAGGCAATGACCTCATTCAGTTCCTGAAGAAGTGATCTACCTCACTTCCTTGGTGATGGAACTCTCTGAACTTGGGATCCAGGAAGCCAGGCACCCGGAGCCAGTCCAGTCCCAGACCCAGTAGGCTCACTTGTTTGAATTTATCAAGGAGAGTGTCAGTCTTTCTTGGTACCAACATATGTGAGGATGGCCAAATACCAGGAGAGCTCTGAATAGGGGCCTTTCCTGAGAAAGTAGGTAGTGGTTCACCGCAGGCTCCTGACAACTTCACAGAGTTGGCCAAGGAGACCAGATCTGAGATAGGACAGGCCATTTTGGGGGAACATAGTATGGCCCACCACTCAGAGGAAACTCCGGATAGTCACAGAGTTACATGGGGGAAGGAGGTGTCTTTGTGGGGTGGGTGTGATTTTGTGGTTTTGTCTCATGATCTGAGAATAGGTAGGAAAGACGGTTTGTTTGATTTGGAGTGGTCTTCTTCTAGTAAGTCGTTGGACAAGGCAAGTGTTTCTATTTCTGTGTATCCCACTGTGTCCGTGGTTGTAGACATTAGAAAATAGAATGCAACAATTCATATGTCCTGTATAGTAGAAAGATTCCCGGCATTCATCCTGCCCAATTTATGAATGGACTGCAGCTTGCCTTATCCATGGGCAACACCTGCTACCTTCCTAAGTTCCTGTTTCTTCCAGAATTCTCACCACTCTCCAGAATAGTCTCATGGTTTTGTGTCCAAAATATGTACCACCTCCAAGCTCTGTGACATTGCCATATCCTGGATAGCTGAAGGGAATGGCGAGCATCTCAGAAAACTCAGATATCAGTGTGACCAAGAAAGTCTCAGTGGAGAAACCATGCTTTCGGCCTTTTGCTTATCAATTGTTCTGTTTCCCTGAATGTCAGGAAGGTCTTTGCCTCAGGCCACCCCTTTGTGAAGCCTGAAGAAAACAGTTTTCAAATGGAAATGAATAGGCATTACCTGTGGCTCTTTGCTTAATTGCTTTGGAAAGGGATGTGTCTGAATCAGCCTCTTGGCCCTGTGTGAGGTTGTGGCTTAGATTCTCAGCACCTGATGGATGTAAAGAGAGATCCCATGTGTGCATCCAAAACCAAAATGGCCAAAAGAGCAATTATTGTGAATGAAGTCTCTCGCATTCATTTGTAAGGTTCCTGACCACCATCAAGTGAGAATACGGATCCTTTGGTTCAAATGAGTTATGCACAGCCCTGCAGAGGCTAACCCATATTTTTTTGGGTTTTCTCATGGCTCCAAATCATATAAAGAATCTATACCTGACAGTCAGTAGGCCTCAAATTGGAGATGCAGAGCAGTATTAACAGCTGGCCTATCTGATCACTCCTGGTTCACCGGATGGGTGTCCAGGCCACCTTGACTTTAGGCAAATGAGGGGCAAGGGAGCTTATTTTTGACACTGTCTTGGACTGCACCCCTCATGAAAAACTCCAGCCAGAGGTTATGATAAGTGTCTATATGGAAGAAGATGAGGGCCATGTGGGAGTGTTTGGTTTTAATTGTGGTCATTTGTTTGGCGGTTGGAAGAGATAACTGGATCCACCTGGGCTTGAATTCTGGCATGATTCCTCTTAGAGACTGAGTTCTGGAATTTACCTCAAAGAAGTATTGCCATGAAATGTGTTGGGATTTTAGGAGGCCACGCATGAGATGCGCCCTTGAAAACTGAGATCGAGGGCCAGGGTGTCTTTCCACAGTGCAGTGAGAATCTCAGCCAGGATATCACATGATTTTATTTTGAAAGACTTGGCAGCCAAAATTGAGAGTCTAAACACAAATGGAACTCATATTGTAGGCCCAATGATCCTGGCTTCATGTGACCTTTTGGCCACTTTTTGGGAAGCCTTGCCTGTGAGATTTCTCCAGAGATTTCATTTAAATGAGCTTCCTCACCACATAATGGTTCCTGCATTAATTGAAACGCACAGTGACTCCAACTTCATCCTTCAAAAATGGTTAAATAAATACTATCAAATTTCTGAAATTCCCATTACCAGGTGGCACTGGAGAACCTTTGGATATCCTGTTGCTGAACATGAGTGAAATAATTCCCCACGCAATGACACTTCACCGGGAGAATTCCAAATTTATTGCTAAAAGCTGTGTGCTTATATAGAACTAAGGGGGAGATGGTATGGCTTACATAAATGGCAGCAACCCGTTTATTGACAAGTTCTTTCAAATATCAGCTCCAGAGCCCAGGAATTAGTTCTCATTGGGGCTAAGGTTCCCCACAAGCGAGATTTGAAATTGGCGCTGGCGGGAGAGTTCACAAGGGCGGGAACTTTTTGCGCCACTGCAGAAATGAAGAAGGTAGGAAGAAGAAGTCCTTAGGCGCCATGTTGGGGTTTTTCTCTGGGGTATGGCTGCCATTTATTCTTTTCCCAACATTCCACCCTTTTTGTTTTCTTAGGAAGTGGGGTGTCGTTTGTCAGATCTGGCTGCTTCCTGCTGTGTGGGGGTGGTGTGGGGCCTAGAAAGAGAAGTGGAGGAATGCTTAGGGGGCAGGTATGGGGATATCATGGCAGCCAGAAATAAAACCCAGTGGCTATAGACAGCTATTTTCATAGGGGTGAAGTCAATGAATGTTCCCTGAAGCCAAAGATGTCGATGGCATGGAACCAGTCCTGGATGGAAGAGATTGTTGGTATCAGCCACTGGTCCTGTAACAGAGACTCAAGGAAATACTGGAAGCGTTGCCTGGACATGGTGTCGCCAGCACCTGAAGAAGATCAGAGCGAATAAAAACAGAATGAAGATAAAAATTAAAGCAAATGTCAATTTTTGGCAGAAGTTCCATGTGGGGGGACTGACATAGAAGAGGCCAAGAACCATGAGAAAGCTTAGAAGGTGGTAAAGACTATGAATCCAGGATGGCAGATTAAGAGGTTCTCCGAGCTCGTTGTCTCCCGCTGTCTAATACCCGTTGCATTCCATCGTGCCTGGTAGTGAGCTTCATCACTGAGTGAACTGTTCTCTTGGAGATGTTGGGGATTCATCGGTCATCAGAGGCTGGTAGTGACTAAGCAAAAGCTGGTTGAAAGTTTGATTAGGAATTTTATGCAGTTGGGTTTGAAGGCACTTCATTATGCAGGGCAAGAGAGCACAAAAAAGGAGCATCCAAATAAGGGGATCCAAGATATGTAGTAAGTACATGGCAAGATAGGATTGGAAGAACCCCGTTATGGGATTGGAGGAGGTAGGTTTGAGCAATTGGGTCGATAATTCCTGCAATTTAACAACATTTTTTTTATTAGCCCAGATTCATTAACATAATAGCAAAATTCCTCTCTGAGGAATAGGCATGTAACCCCTTTTTCTGCAGTGAGAAGATCAATTGCCCTTTGGTTCTGTAAAGCCACTTGTGCCAATGAAGTAACCTGCCGCTGCAAGGAACCCAGAGACTCAGCCATGGTATTGAGTGTTTCCTGCAGTTTTTGTTGAAGGTCATTGGATCCCATAGAGCATGACCTATAGCTCCACCAGAGAGTCCGAGAACTGTTACTGAGGTTAAAATGAGGCCTACCAGAACCGGCAGAAAGACTACCCTACGGGTGCGGGAAGGTAGGGCCAACTGTCAGAATTCGGTGGGAGTATACAAAGATAGCTGAGGAACTACAGTAACCAAGAAACAGGCGCCAGAGACATTGATGGTTGAGGTACTTAAAGAACCATTACACCAGAGGAAATGTCCAGGTTGCATAAACACAGGGCTCTATGGGGTGCTGTAGCTCAAGGAACAAATGGGTAAAGGATTCATTATTGGCAGGTGGAAACAGATGAAAGGAAATAAAGTATTGGTGGAATAACTTTCCCACAGTGGGATACGTGTCACATGTAGGGGTTGTCCTTTTTAGAGAAATTGTAGGGTTTTGCTGGAATATTTCCTGCCGCTAATGGGACTGCTGCTAGAAGTGGACGACTAAGTGAAGCACAGAGAAAGCACTGAGAAGTAGGCACAGAAAGAGGGGTGGAGTTTAATAATCAAAAAGTTTGGTGTAGCAAATTGAGCCATGTGGGAGGGGGACCTGAGAGTGTTGAAGGCTCTGAATCCTCTTTGGATGAGCTATGGATATGATCTCAAAGTTTTGATTCTGAGTCCTTAATGTGTTCGACTACCTGGATGTTTGCCTTAGGTTGCGTAATCAGGGTGCGGCCAATAGTCATCCACCCTGTGGGTCTGACTGAGGTTGTCCGAGCATAGACAGCAAACTCAACATAGCCCCATCGTTTGGCCTTGGGGTCAGGTTTATCTAAAGCATACCATCCATTGTTACTGGATGAAGAGCCTTTATGCCACTTTATGTAACTAGAAGTCCACCCTTCAGGGTAACCAAATGAGTGGTAAGAATAGCTACCACGTTCATCATGGAACATGCATGACCAATAGGGGCACCCATTATATATCTCAGGCCACCAATGACAATAGTCTTTTGTTTGATCAAAAAGGAAGCAAATGAAAGGCCAGTTTCAGCTACCAGGGACGAAGGTCCTTGAAGGTGACAATTTTAGGGAAATAGAGGTGCAGTTGTGGATGAAGCAAGTAGTTGCATCCACTGCGCAGACCTTCTGCATGCCATGTTCTGAGTATCGTTCCCGAAAAGTGAATAAATGCATGGTAGGTGAGGAGGGTAAAGACCAGTCCTGACAGAGCAAAGAAAATAAGCAGAGCACAAAAAACAAGCAGTTAGAGAAGACTAGGGTGTTGGGAGAGCTCATTGTGCCTTCTTTAAGAGGAATTGGGCTGCAAGGAAAACCGTGTGAGCCACAACTAAAATGGGTGAGATGGGTGTGGAGAGCAGGAGTAAAGGGGAGGTTCAGTAGGTGATTCTTGGAGTTCCTCTGGGGTGGCCCTGTCTTCAGCAGGTGGGGCCTCCTGGTGATGTGGCTTCAACCTAGACATGTGAATCCAGGGAGTGAGACAGTTGTCTGGTAAGGAGAGTTTGGCGGCGGTAAGGGTAAAGAGAATGACAGGATAGGGGCCTTCCCATTTTGCGGCAAGAGTCCCTTTTTCCTCTGGGGTATTATAATAGACTAGACTAACAGGTGTTAAGGGAGGAGTGTTTGGAGAGGAGACTGGGTCCGGAAGAAGCATCTGTGGATGATATATATTTACTGATGAATTTCGATTGGCATTTATATTGGTACTTTTTAATGTCTGTGTTGTGTGTGTGTGTGTGTGTGTGTGTGTGTGTGTGTATAGATATAGATATAGATATACTCTCCAAAGTTTTCCAAATATGAAATATATGTGTCTAGTATACACTCTCTAAATTCATTCATGTTCATGTATGTGGATTTATAATCAACTTTTCACAAGATTATAATCAGAAATATTCATCCACCTGAAATACATATTTGTTTCCTAGTACTGACTACTAACTTCAGTGAAGGGTGCATACATATCCTAATTATTCTACAGTATCTGACCCAGTCTAACATCAATGCAAGTAGACTCCTATGGGACATGATATGTAATTTGTCATTCATTTGTATTCGACACTGGTACATTATTGTTTCTTCAGTTTTTGCACATCATAGGATATACATTTCATCCACAAGTTCACAAATTAATAGGCATTTGTTTCAACATTAATCACTTCTTGCTTCAGAACGAATGTATTGTCAGGGTTTCTTGACTGGTCTTTTCATGAGACTTCTTTCCAAACACATTATTTTGAATTTCCATAATCATTTTAAAGCAAAACTCACACACTCTTCATGATAAACCAAAACACTAATATTTCCATTAGATATATAACTGGTTGGAATGAATGATTGTATATCAATATACAATTTCCTTTTATTTTTCAGATATCAGTTCAATTCATTATATAAAGTTCAAAAAAGTTATATTATTTATTCACAGTATGGTCTATTCGTGGTTTTTCTCTATGTTCATAGAAACAGGGTACACCTATTTGTACCCCCGATTCTAATTTTACATCTTCAATACATTGCTCCCAGAAATGGTGAAAGAAATACTCATGTCACCTCCTTATCACAGCAATATTCTGGACAAAAAATGGCAAGGTCACACTTATGATTGTACCAAAGCCTAAATGGAAAGTGAACATGGATTTCAAAAACATCCATGTCCATGTTGCCTAATGCTGTCAATTGTCAATCCTATTGGTGACTACATATTTGTTTTTTCCTAATTTATATATTGAAACTCAACCCTGTTGAAAATGTCTAATTCTATCCCTCACTTTATACTTTGCCTGATTTCGTAATGTTTCCATTGATATCTGCTTTTCTACATATTTTCCCCAGTTCAACATAGTGTCTGACTCTTCATATGTGCTGACATTTACATTCACTCTATAACCAAAAGTCTATTGCTAAAGAACTTTTGGTCCAAATCCTATACTCACTCTTCTTCCTAAACCTACCGACTATCTTCCTAATCCTACTGAATATCCCTTTTTGACTGGATGTTTTCTTCTAAATTCAATCATCCAATGTACAAGGTCCTATGCCATTGTATATCAAATTATCTGAGACATCTTTGCAGAACATAATTCAAAGCTAAGTATCCCAATCAAGGGCAAAACCCTCTGGGCTTCAAATCATACCTAGATTTCTGTTTTCCTACTTATATTTCACCTCTATATTCTTGTAAATATTGCAGGTTCCCAATCCCATTATTCATCGCACAGAATCATTCATCACCAAATCAAACCTGTTTTTAACCCCAGGTATACACTGTTCCCTCAAACATTTTACAGAAGAGCAGGGACAGAGGGGTTCTTACAATACAGGAAAGTTGGGGATCTTCCACCAGATGAGAACCTCAAATGTCCATGCACAAATGATACATGGAGAAGTTGTAGGCAGGTATGAAGCTCCTGAGAGAGCAAAAGTCATCTTCCATTGCAAACAACCTGGTCAGGATGAAGGGATGTGTCTGAATCTGCCTCTCTCTTCTTATTGTAGACAAGGTGGAACAATCCAGGCCTGAGTGGAGAGCTGTTCCCGGGTGCCAATGGTTGATATACATTCTACCTTATGAAAGTGTCACAGGAAGTAGGGGAAACCTCCATCTTATGTAACCCTTGGAAGCAACTGTTAGGACAAAGTGGTTGCCAAGGCAGTGACCTCATTCAGTTCCAAAGAATGTGACATACCTCATTTCCTTGGTGATGGAACTCTCTGAACTTGGTATCCAAGAAGCCAGGCACGCAGAGGCAGTCCCAGTCCCAGGCCCAGTGGGCTCACTTGTTTGGATTTACCAAGGACAGAGTCAGTTTTCTTGGTACCTAATGATGTGCCAGGAGAGCTCTGAAGATGGACCTTTCCTGAGAAAACAGGTAGTGGCTAACCACTTTTTCCTGACATCTTCACAGAGTTGGTCAAGGAAACAAGATCTGAGAGAAGACAGGCCATTTCGGGGGAACATAGTATGGCCCACCAGTCAGAGGACACTCCGGATAATCACAGACCTACTTGGGGGAAGGAGGTGCCTTTGTGGGAGTAGGTGTGGGTTTGTTGTTTTGTCTCATGTTCTGAGAAGAGATCGAAAAGGCGGTTTGTTTGGTTTGGAGCAGACAGTTTCTAGTAAGTCATTTGACAAGGCGAGTGTTTCTGTTTATGTGTATCCCACTGTATCCGTTGTTGTAGACATTAGAAAAGAGAATGCATTAATGGATGTGTCCTGTCTAGTATAAATCTTCCCATAATTCATCCTGCCCAACATATGAATGGACTGCACCTTGTCTTATCGATGTGCAACAACTGCTATCTTTCTAAGTTGTTGTTTTCTTCCTGAATTCTGGCCACTCTCCAGATAGGCTCAGGGATTTGTGTCCAAAATATGTACCACCTCCAAGCTCTGTGACATGGCCATGTACTGGATAGCTGAAGAGAATGGCGAGCATCTCAGAAAACTCAGATATCAGTGTGACAAGGAAAGTCTCAGTGCAGAAACCCTGCTTTGGGCCTTTTGCTTACTTATTGTTGTGTTGCACTGAATGTCAGGAAGGTCTTTGCCTCAGGCCACCCCTTTGTGAAGCTTGAAGAAAACAGTTTTCAAATGAAAATGAATGGGCCTCACCTGTGGCTCTTTGTTTAATTGCTTTGGAAAGGGATGTGTCTTTATCAGCCTCTTGGACCTGTGTGTGGCTGTGACTTAGATTCTCAGCACCTGATGGATCTTAAGAATGACCCCATGTTAGCTTCCAAAACCAAAATGGCAAAAAAATATCATTCATTGTGGATGAAGTCTCTTGCCTTCCTCTGTTAGGTTCCTGCATTCCAACAAATGAGAATAGGGATTCTTTGGATCAAATGAGTTCTTAAAGCCCTGCAGAGGTGCTTGTGTTTTCGCATGACACTAAATCTCTAAAGAATCCATACCTAAAGTCAGTAGGCCTCAAATTGGAGAAACACAGAAGTATTAACGGCAGGCTTATTTGTTCACTCCTGGTTCAGAGCAACGGTGTCCAGGCTACCCTGAATTTAGGCAAATGAGGGGCAAACGAGCTGATTTTGGACACTGTCTTGGGCTGCGTTCCTCATGGAAACCTCCAGCCAGAGGTTAAGATGATTGACTATATGGAATAAGGTGAGGGCCATGTGGGAGTGTTTTGGTTTTAATGTTGGTCATTTGTGTGGTATTGGAAAAAATGGCTGGTTCCACGTGGGCTTGAACTCTGGTGTGATTCCCCTTAGACACTTGGTTTTGGATCTGAACTCAGAGAAGCATTGCCATGAATTTTGTTGGGATTTTAAGAGGCCACGCATGAAAGTCGCTCTTGGAAACTGAGACCTAGGCCCCGGGTAGATTTCCACTGAGGCATGGGAATCTCAGCAAGGATATCACATGATTTTATTCGTAAAGAAATGGCAGCCATAGTTGAGAGTCAAAACACACATGGACCTCACATTGTAGACCTCAATGGGCCTGGCCTAATGTGACCGTTTGTCCACTCTTTGGGAAGCCGTGCCTGTGAGATTTCTCCAGAGATTTCATTGTAATGAGCTTCCTCACCATTTAATGTTTGCTGAATGAATTGAAACCCACAGTGCCTCCAACTTCATGCTTGAAAAATTGCTAGATAAATACTATGAAATTTTTGAAATTCCTATGACCAGGTGGCACTGGAGAAACATTGGATGTCCTATTGCTGATCATGAGTATACCAGACAGTGCCTTGATTTACTGAGTTTCATGAAAATGGTGTAGAACAGAGATGCCAGTAAGTTGGAGCCTGCTGAGTAGTGGGTCTAGAGCAGTGCTGGGGAGGTGTTTGATAAAACATCCGTGGTAGGGCCATGTGGATTTACCATTGGATTCCAAATGGCTTGTAACTGACATGGTGCTGCCAGCAGACCCTTATATGTAAAGGCATCTTGTTATATGGAGAGTTTTAAGAGGAAAATTAAGAATCAGGTTGATATGGACAAGGGGGCAATGGGGCAAGCTGTGAGAGATAGAAGCCTAGTTGGTGCATTCTCTTGCAGACCCTGACCCACCACACGTGACAGAACTCCCTCCAGCACTGTGTCCCAGTTTAGCTGCTAGTATTTCGTGAAACAAATACCAAACTCACAGTGCAGCAGCCTAAAAACCACGAAAAGTGGAGGAGGACCAAATGGCTTCACAGTCCACACGGGGAGACGGGGAGACACTTAGTCCCCAGTGGCCTCAGTTTACCTATAAAGAGAGGATTCACCACTGCTTCATCTTGTTCATTGGAAAATAAGAAACCATGTTCTCCAGGTCACATAGATGCAGACCCAGCTTTGATGGTCTCACTACAAAGGAAGCCAAATCTCATGAAAACAACATATATTTCAAGTGCGGAAGCTCAGAGGCAGTTTCTCAAAAAGTTTTTAGGCCAGCAGAGTTACATGTTTGTGGAGTGTTTACCATGTCCCTTACTTTTGGAAACTCCTAAACCACCTCCAAGGTTGTGAACTCCTGAGCATTTTCCATTCCAGATATGTATTCACTGATTGTGTAACTCTTCTCCTCTAATTGTGTCTTACTTGGGGTGAAGGTAATGTCAAGGCATTGTTTTGGATGAGAGCGGGAGGATATTTGTGCAGCATATATTTACATACACATTGGATTCTTTTTCCAATTTTTCATTCGAAGTACTGAATCCCTGACACTAACCCATACCTAGTAGACTCAGACTTTTCATCCTAATATAATGGGGAAAATTAACCCAACACAATAGAAATACAAGCACTTCAGAGGAGACATGTTCTATAGTTGGACTTGACATTTCCATTATATAAGGTAGGAGTTATACATCTAGTCAAATTTTAATTGAAATATTCTCCATGTGTTTTTAAACTTAACAAATATGTGAATACTTGTTTCCAATTTCTGTAGCCTATTCACACATGTATATTTATATGCATATATAGAATCCTACCAGGTATCACACGTACATTTTTTTAAGGTGGATGTCTTGGCAGATACAAATTGTGAGAAGTGTTCACTCCTCCTAAATGCTGTTGGAAATGAAAATTCAACCTATAAGAGAGCGTCCTAGAAGAACAACATTATACATAAACTCATGTTCAGTAACATAAATATTTTTGCATCTGTGGATGATATATATTTACTGATGAATTTCGATTGGCATTTATATTGGTACTTTTTAATGTCTGTGAGTGTTGTGTGTGTGTGTGTGTGTGTGTGTATAGATATAGATATAGATATACTCTCCAAAGTTTTCCAAATATGAAATATATGTGTCTAGTACACACTCTATAAATTCATTCATGTTCATGTATGTTGATTTATAATCCACTTTTCAGAAGATTATAATCAGAAATATTCATACACCTGAAATACATATTTGTTTCCTAGTACTGACTACTATCTTCAGTGAAGGGTGCATACAAATCCTAATTATTCTACAGTATCTGACCCAGTCTAACATCAATGCAAGTAGACTCCTATGGGACATGATATGTAATTTGTCATTCATTTGTATTCGACACTGGTACATTATTGTTTCTTCAGTTTTTGCAATTCATAGGATATACATTTCATCCACAAGTTCACAAATTAATAGGCATTTGTTTCAACATTAATCACTTCTTGCTTCAGAACACATGTATTGTCAGGGTTTCTTGACTGGTCTTTTCATGAGACTTCTTTCCAAACACATTATTTTGAATTTCCATAATCATTTTGAAGCAAAACTCACACACTCTTCATGATAAATCAAAACACTAATATTTCCATTAGATATATAACTGGTTGGAATGAATGATTGTATATCAATATACAATTTCCTTTTATTTTTCAGATATCAGTTCAATTCATTATTTAAAGTTCAAAAAAGTTATATTATTTATTCACAGTATGGTCTATTTGTGGTTTTTCTCTATGTTCATAGAAACAGGGTACACCTATTTGTACCCCCGATTCTAATTTTACATCTTCAATACATTGCTCCCAGAAATGGTGAAAGAAATACTCATGTCACCTCCTTATCACAGCAATATTCTGGACAAAAAATGGCAAGGTCACACTTATGATTGTACCAAAGCCTAAATGGAAAGTGAACATGGATTTCAAAAACATCCATGTCCATGTTGCCTAATGCTGTCAATTGTCAATCCTATTGGTGACTACATATTTGTTTTTTCCTAATTTATATATTGAAACTCAACCCTGTTGAAAATGTCTAATTCTATCCCTCACTTTATACTTTGCCTGATTTCGTAATGTTTCCATTGATATCTGCTTTTCTACATATTTTCCCCAGTTCAACATAGTGTCTGACTCTTCATATGTGCTGACATTTACATTCACTCTATAACCAAAAGTCTATTGCTAAAGAACTTTTGGTCCAAATCCTATACTCACTCTTCTTCCTAAACCTACCGACTATCTTCCTAATCCTACTGAATATCCCTTTTTGACTGGATGTTCTCTTCTAAATTCAATCATCCAATGTACAAGGTCCTATGCCATTGTATATCAAATTATCTGAGACATCTTTGCAGAACATAATTCAAAGCTAAGTATCCCAATCAAGGGCAAAACCCTCTGGGCTTCAAATCATACCTAGATTTCTGTTTTCCTACTTATATTTCACCTCTATATTCTTGTAAATATTGCAGGTTCCCAATCCCATTATTCATCGCACAGAATCATTCATCACCAAATCAAACCTGTTTTTAACCCCAGGTATACACTGTTCCCTCAAACATTTTACAGAAGAGCAGGGACAGAGGGGTTCTTACAATACAGGAAAGTTGGGGATCTTCCACCAGATGAGAACCTCAAATGTCCATGCACAAATGATACATGGAGAAGTTGTAGGCAGGTATGAAGCTCCTGAGAGAGCAAAAGTCATCTTCCATTGCAAACAACCTGGTCAGGATGAAGGGATGTGTCTGAATCTGCCTCTCTCTTCTTATTGTAGACAAGGTGGAACAATCCAGGCCTGAGTGGAGAGCTGTTCCCGGGTGCCAATGGTTGATATACATTCTACCTTATGAAAGTGTCACAGGAAGTAGGGGAAACCTCCATCTTATGTAACCCTTGGAAGCAACTGTTAGGACAAAGTGGTTGCCAAGGCAGTGACCTCATTCAGTTCCAAAGAATGTGACATACCTCATTTCCTTGGTGATGGAACTCTCTGAACTTGGTATCCAAGAAGCCAGGCACGCAGAGGCAGTCCCAGTCCCAGGCCCAGTGGGCTCACTTGTTTGGATTTACCAAGGACAGAGTCAGTTTTCTTGGTACCTAATGATGTGCCAGGAGAGCTCTGAAGATGGACCTTTCCTGAGAAAACAGGTAGTGGCTAACCACTTTTTCCTGACATCTTCACAGAGTTGGTCAAGGAAACAAGATCTGAGAGAAGACAGGCCATTTCGGGGGAACATAGTATGGCCCACCAGTCAGAGGACACTCCGGATAATCACAGACCTACTTGGGGGAAGGAGGTGCCTTTGTGGGAGTAGGTGTGGGTTTGTTGTTTTGTCTCATGTTCTGAGAAGAGATCGAAAAGGCGGTTTGTTTGGTTTGGAGCAGACAGTTTCTAGTAAGTCATTTGACAAGGCGAGTGTTTCTGTTTATGTGTATCCCACTGTATCCGTTGTTGTAGACATTAGAAAAGAGAATGCATTAATGGATGTGTCCTGTCTAGTATAAATCTTCCCATAATTCATCCTGCCCAACATATGAATGGACTGCACCTTGTCTTATCGATGTGCAACAACTGCTATCTTTCTAAGTTGTTGTTTTCTTCCTGAATTCTGGCCACTCTCCAGATAGGCTCAGGGATTTGTGTCCAAAATATGTACCACCTCCAAGCTCTGTGACATGGCCATGTACTGGATAGCTGAAGAGAATGGCGAGCATCTCAGAAAACTCAGATATCAGTGTGACAAGGAAAGTCTCAGTGCAGAAACCCTGCTTTGGGCCTTTTGCTTACTTATTGTTGTGTTGCACTGAATGTCAGGAAGGTCTTTGCCTCAGGCCACCCCTTTGTGAAGCTTGAAGAAAACAGTTTTCAAATGAAAATGAATGGGCCTCACCCGTGGCTCTTTGTTTAATTGCTTTGGAAAGGGATGTGTCTTTATCAGCCTCTTGGACCTGTGTGTGGCTGTGACTTAGATTCTCAGCACCTGATGGATCTTAAGAATGACCCCATGTTAGCTTCCAAAACCAAAATGGCAAAAAAATATCATTCATTGTGGATGAAGTCTCTTGCCTTCCTCTGTTAGGTTCCTGCATTCCAACAAATGAGAATAGGGATTCTTTGGATCAAATGAGTTCTTAAAGCCCTGCAGAGGTGCTTGTGTTTTCGCATGACACTAAATCTCTAAAGAATCCATACCTAAAGTCAGTAGGCCTCAAATTGGAGAAACACAGAAGTATTAACGGCAGGCTTATTTGTTCACTCCTGGTTCAGAGCAACGGTGTCCAGGCTACCCTGAATTTAGGCAAATGAGGGGCAAACGAGCTGATTTTGGACACTGTCTTGGGCTGCGTTCCTCATGGAAACCTCCAGCCAGAGGTTAAGATGATTGACTATATGGAATAAGGTGAGGGCCATGTGGGAGTGTTTTGGTTTTAATGTTGGTCATTTGTGTGGTATTGGAAAAAATGGCTGGTTCCACGTGGGCTTGAACTCTGGTGTGATTCCCCTTAGACACTTGGTTTTGGAACTGAACTCAGAGAAGCATTGCCATGAATTTTGTTGGGATTTTAAGAGGCCACGCATGAAAGTCGCTCTTGGAAACTGAGACCTAGGCCCCGGGTAGATTTCCACTGAGGCATGGGAATCTCAGCAAGGATATCACATGATTTTATTCGTAAAGAAATGGCAGCCATAGTTGAGAGTCAAAACACACATGGACCTCACATTGTAGACCTCAATGGGCCTGGCCTAATGTGACCGTTTGTCCACTCTTTGGGAAGCCGTGCCTGTGAGATTTCTCCAGAGATTTCATTGTAATGAGCTTCCTCACCATTTAATGTTTGCTGAATGAATTGAAACCCACAGTGCCTCCAACTTCATGCTTGAAAAATTGCTAGATAAATACTATGAAATTTTTGAAATTCCTATGACCAGGTGGCACTGGAGAAACATTGGATGTCCTATTGCTGATCATGAGTATACCAGACAGTGCCTTGATTTACTGAGTTTCATGAAAATGGTGTAGAACAGAGATGCCAGTAAGTTGGAGCCTGCTGAGTAGTGGGTCTAGAGCAGTGCTGGGGAGGTGTTTGATAAAACATCCGTGGTAGGGCCATGTGGATTTACCATTGGATTCCAAATGGCTTGTAACTGACATGGTGCTGCCAGCAGACCCTTATATGTAAAGGCATCTTGTTATATGGAGAGTTTTAAGAGGAAAATTAAGAATCAGGTTGATATGGACAAGGGGGCAATGGGGCAAGCTGTGAGAGATAGAAGCCTAGTTGGTGCATTCTCTTGCAGACCCTGACCCACCACACGTGACAGAACTCCCTCCAGCACTGTGTCCCAGTTTAGCTGCTAGTATTTCGTGAAACAAATACCAAACTCACAGTGCAGCAGCCTAAAAACCACGAAAAGTGGAGGAGGACCAAATGGCTTCACAGTCCACACGGGGAGACGGGGAGACACTTAGTCCCCAGTGGCCTCAGTTTACCTATAAAGAGAGGATTCACCACTGCTTCATCTTGTTCATTGGAAAATAAGAAACCATGTTCTCCAGGTCACATAGATGCAGACCCAGCTTTGATGGTCTCACTACAAAGGAAGCCAAATCTCATGAAAACAACATATATTTCAAGTGCGGAAGCTCAGAGGCAGTTTCTCAAAAAGTTTTTAGGCCAGCAGAGTTACATGTTTGTGGAGTGTTTACCATGTCCCTTACTTTTGGAAACTCCTAAACCACCTCCAAGGTTGTGAACTCCTGAGCATTTTCCATTCCAGATATGTATTCACTGATTGTGTAACTCTTCTCCTCTAATTGTGTCTTACTTGGGGTGAAGGTAATGTCAAGGCATTGTTTTGGATGAGAGCGGGAGGATATTTGTGCAGCATATATTTACATACACATTGGATTCTTTTTCCAATTTTTCATTCGAAGTACTGAATCCCTGACACTAACCCATACCTAGTAGACTCAGACTTTTCATCCTAATATAATGGGGAAAATTAACCCAACACAATAGAAATACAAGCACTTCAGAGGAGACATGTTCTATAGTTGGACTTGACATTTGCATTATATAAGGTAGGAGTTATACATCTAGTCAAATTTTAATTGAAATATTCTCCATGTGTTTTTAAACTTAACAAATATGTGAATACTTGTTTCCAATTTCTGTAGCCTATTCACACATGTATATTTATATGCATATATAGAATCCTACCAGGTATCACACGTACATTTTTTTAAGGTGGATGTCTTGGCAGATACAAATTGTGAGAAGTGTTCACTCCTCCTAAATGCTGTTGGAAATGAAAATTCAACCTATAAGAGAGCGTCCTAGAAGAACAACATTATACATAAACTCATGTTCAGTAACATAAATATTTTTGCATCTGTGGATGATATATATTTACTGATGAATTTCGATTGGCATTTATATTGGTACTTTTTAATGTCTGTGAGTGTTGTGTGTGTGTGTGTGTGTGTGTGTATAGATATAGATATAGATATACTCTCCAAAGTTTTCCAAATATGAAATATATGTGTCTAGTACACACTCTATAAATTCATTCATGTTCATGTATGTTGATTTATAATCCACTTTTCAGAAGATTATAATCAGAAATATTCATACACCTGAAATACATATTTGTTTCCTAGTACTGACTACTATCTTCAGTGAAGGGTGCATACAAATCCTAATTATTCTACAGTATCTGACCCAGTCTAACATCAATGCAAGTAGACTCCTATGGGACATGATATGTAATTTGTCATTCATTTGTATTCGACACTGGTACATTATTGTTTCTTCAGTTTTTGCAATTCATAGGATATACATTTCATCCACAAGTTCACAAATTAATAGGCATTTGTTTCAACATTAATCACTTCTTGCTTCAGAACACATGTATTGTCAGGGTTTCTTGACTGGTCTTTTCATGAGACTTCTTTCCAAACACATTATTTTGAATTTCCATAATCATTTTGAAGCAAAACTCACACACTCTTCATGATAAATCAAAACACTAATATTTCCATTAGATATATAACTGGTTGGAATGAATGATTGTATATCAATATACAATTTCCTTTTATTTTTCAGATATCAGTTCAATTCATTATTTAAAGTTCAAAAAAGTTATATTATTTATTCACAGTATGGTCTATTTGTGGTTTTTCTCTATGTTCATAGAAACAGGGTACACCTCTTTGCACCCACGATTCTAATTTTACATCTTCAATATATTGCTCCCAGAAATGGTGAAAGAAATACTCATGTCACCTCATTATCACAGTAATATTCTGGACAAAAAATGGAAAGGTCACACTTATGATTGTACCAAAGCCTAAATGGAAAGTGAACATGGATTTCTAAAAACATCCATGTCCAGGTTGCCTAATGCTGTCAATTGTCAATCCTATTGGTGACTACATATTTGTTTTTTCCTAATTTATATATTGAAACTCAACCCTGTTGAAAATGTCTAATTCTATCCCTCACTTTATACTTTGCCTGATTTCGTAATGTTTCCATTGATATCTGCTTTTCTACATATTTTCCCCAGTTCAACATAGTGTCTGACTCTTCATATGTGCTGACATTTACATTCACTCTATAACCAAAAGTCTATTGCTAAAGAACTTTTGGTCCAAATCCTATACTCACTCGTCTTCCTAAACCTACCGACTATCTTCCTAATCCTACTGAATATTCCTTTTTGACTGGATGTTCTCTTCTAAATTCAATCATCCAATGTACAAGGTCCTATGCCATTGTATATCAAATTATCTGAGACATCTTTGCAGAACATAATTCAAAGCTAAGTATCCCAATCAAGGGCAAAACCCTTCTGGGCTTCAAAGCATACCTAGATTTCTTTTTTCATACTTATATTTCACCTCTATATTCTTGTAAATATTGCAGGTTCCCAATCCCATTATTCATCGCACAGAATCATTCGTCACCAAATCAAACCTGTTTTTAACCCCAAGTATACACTGTTCCCTCAATCATTTTACAGAAGAGCAGGGACAGAGGGGTTCTTACAATACAGGAAAGTTGGGGATCTTCCACCAGATGAGAACCTCAAATGTCCATGCACAAATTATACCTGGAGAAGTTGTAGGCAGGTATGAAGCACCTGAGAGAGCAAAAGTCATCTTCCATGGCAAACAACCATGGGATGTGTCTGAATCTGCCTCTCTCTTCTTATTGTAGACAAGGTGGAACAATCCAGGCCTGAGTGGAGAGCTGTTCCCAGGTGCCAATGGTTGATATACATTCTACCTTATGAAAGTGTCACAGGAAGTAGGGGAAACCTCCATCTTATGTAACCCTTGGAAGCAACTGTTAGGACAAAGTGGTTGCCAAGGCAGTGACCTCATTCAGTTCCAAAGAATGTGACATACCTCATTTCCTTGGTGATGGAACTCTCTGAACTTGGTATCCAAGAAGCCAGGCACCCAGAGGCAGTCCCAGTCCCAGGCCCAGTGGGCTCACTTGTTTGGATTTACCAAGGACAGAGTCAGTTTTCTTGGTACCTAATGATGTGAGGATGGCCAAATGCCAGGAGAGCTCTGAAGATGGACCTTTCCTGAGAAAACAGGTAGTGGATAACCACTTTTTCCTGACATCTTCACAGAGTTGGTCAAGAAAACAAGATCTGAGAGAAGACAGGCCATTTCGGGGGAACATAGTATGGCCCACCAATCAGAGGACACTGTGGATAGTCACAGACCTACTTGGGGGAAAGAGGTGCCTTTGTGGGAGTGGGTGTGGGTTTGTTGTTTTGTCTCATGTTCTGAGAATAGATCGAAAAGGCGGTTTGTTTGGTTTGGAGTAGACAGTTTCTAGTAAGTCATTTGACAAGGCGAGTGTTTCTGTTTATGTGTATCCCACTGTGTCCGTTGTTGTAGACATTAGAAAAGAGAATGCATTAATGGATGTGTCCTGTCTAGTATAAATCTTCCCTATAATTCATCCTGCCCAATATATGAATGGACTGCAGCTTGTCTTATCGATGTGCAACACCTGCTATCTTTCTAAGTTGTTGTTTTCTTCCTGAATTCTGGCCACTCTCCAGAATGGGCTCAGGCATTTGTGTCCAAAATATGTACCACCTCCAAGCTCTGTGACATGGCCATGTAAAGGATAGTTGAAGAGAATGGCGAGCATCTCAGTAAACTCAGATATCAGTGTGACCAGGAAAGTCTTAATGCAGAAACACTGCTTTGGGCTTTTTGCTTACTTATTGTTGTGTTGCACTGAATGTCAGGAAGGTCTTTGCCTCAGGCCACCCCTTTGTGAAGCCTGAAGAAAACAGTTTTCAAATGGAAATGAATGGGCCTCACCTGTGGTTCTTTGCTTAATTGCTTTGGAAAGGGATGTGTCTTTATCAGCCTCTTGGTCCTGTGTGTGGCTGTGACTTAGATTCTCAGCACCTGATGGATCTTAAGAATGATCCCATGTGAGCTTCCAAAACTAAATGGCAAAAAATATCATTCATTGTGGATGAAGACTCTTGCCTTCCTCTGTTAGGTTCCTGCACTCCAACAAATATGAATAGGGATTCTGTGAGTCAAATGAGTTCTTCAAAGCCCTGCAGAGGTGCTTGTGTTTTCGCATGACTCTAAATCACCTAAAGAATCGATACCTAAAATCAGTAGCCCTCAAATTGGAGAAACATAGAAGTATTAACGGCAGGCTTATTTGTTCACTCCTGGTTCACAGCAACGGTGTCCAGGCTACCCTGACTTTAGGCAAATGAGGGGCAAACGAGCTGATTTTGGACACTGTCTTGGGCTGCACCCCTCATGGAAACCTCCAGCCAGAGTTTAAGATGATTGACTATATGGAATAAGGTGAGGGCCACGTGGGAGTGTTTTGGTTTTAATGTTGGTCATTTGTGTGGCATTGGAAAAAATGACTGGTTCCACGTGGGCTTGAACTCTGGTGTGATTCCCCTTAAACACTGGGTTTTGGAACTGAACTCAAAGAAGCATCGCTATGAATTTTGTTGGGATTTAAAGAGGCCACGCATGAAAGTCGCTCTTGGAAACTGAGACCTAGGCCCCGGGTAGATTTCCACAGAGGCCTGGGAATCTCAGCAAGGATATCACATGATTTTATTCTTAAAGAAATGGCAGCCATAGTTGAGAGTCAAAACACACATGCACCTCACATTGTAGACCTCAATGGGCCTGGCCTAATGTGACCTTTTGTCCATTCTTTGGGAAGCCTTGCCTGTGAGATTTCTCCAGAGATTTCATTGAAATGAGCTTCCTCACCATTTAATGTTTGCTGAATGAATTGAAACCCACAGTGCCTCCAACTTCATGCTTGAAAAATGGCTAGATAAATACCATGAAATTTTTGAAATTCCTATGACCAGGTGGCACTGGAGAAACATTGGATGTCCTATTGCTGATCATGAGTATACCAGACAGTGCCTTGATTTACTGAGTTTCATGAAAATGGTGTAGAACAGAGATGCCAGTAAGTTGGAGCCTGCTGAGTAGTGGGTCTAGAGCAGTGCTGGGGAGGTGTTTGATAAAACATCCGTGGTAGGGACATGTGGATCTACCATTGGATTCCAAATGGCTTGTAACTGACATGGTGCTGCCAGCAGACCCTTATATGTAAAGGCATCTTGTTATATGGAGAGTTTTAAGAGGAAAATTAAGAATCAGGTTGATATGGACAAGGGGGCAATGGGGCAAGCTGTGCGAGATAGAAGCCTAGTTGGTGCATTCTCTTGCAGACCCTGACCCACCACACGTGACAGAACTCCCTCCAGCACTGTGTCCCAGTTTAGCTGCTAGTATTTCGTGAAACAAATACCAAACTCACAGTGCAGCAGCCTAAAAACAACAAAAAGTGGAGGAGGACCAAATGGCTTCACAGTCCACACGGGGAGACGGGGAGACACTTAGTCCCCAGTGGCCTCAGTTTACCTATAAAGAGAGGATTTAGCACTGCTTCATCTTGTTCATTGGAAAATAAGAAACCATGTCCTCCAGGTCACATAGATGCAGACCCAGCTTTGATGGTCTCACTACAAAGGAAGCCAAATCTCATGAAAACAACATATATTTCAAGTGCGGAAGCTCAGAGGCAGTTTCTCAAAAAGTTTTTAGGCCAGCAGAGTTAAATGTTTGTGGAGTGTTTACCCTGTCCCTTACTTTTGGAAACTCCTCTACCACCTCCAAGGTTGTGAACTCCTGAGCATTTTCCATTCCAGATATGTATTCACTGATTGTGTAACTCTTCTCCTCTAATTGTGTCTTACTTGGGGTGAAGGTAATGTCAAGGCATTGTTTTGGATGAGAGCGGGAGGATATTTGTGCAGCATATATTTACATACACATTGGATTCTTTTTCCAATTTTTCATTCGAAGTACTGAATCCCTGACACTAACCCATACCTAGTAGACTCAGACTATTCATCCTAATATAATGGGGAAAATTAACCCAACACAATAGAAATACAAGCACTTCAGAGGAGACATGTTCTATAGTTGGACTTGACATTTGCATTATATAAGGTAGGAGTTATACATCTAGTCAAATTTTAATTGAAATATTCTCCATGTGTTTTTAAACTTAACAAATATGTGAATACTTGTTTCCAATTTCTGTAGCCTATTCACACATGTATATTTATATGCATATATAGAATCCTACCAGGTATCACACGTACATTTTTGTAAGGTGGATGTCTTGGCAGATACAAATTGTGAGAAGTGTTCACTCCTCCTAAATGCTGTTGGAAATGAAAATTCAACCTATAAGAGACCGTCCTAGAAGAACAACATTATACATAAACTCATGTTCAGTAACATAAATATTTTTGAATCTGTGGATGATATATATTTACTGATGAATTTTGATTGGCATTTATATTGGTACTTTTTAATGTCTGTGAGTGTTGTGTGTGTGTGTGTGCGTGTGTGTGTGTGTGTGTGTATAGATATAGATATAGATATACTCTCCAAAGTTTTCCAAATATGAAATATATGTGTCTAGTACACACTCTATAAATTCATTCATGTTCATGTATGTTGATTTATAATCAACTTTTCGCATGATTATAATCAGAAATATTCATCCACCTGAAATACATATTTGTTTCCTAGTACTGACTACTAACTTCAGTGAAGGGTGCATACAAATCCTAATTATTCTACAGTATCTGACCCAGTCTAACATCAATGCAAGTAGACTCCTATGGGACATGATATGTAATTTGTCATTCATTTGTATTCGACACTGGTACATTATGGTTTCTTCAGTTTTTGCACATCATAGGATATACATTTCATCCACAAGTTCACAAATTAATAGGCATTTGTTTCAACATTAATCACTTCTTGCTTCAGAACACATGTATTGTCAGGGTTTCTTGACTGGTCTTTTCATGAGACTTCTTTCCAAACACATTATTTTGAATTTCCATAATCATTTTGAAGCAAAACTCACACACTCTTCATGATAAACCAAAACACTAATATTTCCATTAGATATATAACTGGTTGGAATGAATGATTGTATATCAATATACAATTTCCTTTTATTTTTCAGATATCAGTTCAATTCATTATTTAAAGTTCAAAAAAGTTATATTATTTATTCACAGTATGGTCTATTTGTGGTTTTTCTCTATGTTCATAGAAACAGGGTACACCTATTTGCACCCCCGATTCTAATTTTACATCTTCAATATATTGCTCCCAGAAATGGTGAAAGAAATACTCATGTCACCTCATTATCACAGTAATATTCTGGACAAAAAATGGAAAGGTCACACTTATGATTGTACCAAAGCCTAAATGGAAAGTGAACATGGATTTCTAAAAACATCCATGTCCAGGTTGCCTAATGCTGTCAATTGTCAATCCTATTGGTGACTACATATTTGTTTTTTCCTAATTTATATATTGAAACTCAACCCTCTTGAAAATGTCTAATTCTATCCCTCACTTTATACTTTGCCTGATTTCGTAATGTTTCCATTGATATCTGCTTTTCTACATATTTTCCCCAGTTCAACATAGTGTCTGACTCTTCATATGTGCTGACATTTACATTCACTCTATAACCAAAAGTCTATTGCTAAAGAACTTTTGGTCCAAATCCTATACTCACTCGTCTTCCTAAACCTACCGACTATCTTCCTAAACCTACTGAATATCCCTTTTTGACTGGATGTTCTCTTCTAAATTCAATCATCCAATGTACAAGGTCCTATGCCATTGTATATCAAATTATCTGAGACATCTTTGCAGAACATAATTCAAAGCTAAGTATCCCAATCAAGGGCAAAACCCTTCTGGGCTTCAAAGCATACCTAGATTTCTGTTTTCCTACTTATATTTCACCTCTATATTCTTGTAAATATTGCAGGTTCCCAATCCCATTATTCATCGCACAGAATCATTCGTCACCAAATCAAACCTGTTTTTAACCCCAAGTATACACTGTTCCCTCAATCATTTTACAGAAGAGCAGGGACAGAGGGGTTCTTACAATACAGGAAAGTTGGGGATCTTCCACCAGATGAGAACCTCAAATGTCCATGCACAAATGATACCTGGAGAAGTTGTAGGCAGGTATGAAGCACCTGAGAGAGCAAAAGTCATCTTCCATGGCAAACAACCTGGTCAGGATGAAGGGATGTGTCTGAATCTGCCTCTCGCTTCTTATTGTAGACAAGGTAGAACAATCCAGGCCTGAGTGGAGAGCTGTTCCCAGGTGCCAATGGTTGATATACATTCTACCTTATGAAAGTGTCACAAGAAGTAGGGGAAACCGCCATCTTATGTAACCCTTGGAAGCAACTGTTAGGACAAAGTGGTTGCCAAGGCAGTGACCTCATTCAGTTCCAAAGAATGTGACATACCTCATTTCCTTGGTGATGGAACTCTCTGAACTTGGTATCCAAGAAGCCAGGCACCCAGAGGCAGTCCCAGTCCCAGGCCCAGTGGGCTCACTTGTTTGGATTTACCAAGGACAGAGTCAGTTTTCTTGGTACCTAATGATGTGAGGATGGCCAATTGCCAGGAGAGCTCTGAAGATGGACCTTTCCTGAGAAAACAGGTAGTGGCTAACCACTTTTTCCTGACATCTTCACAGAGTTGGTCAAGGAAACAAGATCTGAGAGAAGACAGGCCATTTCGGGGGAACATAGTATGGCCCACCAGTCAGAGGACACTCCGGATAGTCACAGACCTACTTGGGGGAAGGAGGTGCCTTTGTGGGAGTGGGTGTGGGTTTGTTGTTTTGTCTCATGTTCTGAGAATAGATCGAAAAGGCGGTTTGTTTGGTTTGGAGCAGACAGTTTCTAGTAAGTCATTTGACAAGGCGAGTGTTTCTGTTTATGTGTATCCCACTGTGTCCGTTGTTGTAGACATTAGAAAAGAGAATGCATTAATGGATGTGTCCTGTCTAGTATAAATCTTCCCTATAATTCATCCTGCCCAATATATGAATGGACTGTAGCTTGTCTTATCGATGTGCAACACCTGCTATATTTCTAAGTTGTTGTTTTCTTCCTGAATTCTGGCCACTCTCCAGAATGGGCTCAGGGATTTGTGTCCAAAATATGTACCACCTCCAAGCTCTGTGACATGGCCATGTAAAGGATAGTTGAAGAGAATGGCGAGCATCTCAGAAAACTCAGATATCAGTGTGACCAGGAAAGACTTAGTGCAGAAACACTGCTTTGGGCTTTTTGCTTACTTATTGTTGTGTTGCACTGAATGTCAGGAAGGTCTTTGCCTCAGGCCACCCCTTTGTGAAGCCTGAAGAAAACAGTTTTCAAATGGAAATGAATGGGCCTCACCTGTGGTTCTTTGCTTAATTGCTTTGGAAAGGGATGTGTCTTTATCAGCCTCTTGGTCCTGTGTGTGGCTGTGACTTAGATTCTCAGCACCTGATGGATCTTAAGGATGATCCCATGTGAGCTTCCAAAACTAAATTGCAAAAAATATCATTCATTGTGGGTGAAAACTCTTGCCTTCCTCTGTTAGGTTCCTGCACTCCAACAAATATGAATAGGGATTCTGTGAGTCAAATGAGTTCTTCAAAGCCCTGCAGAGGTGCTTGTGTTTTCGCATGACTCTAAATCACCTAAAGAATCGATACCTAAAATCAGTAGCCCTCAAATTGGAGAAACATAGAAGTATTAACGGCAGGCTTATTTGTTCACTCCTGGTTCACAGCAACGGTGTCCAGGCTACCCTGACTTTAGGCAAATGAGGGGCAAACGAGATGATTTTGGACACTGTCTTGGGCTGCACCCCTCATGGAAACCTCCAGCCAGAGTTTAAGATGATTGACTATATGGAATAAGGTGAGGGCCACGTGGGAGTGTTTTGGTTTTAATGTTGGTCATTTGTGTGGCATTGGAAAAAATGACTGGTTCCACGTGGGCTTGAACTCTGGTGTGATTCCCCTTAAACACTGGGTTTTGGAACTGAAAGTCAAGGAAGCATTGCTATGAATTTTGTTGGGATTTTAAGAGGTCACGCATGAAAGTCGCTCTTGGAAACTGAGACCTAGGCCCCGGGTAGATTTCCACAGAGGCCTGGGAATCTCAGCAAGGATATCACATGATTTTATTCTTAAAGAAATGGCAGCCATAGTTGAGAGTCAAAACACACATGCTCCTCACATTGTAGACCTCAATGGGCCTGGCCTAATGTGACCTTTTGTCCATTCTTTGGGAAGCCTTGCCTGTGAGATTTCTCCAGAGATTTCATTGAAATGAGCTTCCTCACCATTTAATCTTTGCTGAATGAATTGAAACCCACAGTGCCTCCAACTTCATGCTTGAAAAATGGCTAGATAAATACCATGAAATTTTTGAAATTCCTATGACCAGGTGGCACTGGAGAAACATTGGATGTCCTATTGCTGATCATGAGTATACCAGACAGTGCCTTGATTTACTGAGTTTCATGAAAATGGTGTAGAACAGAGATGCCAGTTAGTTGGAGCCTGCTGAGTAGTGGGTCTAGAGCAGTGCTGGGGAGGTGTTTGATAAAACATCCGTGGTAGGGCCATGTGGATCTACCATTGGATTCCAAATGGCTTGTAACTGACATGGTGCTGCCAGCAGACCCTTATATGTAAAGGCATCTTGTTATATGGAGAGTTTTAAGAGGAAAATTAAGAATCAGGTTGATATGGACAAGGGGGCAATGGGGCAAGCTGTGAGAGATAGAAGCCTATTTGGTGCATTCTCTTGCAGACCCTGACCCCCCACACGTGACAGAACTCCCTCCAGCACTGTGTCCCAGTTTAGCTGCTAGTATTTCGTGAAACAAATACCAAACTCACAGTGCAGCAGCCTAAAAACCACAAAAAGTGGAGGAGGACCAAATGGCTTCACAGTCCACACGGGGAGACGGGGAGACACTTAGTCCCCAGTGGCCTCAGTTTACCTATAAAGAGAGGATTCAGCACTGCTTCATCTTGTTCATTGGAAAATAAGAAACCATGTCCTCCAGGTCACATAGATGCAGACCCAGCTTTGATGGTCTCACTACAAAAGAAGCCAAATCTCATGAAAACAACATATATTTCAATTGTGGAAGCTCAGAGGCAGTTTCTCAAAAAGTTTTTAGGCCAGCAGAGTTACATGTTTGTGGAGTGTTTACCATGTCCCTTACTTTTGGAAACTCCTAAACCACCTCCAAGGTTGTGAACTCCTGAGCATTTTCCATTCCAGATATGTATTCACTGATTGTGTAACTCTTCTCCTCTAATTGTGTCTTACTTGGGGTGAAGGTAATGTCAAGGCATTGTTTTGGATGAGAGCGGGAGGATATTTGTGCAGCATATATTTACATACACATTGGATTCATTTTCCAATTTTTCATTCGAAGTACTGAATCCCTGACACTAACCCATACCTAGTAGACTCAGACTATTCATCCTAATATAATGGGGAAAATTAACCCAACACAATAGAAATACAAGCACTTCAGAGGAGACATGTTCTATAGTTGGACTTGACATTTGCATTATATAAGGTAGGAGTTATACATCTAGTCAAATTTTAATTGAAATATTCTCCATGTGTTTTTAAACTTAACAAATATGTGAATACTTGTTTCCAATTTCTGTAGCTTATTCACACATGTATATTTATATGCATATATAGAATCCTACCAGGTATCACACGTACATTTTTGTAAGGTGGATGTCTTGGCAGATACAAATTGTGAGAAGTGTTCACTCCACCTAAATGCTGTTGGAAATGAAAATTCAACCTATAAGAGAGCGTCCTAGAAGAACAACATTATACATAAACTCATGTTCAGTAACATAAATATTTTTGCATCTGTGGATGATATATATTTACTGATGAATTTCGATTGGCATTTATATTGGTACTTTTTAATGTCTGTGAGTGTTGTGTGTGTGTGTGTGTGTGTGTGTGTGTGTGTAGATATAGATATAGATATACTCTCCAAAGTTTTCCAAATATGAAATATATGTGTCTAGTATACACTCTCTAAATTCATTCATGTTCATGTATGTTGATTTATAATCAACTTTTCACAAGATTATAATCAGAAATATTCATCCACCTGAAATACATATTTGTTTCCTAGTACTGACTACTAACTTCAGTGAAGGGTGCATACAAATCCTAATTATTCTACAGTATCTGACCCAGTCTAACATCAATGCAAGTAGACTCCTATGGGACATGATATGTAATTTGTCATTCATTTGTATTCGACACTGGTACATTATTGTTTCTTCAGTTTTTGCACATCATAGGATATACATTTCATCCCCAAGTTCACAAATTAATAGGCATTTGTTTCAACATTAATCACTTCTTGCTTCAGAACACATGTATTGTCAGGGTTTCTTGACTGGTCTTTTCATGAGACTTCTTTCCAAACACATTATTTTGAATTTCCATAATCATTTTGAAGCAAAACTCACACACTCTTCATGATAAACCAAAACACTAATATTTCCATTAGATATATAACTGGTTGGAATGAATGATTGTATATCAATATACAATTTCCTTTAATTTTTCAGATATCAGTTCAATTCATTATTTAAAGTTCAAAAAAGTTATATCATTTATTCACAGTATGGTCTATTCGTGGTTTTTCTCTATGTTCATAGAAACAGGGTACACCTATTTGTACCCCCGATTCTAATTTTACATCTTCAATATATTGCTCCCAGAAATGGTGAAAGAAATACTCATGTCACCTCATTATCACAGTAATATTCTGGACAAAAAATGGAAAGGTCACACTTATGATTGTACCAAAGCCTAAATGGAAAGTGAACATGGATTTCTAAAAACATCCATGTCCAGGTTGCCTAATGCTGTCAATTGTCACTCCTATTGGTGACTACATATTTGTTTTTTCCTAATTTATATATTGAAACTCAACCCTGTTGAAAATGTCTAATTCTATCCCTCACTTTATACTTTGCCTGATTTCGTAATGTTTCCATTGATATCTGCTTTTCTACATATTTTCCCCAGTTCAACATAGTGTCTGACTCTTCATATGTGCTGACATTTACATTCACTCTATAACCAAAAGTCTATTGCTAAAGAACTTTTGGTCCAAATCCTATACTCACTCGTCTTCCTAAACCTACCGACTATCTTCCTAAACCTACTGAATATCCCTTTTTGACTGGATGTTCTCTTCTAAATTCAATCATCCAATGTACAAGGTCCTATGCCATTGTATATCAAATTATCTGAGACATCTTTGCAGAACATAATTCAAAGCTAAGTATCCCAATCAAGGGCAAAACCCTTCTGGGCTTCAAAGCATACCTAGATTTCTTTTTTCATACTTATATTTCACCTCTATATTCTTGTAAATATTGTAGGTTCCCAATCCCATTATTCATCGCACAGAATCATTCGTCACCAAATCAAACCTGTTTTTAACCCCAAGTATACACTGTTCCCTCAATCATTTTACAGAAGAGCAGGGACAGAGGGGTTCTTACAATACAGGAAAGTTGGGGATCTTCCACCAGATGAGAACCTCAAATGTCCATGCACAAATGATACCTGGAGAAGTTGTAGGCAGGTATGAAGCACCTGAGAGAGCAAAAGTCAACTTCCATGGCAAACAACCTGGTCAGGATGAAGGGATGTGTCTGAATCTGCCTCTCTCTTCTTATTGTAGACAAGGTGGAACAATCCAGGCCTGAGTGGAGAGCTGTTCCCGGGTGCCAATGGTTGATATACATTCTACCTTATGAAAGTGTCACAGGAAGTAGGGGAAACCTCCATCTTATGTAACCCTTGGAAGCAACTGTTAGGACAAAGTGGTTGCCAAGGCAGTGACCTCATTCAGTTCCAAAGAATGTGACATACCTCATTTCCTTGGTGATGGAACTCTCTGAACTTGGTATCCAAGAAGCCAGGCACCCAGAGGCAGTCCCAGTCCCAGGCCCAGTGGGCTCACTTGTTTGGATTTACCAAGGACAGAGTGAGTTTTCTTGGTACCTAATGATGTGAGGATGGCCAAATGCCAGGAGAGCTCTGAAGATGGACCTTTCCTGAGAAAACAGGTAGTGGCTAACCACTTTTTCCTGACATCTTCACAGAGTTGGTCAAGGAAACAAGATCTGAGAGAAGACAGGCCATTTTGGGGGAACATAGTATGGCCCACCAGTCAGAGGACACTCCGGATAGTCACAGACCTACTTGGGGGAAGGAGGTGCCTTTGTGGGAGTGGGTGTGGGTTTGTTGTATTGTCTCATGTTCTGAGAATAGATCGAAAAGGCGGTTTGTTTGGTTTGGAGCAGACAGTTTCTAGTAAGTCATTTGACAAGGCGAGTGTTTCTGTTTATGTGTATCCCACTGTGTCCTTTGTTGTAGACATTAGAAAAGAGAATGTATTAATGGATGTGTCCTGTCTAGTATAAATCTTCCCTATAATTCATCCTGCCCAATATATGAATGGACTGTAGCTTGTCTTATCGATGTGCAACACCTGCTATCTTTCTAAGTTGTTGTTTTCTTCCTGAATTCTGGCCACTCTCCAGAATGGGCTCATTGATTTGTGTCCAAAATATGTATCACCTCCAAGCTCTGTGACATGGCCATGTAAAGGATAGTTGAAGAGAATGGCGAGCATCTCAGAAAACTCAGATATCAGTGTGACCAGGAAAGTCTCAGTGCAGAAACACTGCTTTGGGCTTTTTGCTTACTTATTGTTGTGTTGCACTGAATGTCAGGAAGGTCTTTGCCTCAGGCCACCCCTTTGTGAAGCCTGAAGAAAACAGTTTTCAAATGGAAATGAATGGGCCTCACCTGTGGTTCTTTGCTTAATTGCTTTGGAAAGGGATGTGTCTTTATCAGCCTCTTGGTCCTGTGTGTGGCTGTGACTTAGATTCTCAGCACCTGATGGATCTTAAGAATGATCCCATGTGAACTTCCAAAACCAGAATGGCAAAAAATATCATTCATTGTGGATGAAGACTCTTGCCTTCCTCTGTTAGGTTCCTGCACTCCAACAAATATGAATAGGGATTCTGTGAGTCAAATGAGTTCTTCAAAGCCCTGCAGAGGTGCTTGAGTTTTCGCATGACTCTAAATCACCTAAAGAATCGATACCTAAAATCAGTAGCCCTCAAATTGGAGAAACATAGAAGTATTAACAGCAGGCTTATTTGTTCACTCCTGGTTCACAGCAACGGTGTCCAGGCTACCCTGACTTTAGGCAAATGAGGGGCAAACGAGCTGATTTTGGAAACTGTCTTGGGCTGCACCCCTCATGGAAACCTCCAGCCAGAGTTTAAGATGATTGACTATATGGAATAAGGTGAGGGCCACGTGGGAGTGTTTTGGTTTTAATGTTGGTCATTTGTGTGGCACTGGAAAAAATGACTGGTTCCACATGGGCTTGAACTCTGGTGTGATTCCCCTTAAACACTGGGTTTTGGAACTGAACTCAAAGAAGCATCGCTATGAATTTTGTTGGGATTTTAAGAGGCCACGCATGAAAGTCGCTCTTGGAAACTGAGACCTAGGCCCCGGGTAGATTTCCACAGAGGCCTGGGAATCTCAGCAAGGATATCACATGATTTTATTCTTAAAGAAATGGCAGCCATAGTTGAGAGTCAAAACACACATGCACCTCACATTGTAGACCTCAATGGGCCTGGCCTAATGTGACCTTTTGTCCATTCTTTGGGAAGCCTTGCCTGTGAGATTTCTCCAGAGATTTCATTGAAATGAGCTTCCTCACCATTTAATGTTTGCTGAATGAATTGAAACCCACAGTGCCTCCAACTTCATGCTTGAAAAATGGCTAGATAAATACCATGAAATTTTTGAAATTCCTATGACCAGGTGGCACTGGAGAAACATTGGATGTCCTATTGCTGATCATGAGTATACCAGACAGTGCCTTGATTTACTGAGTTTCATGAAAATGGTGTAGAACAGAGATGCCAGTTAGTTGGAGCCTGCTGAGTAGTGGGTCTAGAGCAGTGCTGGGGAGGTGTTTGATAAAACATCCGTGGTAGGGCCATGTGGATCTACCATTGGATTCCAAATGGCTTGTAACTGACATGGTGCTGCCAGGAGACCCTTATATGTAAAGGCATCTTGTTATATGGAGAGTTTTAAGAGGAAAATTAAGAATCAGGTTGATATGGACAAGGGGGCAATGGGGCAAGCTGTGCGAGATAGAAGCCTAGTTGGTGCATTCTCTTGCAGACCCTGACCCACCACACGTGACAGAACTCCTTCCAGGACTGTGTCCCAGTTTAGCTGCTAGTATTTCGTGAAACAAATACCAAACTCACAGTGCAGCAGCCTAAACACCACAAAAAGTGGAGGAGGACCAAATGGCTTCACAGTCCACACGGGGAGACGGGGAGACACTTAGTCTCTAGTGACCTTAATTTACCTAAAAAGAGAGGATTCAGCACTGCTTCATCTTGTTCATTGGAAAATAAGAAACCATGTCCTCCAGGTCACATAGATGCAGACCCAGCTTTGATGGTCTCACTACAAAGGAAGCCAAATCTCATGAAAACAACATATATTTCAAGTGCGGAAGCTCAGAGGCAGTTTCTCAAAAAGATTTTAGTCCAGCAGAGCTCCATGTTTGTGGAGTGTTTACCCTGTCCCTTACTTCTGGAAACTCCTCTACCACCTCCAAGGTTGTGAACTCCTGAGCATTTTCCATTCCAGATATGTATTCACTGATTTTGTAACTCTTCTCCTCTAATTGTGTCTTACTTGGGGTGAAGGTAATGTCAAGGCATTGTTCTGGATGAGAGCGTGAGGATATTTGTGCAGCATATATTTACATACACATTGGATTCATTTTCCAATTTTCCATTTGAAGTACTGAATCCCGGACACTAAAACTTACCTAGTAGACTCAGACTATTCATCCTAATATAATGGGGAAATTTAACCCAACACAATAAAAATACAAGCACTTCAGAGGAGACATGTTGTATAGTTGGACTTGACATTTGCATTATATAAGGTAGGAGTTATAAATCTCGTCAAATTTTAATTGAAATATTCTCCATGTGTTTTTAAGCTTAACAAATATGTGAATTCTTATTTCCCTTTTCTGTAGCCTATTCAAACATGTATATTTATATGCATATATAGAATCCTACCAGGTATCACACATACATTTTTGTGAGGTGGCTGTCTTGGCAGATACAAATTGTGAGAAGTGTTCACTCCTCCTAAATGCTGTTGGAAATGAAAATTCAGCCTATAGGAGAACGTCCTAGTAGAACAAAATTATGCATAAACTCATGTTCAGTAAAATAAATATTTTTGCATCTGTGGATGATATATACTTACTGATGAATTTCGATTGGCATATATATTGGTACTTTTTAATGTCTGTGAATGTTGTGTGTGTGTGTGTGTCTGTGTGTGTGTGTGTGTCTGTGTGTGTGTGTGTCTGTGTGTGTGTATAGACATAGATATATATATACTCTCCAAATTTTTCAAAATATGAAAAAATGTGTCTAATATATACTCTCTAAATTCATTCATGTACATGTATGTGGATTTATAATCAACTTTTCACAAGATTATAATCAGAAATATTCATCCACCTGAAATACATATTTGTTTCATAGTACTGAAACCTAACTTCAGTGAATGGTGCATACAAATCCTAATTACTCTACAGTAACTGACCCAGTCTAACATCAATGCAAGAAGACTCCTATGGGACATGATATGTAATTTGTCATTCATTTGTATTCGACACTGGTACATTATTGTTTCTTCAGTTTTTGCACATCATAGGATGTACATTGCATCCACAAGTTCACAAATTAATAGGCATTTGTTTCAACTTTAATGACTTCTTGCTTCAGAACACATGTATTGTCAGGGTTTCTTGACTGGTCCTTTCATCAGACTTCTTTCCAAACACATAATTTTGAATTTTATAATCATTTTGAAGCAAAACTCACACACTCTTCATGATAAACCAAAACACTAATATTTCCAATAGATATATAACTGGTTGGAATGAATGATTGTATATCAATATACGATTTCCTTTAATTTTTCAGATATCAGTTCAATTCATTATTTAAAGTTGAAAAAATTATATTATTTATTCACAGTATGGTCTATTCATGCTTTTTTTCTATGTTCATAGAAACAGGGTACACCTCTTTGTACCCCGATTCTAATATTACATCTTCAATATATTGCTCCCAGAAATGGTGAAAGAAATACTCATGTCACCTCATTATCACAGTAATATTCTGGACAAAAAATGGAAAGGTCACACTTATGATTGTACCAAAGCCTAAATGGAAAGTGAACATGGATTTCTAAAAACATCCATATCCAGGTTGCCTAATGCTGTCAATTGTCAATCCAATTGGTGACTACATATTTGTTTTTTCCTATTTATATATTCAAACTCAACACTGTTGAAAATGTCTAATTCTATCCCTCACTTTATACTTTGCCTGATTTCGTAATGTTTCTATTGATATCTGCTTTTCTACATATTTTCCCCAGTTCAACATAGTGACTGACTCTTCATATGTGCTGACATTTACATTCACTCTATAACCAAAAGTCTATTGCTAAAGAACTTTTGGTCCAAATCCTGTACTCACTCTTCTTCCTAAACCTACCGACTATCTTCCTAATCCTACTGAATATCCCTTTTTGACCTGATGTTCTCTTCTAAAATCTATCATCCAATGTACAACGTCCTATGCCATTGTAATTCGAATTATCTGAGACATCTTTGCAGAACATAATTCAAAGCTAAGTATCCCAATCAAGGGCAAAACCCTTCTGGGCTTCAAAGCATACCTAGATTTCTGTTTTCATACTTATATTTCACCTCTATATTCTTGTAAATATTGCAGGTTCCCAATGCCATTATTCATCGCACAGAATCATTCGTCACCAAATCAAACCTGTTTTTAACCCCAAGTATACACTGTTCCCTCAATCATTTTACAGAAGAGCAGGGACAGAGGGGTTCTTACAATACAGGAAAGTTGGGGATCTTCCACCAGATGAGAACCTCAAATGTCCATGCACAAATGATACCTGGAGAAGTTGTAGGCAGGTATGAAGCACCTGAGAGAGCAAAAGTCATCTTCCATGGCAAACAACCTAGTCAGGATGAAGGGATGTGTCTGAATCTGCCTCTCTCTTCTTACTGTAGACAAGGTGGAACAATCCAGGCCTGAGTGGAGAGCTGTTCCAGGGTGCCAATGGTTGATATACATTCTACCTTATGAAAGTGTCACAGGAAGTAGGGGAAACCTCCATCTTATGTAACCCTTGGAAGCAACCATTAGGACAAAGTGGTTGCCAAGGCAGTGACCTCATTCAGTTCCAAAGAATGTGACATACCTCATTTCCTTGGTGATGGAACTCTCTGAACTTGGTATCCAAGAAGCCAGGCACCCAGAGGCAGTCCCAGTCCCAGGCCCAGTGGGCTCACTTGTTTGGATTTACCAAGAACAGAGTCAGTTTTCTTGGTACCTAATGATGTGAGGATGGCCAAATGCAAGGAGAGCTATGAATATGGACCTTTCCTGAGAAAACAGGTAGTGGCTAACCACTTTTTCCTGACATCTTCACAGAGTTGGTCAAGGAAACATGATCTGAGAGAAGACAGGCCATGTCGAGGGAATATAGTATGGCCCACCAGTCAGAGGATACTTCGGATAGTCAAAGACCTACATGGGGGCAGGAGGTGCCTTTGTGGGAGTGGGTGTGGGTTTGTTGTTTTGTCTCATGTTCTGAGAATAGATAGGAAAGGCGTTTTGTTTGGTTTGGAGTGGACAGTTTCTAGTAAGTCATTTGACAAGGCAAGTGTTTCTGTTTCTGTGTATCCCACTGTGTCCGTTGTTGTAGACATTAGAAAAGAGAATGCATTAATGGATGTGTCCTGTTTAGTATAAATCTCCATATAATTCATCCTGCCCAATATATGAATGGACTGCAGCTTGTCTTATCGATGTGCAACACCTGTTATCTTTCTAAGTTGTTGTTTTCTTCCTGAATTCTGGCCACTCTCCAGAATAGGCTCATGGATTTGTGTCCAAAATATGTACCACCTCCAAGCTCTGTGACATGGCCATGTAAAGGATAGTTGAAGAGAATGGCGAGCATCTCAGAAAACTCAGATATCAGTGTGACCAGGAAAGTCTCAGTGCAGAAACACTGCTTTGGGCTTTTTGCTTACTTATTGCTGTGTTGCACTGAATGTCAGGAAGGTCTTTGCCTCAGGCCACCCCTTTTTGAAGCCTGAAGAAAACAGTTTTCAAATGGAAATGAATGGGCCTCACCTGTGGCTCTTAGCTTAATTGCTTTGGAAAGGGATGTGTCTTTATCAGCCTCTTGGACCTGTGTGTGGCTGTAGCTTAGATTCTCAGCACCTGATGGATCTTAAGAATGATCCCATGTGAGCTTCCAAAACCACAATGGCAAAAAATATCATTCATTTTGGATGAAGTCTCTTGCCTTCCTCTGTTAGGTTGCTGCACTCCATCAAATGAGAATAGGGATTATTTAGGTCAAATGAGTTCTTCAAAGCCCTGCAGAGGTGCTTGTGTTTTCGCTTGACTCTAAATCACCTAAAGAATTGATACCTAAAATCAGTAGACCTCAAATTGGAGAAACATAGAAGTATTAACGGCAGGTTTATTTGTTCACTCCTGATTCACAGAAACGGTGTCCAGCCTACCCTGACTTTAGGCAAATGAGGGGCAAACGAGCTGATTTTGGACACTGTCTTGGGCTGCGCCCCTCAAGGAAACCTCCAGCCAGATGTTAAGATGATTGACTATATGGAATAAGATGAGGGCTATGTGGGAGTGTTTTGGTTTTAATGTTGCTCATTTGTGTGGCATTGGAATAAATGACTGTGTCCACGTGGGCTTGAACTCTGGTGTGATTCCCCTTAGAGACTGGGTTTTGGAACTGAACTCAGAGAAGCATTGCCATGAATTTTGTTGGGATTTTAAGAGGCCATGCATGAAAGTCGCTCTTGGAAACTGAGACCTAGGCCCCGGGTGGATTTCCACAGAGGCCTGGGAATCTCAGCAAGGATATCACATGATTTTATCCTTAAAGAAATGGCAGCCATATTTGAGAGTCAAAACACACATGGACCTCACATTATAGACCTCAATGGGCCTCGCCTAATGTGACCTTTTGTCCACTCTTTGGGAAGCCTTGCCTGTGAGAGTTCTCCAGAGATTTTATTGAAATGAGCTTCCTCACCATTTAATGTTTGCTGAATGAATTGAAACCCACAGTGCCTCCAACTTCATGCTTGAAAAATGGCTAGATAAATACCATGAAATTTTTGAAATACCTATGACCAGGTGGTACTGGAGAAACATTGGATGTCCTTTTGCTGATCATGATTATACCAGACAGTGCCTTGATTTACTGAGTTTCATGAAAATGGTGTAGAACAGAGATGCCAGTAGTTTGTAGCCTGCTGAGTAGTGGGTCTAGAGCAGTGGTGGGGAGGTGTTTGATAAAACATTCGTGGAAGGGCCTTGTGGATCTACCATTGGATTCCAAATGGCTTGTAACTGACATGGTGCAGCCAGCAGACCCTTATATGTAAAGGCATCTTGTTATATGGAGAGTTTTCAGAGGAAAATTAAGAATCAGGTTGATATGGAAAAGGGGGCAATGGGGAAAGCTGTGAGAGATAGAAGCCTAGTTGGTGCATTCTCTTGCAGACCCTGACCCACCACACGTGACAGAACTCCCTCCAGCACTGTGTCCCAGTTTAGCTCCTAGTATTTCGTGAAACAACTACCAAACTCACAGTGCAGAAGCAAAAACTCCACAAAAAATGGAGGAGGACCAAATGGCTTCACAGTCCACACGGGGAGACACTTAGTCCCCAGTGGCCTCAGTTTACTTACAAAGAGAGGATTCAGCACTGCTTCATCTTGTTCATTGGAAAATAAGAAACCATGTCCTCCAGGTCACATAGATGTAGACCCAGCTTTGATGGTCTCACTACAAAGGAAGCCAAATCTCCTGAAAACAACATATATTTCAAGTGCGGAAGCTCAGAGGCAGTTTCTCAAAAAGTTTTTAGGCCAGCAGAGCTCCATGTTTGTGGAGTGTTTACTCTGTCCCTTACTTTTTGAAACTCCTCTACCGACTCCAGAATGTGAACTCCTTAGCATTTTCCATTCCAGATATGTATTCACTGATTTTGTAACTCTTCTCCTCTAGTTGTGTCTTACTTGTGGTGAAGGTAATGTCAAGGCATTGTTCTGGATGAGAGCGGGAGGATATTTGTGCAGCGTATATTTACATACACATTGGATTCATTTTCCAATTTTTCATTCGAAGTACTGAATCCCTGACAATAACCCATACCTAGTAGACTCAGACTATTCATCCTAATATAATCGTGAAAATTAACCCAACACAATAGAAATACAAGCACTTCAGAGGAGACATGTTGTATAGTTGGACTTGACATTTGCCTTATATAAGGTTGGAGTTATAAATCTAGTCAAATTTTAATTGTAATATTGTCCATGTGTTTTTAAACTTAACAAATATGTGAATTCTTGTTTCCCTTTTCTGTAGCCTATTCACACATGTATATTTATATGCATATATAGAATCCTACCAGGTATCACACGTACATTTTTGTGAGGTGGCTGTCTTGGCAGATACAAATTGTGAGAAGAGTTCACTCCTCCTAAATGCTTTTGGAAATGAAAATTCAACCTATAGGAGAGCGTCCTATTAGAAAAACATTATATATAAACTCATGTTTAGTAAAATAAATATTTTTTGCATTTGTGGATGATATATATTTACTGATGAATTTCGAGTGGCATTTATATTGGTACTTTTTAATGTCTGTGAGTGTTGTGTGTGTGTGTGTGTGTGTGTGTATATATATATATATATATATATAGATAGATAGATATAAATATAGATATAGATATAGATATATAGATATAAATATAGATATACTCTCCAAATTTTTCAAAGTATGAAATATATGTGTCTTATTTTGCACTTCCTAAATTTTTCATATTCATGAATGTGGATTTATAATTATCTTTTCACAAGATTATTCTCAGAAACATTCATATACTCAACGAGACTCTTACCACTAATACTAATATAATGGAGAAAAAGAACCCAAACAGAATAGATACAAGCATTTCAGAAGAGACATGGTGTATAGTTGGACTTGCCTTTTGCATAATATAAGGTAGGAGTTATAAATCTATTCAATTTATTGAAATAATTTTCCATGTGTTATTTTTTTTGACACAACACAAAATTTAATCTTTAAAAAATAAATAAAATTGACACTTCCTTAACCAAGCTAATGAAGAAAAAAAACCTCAAATTACTAAAATTAAGGATCATAAAGGAACTTTTACAGAGTACACAACTAAAATACAGAGAATAATTGAAAACTAATTTGAAAATTTATAGTCTAATAAATTAAAATACCATGATGACATCAATAAAATTTTAGAGATATACCCAAACTTAATTAGTAGGATGTGAACAATTTAAACAAATCAATTTCAAGCAATGAAATAGAAGTTGCTGTCAACAGCCTACCAATCAAGCAAAGCCCAGGAACAGACAGATTCTCAGCCATGTTCTACAAGACCTTCAAAGAAGCATTCATCACAATACTCCTCAAATTATTCCATAAAATAGAAAAGGATGGAACTCCTCCAAACTCATTCCATGAGGCTATTATCACTCACATACCAAAATCAGACAAAGACACATCAAGGAAAGAAATCTTCAGAGCAATATTCCTGACAAAGATATATACAAAAATTCTCAATAAAATTCTTTATTTTAAGCCAAAGTTAATCAAAAGGGATAAAGAGGGACACTACACACTATTCCATGTGTTTTTAAAGTTAAGAAATATATGAATTCCTGTCTCACTTTCTCTGTAGCCTATTAAGCACATGTATTTTTATATGCACAAATAGAATCCTACCTGGTTTCACACGTATATTCTTGTAAGGTGGCTGACTTGGCAGATACTATTTGTGAGAAGAGATCACTCCTCCTAAACGCTGTTGGTACAGAAAATTCAACCCATGGGTGAGCTTCCTAGATGAACAACATTATACATACATCCATGTTCAGTAAAATGAATATTTTGGGATATGCGGATGAGTTATTTTTCATGATGAATTTCGATTGACATATATATTGCGACATTATAATGTGTGTGTGTTTGTCTCTCTCTCTCTCTCTCTCTCTCTCTCTCTCTCTATATATATATATATATATATATATATATATATATATATATATATAGTCTCCAGATTTTCCAAAATATGAAATATATGTCTTCTTATACACCACCTGAATTCATTCATATTCATATATGTGGATTTATAATCAACTTTTAACAAGTTTACTCTCAGAAATATACATCCACTGAAATACATATTTGTTTCCTAGTACTGAAAACTAAATTCAGGGAAGGGTTCTTACAAATCCTAATATTTCTAGACTAACTGACCAAGTTTAACATCAATGCAAATACATTCCTATTGGATATGATGTGTTTTTTAAAGTTCATTTTTATTCAAACTTGGTGCGTTATTATTTATTCAGTTTATGGAGATCATAAAATATATCCTTTCATTCACAAGTTCACAAATTTATAAATATTTGGTTTACTTTCAATCACTTCCTCCTTTGGAACACATATATTCCTCTATGTTTCTTGACTGGTCTTTTCACTAGACTTCTTTCTAAACACATTATTTTCGATTCCATTATCATTTTTGAAGCAAAACTCACACACTATTCATGATAAACGGTAACCCTAATAATACCATTAGATATATAACTTGTTGGAATGAATGTACATATATCAATATATGATTTCGTCTATATTTTCAGATATTAAAACAATCCATTATGTAAATTTGGAACCAGTCACATAATTTTTTCACAGTATGGTCTATTAATGCATCATCTCTATATTCATCAACACAGGGTAAACCTCTTAGTATCCCCAGTACTAATTTATATGTTTTCAAAATATTGCTCCCAGAAAAGGTGGAAGAAATACTCATGTCACCTGATCTACATATACATATTATCACAGTAATATTCTGGACACAAAATGCAAAGGTCACCATTATGATTGCAATAAAGCCTCAATGGAATGTGAACATGGATTACTAAAAACATCCATGTCCAGTTTGCCTAATGCTCTCAAATGTCAATCCAATTGGTGACTACATTTTTGTTTCTTTTTAAGATTATGTATTCAACCTCAACCCTGTTGAAAATGTCAAATCTTATCACTCACGTTATACTTTGCCTGATTTCCTAATGTCTCTATTGATGTCTGCCTTCCTACATATTTTTCCCAGTTCATCATTGTGCCCAACTTTTCACATATGGTGCCATTTATATTCACTCTCTAACCGAAACCTATTGCTAAAGAACTTTTGGTCCAAATCCTAGACTCACTCTTCCTCCTAAACCTACTGACTATCTTTCTAATCCTACACACTATCCCTTTTTCACTGGATGTTCTCTTCTACATTCAATCATCTGAGGTACAGGGTCTTATGCCATTGTATATCGATTTGCATCGACCTCGGTGCAAAACATTACTCAAGCTAAGGATCCCAATCAAGAGCCCAAATCCTTCTGGGCTTCAAATATTACCTAGATTTCTGTTTTCATACTTATATTTTACTTCTATATTCTTATAAATATTGCTGGTTCCCAATACCATTATTCATCCAGCAGAATGATTCCTAAGCCAAATGGAACATGCTATTAACCCTAACCATACAATGTTCCCTCAATCTCACTTTACAGAAGAGCAGGGATAAAGTTGATATTACAATACAGGAAGTTAGGAGATCTTCCACCTGCTGAGTACCTCAAAATCCATGCAGAAATAATCCCTGGAGAAGATGTAGGCAGCTATGAAAGACCTGAGAGAACAAAAGTCATATTCCATGGCAAACAACATGGTCAGAATGAAAGGATGTGTCTGAGTCAGCCTCTCTATTCTTAATGCAGGGAAGATGGACCAAAGCAGGCCTGTGTGGAGAGCTGTTCCCAGGTGACTATGGTTTCTATACCATTCTAACATGTGAAAGTATCACAGGAAGTAGGGCAGCCTCCATGTCAGGAGACACTAGGATGCAACTGTTAGGACAAAGTAGTGGCCAAGACAGGGACCTCATTTATTTCCTGAAGGTAGTGACCTCACCTCATTTCCTTGGCGATGGAACTCTCTGAATTTTGTGATCCAGGAAGCCAGGCACCAGAGCCAGTCCAAGTCCCAGTCGCAGTGGGCTCACTTGTTTGGATTTACTAAGGACAGAGTCAGTCTTTCTTGGTACCTACTGATGTAAGGGTTGCCAAATACTAAGAAAGCTCTGAAGAGGGGTCTTTCCTGAGAGGACAGGAATTGGCTCACCACTGCCTCCTGACAACTTCACAGAGTTGACCAAGGAGACCAGATCTGAGACAGAAAGGCCATTTGTGGGGAACATCGTATGGCCTACCAGTCAGAGGACACTCCAGATAGTGACAGACCTACTTGGGGGAAGGAGTTGCATTTGTGGGTGTTGGTTTGTGTTTGTGGTTTTTTTCCATGTTCTGAGAATAGGTAAAAAAGGAGGTTTGTTTGGATTGGAGTGGACTGTTTCCAGTAAGTCATTTGACAAGGAGACTGTTTCTATGTCCGTGTATCCCACTGTGTTTTTCTTTGTGGATATTAGAAAAAAATAGCTCATTGGGTGTGTCCTGTCTAGTAGAAAGCTTCCCAGCATGCATCCTTTCCAATTAATGAATGGACTGAGGCTTGCCTTATCCATGGGCAACACCTGCTATCTACCTAATTTTCCATTTTTTCATGAATTCTGGCCACTCTCAAGATTAGTATCATGTATTTTTGTACAAGATATGTACCACCTCCAAGCTCTGTGACATGGCCATGTACTGGATAGCTGAAGGGAATGGCGAGCAACTCAGAAAACTCACATATTAGAGTAACAAGGAAAGTCTCCATGGAGAAACCCTGCTTGGGGCCTTTTGATTACCTATTGTTCTGTTGCTCTGAATGTCAGAAAGGTCTTTGCCTCAGGCCACCCCTTTGTGAAGCCTGAAGAAAACAGTTTTCAAATGGAAATGAATGGGCATCACCTGTGGCTCTTTGCTTCATTGCTTTGGAAATGGATGTATCTGAATCAGCCTCTTGGCCCTGTGTGAGCCTGTGGTTTAGATTTTCAGCACCTGATGAATCTAAAGAAAGATCCCATGTGGGCATCCAAAACCTAAATGGAAAAAAGATCAGTCATTGTGGATGAAGCCTCTCGACTTCCTCTGTAAGATTCCTGACCTCCATCAAGTGAGAATAGGGATCATTTGTGTCAAATAAGTTCTTCAAAGGGCTGCAGAGGGGAGACAATAGGTGCTTGGGTTTTCTTATAACTCCAATTCACACTAAAAATCTATACCCCACAGTCAGTAGGCCTCAAATTTGAGAAGTGGAGTAGTATTAACGGCAGGCCTATTTGATCACTTCTGGTTCACACTAAGGTTGTCCAGGCCACCCTGACTTTAGGCAAATGAGGGACAAGGGAGATTATTTTTGACACTGTCTTGGGCTGTGCCCCTCATGGAAACCTCCAGCTAGAGGTTATGATTAGTGTCTATATAAAAAGATGAAGAGGGCCATGTGAGAGTGTTTTGGTTTTAATTGTCATCATTTGTGTGGCAATTTGAAGAGATGCCTGGGTCCACCTGGGCTTGAACTCTGTTGTGATTCCCCTTAGAGACTGAGTTGTGTAACTGACCTCAGAGAAGTATTGCCATGAATTGTGTTGGGATTTCAGGAGGCCACACATGAGATTCACCATTGGAATCTGAGATCTTGGCCCAGGGTGACTTTACACAGAGCACTGGGAATCTAAGCCAGGATATCACAAGATTTTATTCTGAAAGATTCCAGCCATAGTTAAAACACCAACAGGGAATCTTTAGATCACTTATAAGCAAATTAAAAAACAAGATTTTTTAACAAGAGTAAAAATACTTAGTTAATGTAATGCTACCCTGAATTTTTTGGGTGAGTTTTACTTTATATTCCCTGTTTGAGATCTCAAGTTTACTTGAGAGAAAAAAAAAAAAGAAAAAAACAAAACTTTTGAACATAACTTTAAATGAAATAAAATCTGACCTACTGCTTTCGTAGTCATTCTCACATGTAGTAAGATGGGACACAGAGCCTTATCTCAGGTAAGACAGGGCTTTTTATAAATCATAAGTGTTTTAGTTCTAAAGCTGATCTTCGTTTTTTAATATCCTTTTACAAAGTTTACATAAATTGCTTGAGGTCACATGAACATTAGCTAACACCATATAATATCACTTTTGAAACATGAATTAAAGAATGGCTGAATGTTTTTAACATTCAAATAGATTAGGCTCTCATTAATTTAAAAATACATTTAAATTGTTGCACAATGTAAAGTGTAACATAAAACTTTACATATCTTATTGATAACAGGTAAATAAATCCCCAATATATATTTTATTTACCATACAACTTCAGAACACCAGCTTGATATAATGCTCTTTTAATGTTTCTACCTTATCGAGTTGTATAACTGGAAGATATGAGCACATTAATAGCATCACAGTTACATTGATGTTTCTACATTAACCAAGTTTATCTTTTAAAGAAATGGCAGTACAGTGCTCTAAAATAACAGTTCTGTTTTAAACAGTTGTTTAATTTTTATGGTTGCTTGCTCTGGAAAAAATAAGACTTAATAAACACAATGTTATGAGTAATCTTATGTTTTAAGAAATTTTTGTCTCTTTAACACATGACTAATTTTTACAATCTTACACAGACTTTAGTAGAAAGTCTGTATAAGATTGTAAACATTTTATACAGATTTTGTACTAAAAATTGATAGACCTTAGTATATCAATCAGATATCAAACAAAAACACTCATGAATGAGTAAATCCAAATCAAATTTACTTTACTTTTTAATCAAAATATTAGACAAATGTATTGAACAGTGTAAACCATTTTTTGGTTGAAGGAAAAGTCCTAGAACAAAGTCATATAGACCTTTGGTAGACAATAATATTTTATTAGATTTTTGAACACCTAGAAAAACTTATAGGCATAAATTTGAAGACATTTATATTTATCTGTTTATCCAATCTAAATTGAAACATTTAAACCACGTGAATTAAAGATCTGTGGTCCACTTTTTAAAATTTGTTTTTATGAGCGCTTTTTTATATGAGTGCTCCTTATATATGTTAATTTGTGTATCATTTGAATGATATACGGACATATGTGTATATATATATATATATATATATATATATATATATATATATATATATAGAGAGAGAGAGAGAGAGAGAGAGAGAGACATAAAACACATAACAAAAGTGTGCACACCTAATAATAGTGAAGGCCTTGTAGCTTTTCACAGGTGAAATCACCATTGCAATGTTTTTAAAACTCCACAGTTGGTCAAAGATAAAACTGATCAGAAAAACATTAACCTAGGTCTGTAGGATCAAAATCATAAACTCAAAAAAAAAAAGAATCTAAGAAAAAATTATGAGTCCTAGAAAAAATGACTGGCCGGTAATTAGTAAATACCATACAATTTACCATTTTTTTCCCTTAGGCCTCAGATCAGTCTCCTACTGAGCTTACAGGAGACTTTCATTTGCATTTCAACAGAAGTCCTGGCTGAGGTCTGGAAGGAGCAGGAAAAAACTGCTATTCTGAGCAGACACCTCAGGCCTAAGGCATTTTAACCATAATTTTCTGGTTAGGATGTTGAAAATCATGCTACAAGTTTAAGATACAATTCACAAAATTTTATATCTTTACATCTTGTTTTGTCAACAGATATCATACTATGATTTACTATCCTTGTCCAAATTAATGCACTGGTAAACACAGTGACATTTTCCCAGGCTACCCAATTCAGAATTGGAGAAAAAAAGACTGCATGATTTGGAAGTTACTTGCCAACTTGGAAGTAGAGTTCTTTAGTTTTCCATCCTAAGTATTTAAGTTCTCTGGCATGAATTATCTGAAATCAAAAACTAAACAATTACCTAAACCCGACTTTTAACTGCAATATTGTGCAATGCTTCAAAAAACGCATTCAGATACCAGATTTTTACAATAAAACATCATCATTTAGACACACATTCAGCTAAGATCATTCTCAAGAAACAATTTATAATATAAACACATTATTGCACATGTCTTAAAGTGCCAAAAACAAAGGCACAAGACAGACAGAAAGGAACTACAGAATATGGCTGACAGACAGAAGCCTTTAAAACAGAGCAGATAAGAGAAAAATCTCCTGCACCAGTGGCACCACAGATGTCCCCACAAGGGGACCAGATGTTTTCACAGAGAAGCTACCTGAAATGTAAAATCAAGGGTCTCCATGGTGACTTTACTGCATTTAGTGTCCCCTTTTTATTTTTCTCTTTTAAAAGAAGACAGAGGTGTCATAATTCTTACAGTGCAGGGAAGGAAGGAGGGAATTCCCTGAAGCAACAGGGCTTTGGCAGTTGCTGGGGTCCCTCAGTCCCTCCTTTTACTTACAGGATTAGCTCTTCTGTTTCAGGTCCACTCCAAGCATGCACCATCTCCTAACATTTCAGTCGTCAGCTCTCAAAAAGTTCTGGGACGGGGCCGGGTATCAAAATTTGTAACTTAAAGTTCGGTTTCTGACCCTGAAGCAAATTAATGCTAATTTAATAATGAGGACAGGGTTTTGAGAAAAAGAAAATGGAGGTTTATTGCTTTGCTAACAAAGGAAAAACAAGGGGACTCTTCCAAAAGGTTGTGACTCTCATGATCTGGAGGGACAAGGGATTTTAAAGAGTTTCACTTGTTAACCTGGGGTATACTCAGTTCTTCGTTCCCCAGCAGGCATTGCCCTGTGCAGTGGGTGTGCTCCAGGCAGCCAGCTAGGGGCTTCTTTCTTCCTGCTTAACAAAGGTGGGTAAAGTTCATCACAGTTCCTTAAAACACAGTCGAAAGGGTGTCAGGCTTACTTGCTTTGTTACCCTTTTTCACGTCCAATATCCTTAAAATTTTACCACAGAAATCAAACAAAAAAACGCACAAAAAAACAACAAAAAACATATAGACCACAGAACAAAACACAGAAAGACAGAATCCTGGTGCCGAAACAGAAAAACAGAGGAGCAATGCAACATCTTGCTAAAGCTCCAGGGTAGGAGCGTGTGTGTGCCCATCGGCACCTCTCTACCCTTCCAGAGGAATTCCCTACAGAACAGAACAGAGGACAGCATGATTCTCATTACTGTCCTGGACAGGAGTGTATGTGAGCCTCCCCAGGCCACCTCTCTGTCATCAGAAGAGATCTCCCTTAACCAGATATCAGATGTTATAAAGGCGCAACTTACCTATGGAGGCCTCCTCCACCAGGGGCTTGATAATAGTTTTAGTGTGGTGGTTCACTGCAGTGCTCCCCAGACTGACGGCTCACTCCAAGGCCTTGGAACATCTCAAGTTGTGCACCTCCTAGAGTGGTTCTCCAGCCCAGTGCCCTGGAGGGAAGGCCAGCTTCAGAATTTTCAGCAGTCTGGTTTTGTGATCTGCTCGGGCAGGGTCATCTCACTGGGGAACTCCAAAATTTTGGACTAGGATGCAAGAAAAGACCACTGACTCCAATTAAAATCAAATTAAGGCAAGCTTATTGTTTCAACAGGCTGGGCTGCCTCTCCTTCCCAAAATGGCGGGAACAAGACAGCAACCCCACCTTTCCTACAGCCCAGCTATATAGCCCAGAAAGTTACACAAACGGGTGGTTACAGATAACAAAACTTTGAAAGCATCACACTAATGGTAGTTTACATTTTTTTTTTTGCTGGCCCCAATATCAAAAATAATGAGGACCATTAGGGCCTCAGAGAGGGTTGTTGTCTGGCCAGGGAAGGCCAATATTTATGAGGTGTCACTAAAGTTTCAGAAAGTACTGTTATCTGGTCAGAGAGCCAGGTGTGGATGAGTTCAAGGCACGGGCAGGCGTTCCAAGCAGGTTCAGAATTTGCAGTAATTTAGAGTAAAGCCAAAATTATCTTTTCACGGCTTTGTGGCAAGATGGTTCCCAATTTTAATAAAAAATCAGGTTGGGTCTATCAAGCCTCTCCCTTACTTTTGGAAACTCCTCTGCAAACTCCAATGTTGTGAACTCCCGAGCATTTTAATTCCAGATATGTATTCACAGAATTTCTAACTCTTCTATTCCAATTGTGTCTTTCTTGGGGCGAAGGTAATATCAAGTCATTGTTCTGGATGAGAGTGGAAATATTTTTGTGTAGCACATATTTGCATACACATTTAGGAGATCACTCCTCCTAAACACTGTTGGAACAGAAAATTCAAACTATGGGGGAGCTTCTTAGTTGAACAACATTATTCATGAATCCAAGTTCATTAAACAAATAGTTTTGGATCAGTGGATGATATATATTTCAAGATGAATTTCAATTGGCATATACTATGCTACATTTTAATGTCTGTGTGTGTTTTTTGTTTATAATGTTTTGCGATTTATATGGATTAAAAATCAAGTTTCCACAAGATTATTCTCAGAATATTCATCCACCTGAAATACATATTTGTTTCCTAGTACTGAAAACTAACTTCAGTAAATGGTGCATAAAAATCCTAATATGTCTACAGTAACTGACCCAGATTAATATCAATGCAAGTAGATTCCTAGGGGACATGATGTGTATTTTGATGTTCATTTTTATTCAACACTGCTACATTACTATTTCTCCACCTTATGCACATCATACTGTATATATTTCATTCAAAAGTTCGCAAATTTATATGCATGTGTTTCACATTCAATCACTTCCTGCTTCAGAACACATGAATTCCTCCAGGTTTCTTGACTATTCTTTTCATGATACTTCTTTCCAAACACATTATTTTTGATTTCCATAATCACGTTTGAAGCAAAACTCACACACTTTTCAGGATAAAATATAACCCTAATATTACCATTAGATGTATAAGTGGTTGGAATGAATGATTGCATATCAATATGAGATTTCTTTTATATTTTCAGATATCAATTCAATCCATTATTTAAAGTGGAACCAGTTATATTATTTATACACAGTATGGTCTATTCATGCATAATCTGCATATTCATAGACACAGGGTACACCTATTTGTACCCCAAATACTAAATTATACGTCTACAAAACATTGCTCCAGAAACGGTGGAAGAAATATTCATGTCACCTGATCTACACATACATTTTATCACAATAATATTCTGGACACAAAATGCAATGGTCACACTTATGATTTTAAAAAAGCCTAAATGGAAAGTGAACATGGATTACAAAAAAACATCCAAGTCCTGGTTACCTAATGCTCTCGAATTCAATCCTATTTGTGACAACATATTTGTTTCTTCCTAAGATTATATATTCAAACTCAACCCTGTTGAAAATGTCTAAACCAATTACACACTTTATACTTTTGCTGATTTCCTAATGTCTCTATTTATGTCTGCTTTCCTACATATTTTCCCCTGTTCATCATTGTGACTGACTCTTCACATGTGCTGACATTTACATTCACTCTCTACCCGAAACCCTATTTGTAAAGAACTTTTGGTCCAAATCCTATACTCACTCTTCTTTATAAACCTGCTGACTACCTTGGTAATCCTACGGACTATTCCTTTATGACTAGATGTTCTGTTTGTTATTCAATCATCCGAGGTACAAGATCCAATTTCATTGTATATTGACTTATCTGAGACATCTGTGCAGAATATAATTCAAAGCTAAGTATCCCACTCAAGGGCCCAATGCCCTACTTGGCTTCAAATCTTCCCTAGATTTCTGTTATATTTTACCTATATATTCTTGTAAATATCACAGGTTTCCAATACCATTATTCATCCAGCAGAATGATTGCTAACCAAAATTGAACATATTATTAACCCTAACCATACACTGTTCCCTCAATCTAACTTTAGAGCAGTGCAGGGACAGAGTTGGTCTTACAAAAGAGGAATGTTGGGGATCTTCCACCTGCTGAGAATATCAAAGATCCATGCAGAAATGATCCCCGAAGAAGATGTAGACTGCTATAAAGGACCTGAGAGAGCAAAAGTTAGCTTCCATGGCAAACAACCTGGTCACTATGAAGGGATGTGTCTGAATAAGCCTCTCTCTTTTTAATATAGAGCAAATGGACCAAACCAGGCCTGTGTGGAGATCTTTTCCCCGGTACCAATGGTTGATATACCATTCTAACTTGTGAAGGTGTCACAGGAAGTAGGGGCAGCCTCCATCTCATGGGACCCTTGGAGGCAACTGTTAGGACAAAGTGGTTGCCAAGGCTGTGAGCTCATTCACTTCATGAAGGAAGTGACCTACCTCACTTTCTTGGTGATGGAACTCTCTGAACTTGGGATCCCTGAAAACAGGCAGCCAGAGTCAGGCCCAATAACAGTCACAGAAGTCTCACTTTTTGGATTTACCAAGGAGAGAGTCAATCTTTCTTGGTATCTACAGTTGTGAGGATGGCCAAATGCCAGGAAAGATCTGAATTGGGTTCTTTCCTGAGAAAGCAGGTATTGGCTCACCGCTGGCTCCTGACAACTTCACAGAGTGGGCCAAGGAGTCCAGATTTGAGAATAGAGAAGCCATTTCGGGGGAACATAGTATGGCCCACAAGGCAGAGGACACTCTTGATAGTCACAGACCCTCTTGGGGGAAAAAGGTGCCTTTGTGGGAATGAGTGTGTGTATGTGGTTTTGTCTCATGCTCTGAGAATAGGTAGGAAAGGCGGTTTCTTTGGTTTAGAATGGACTGTTTCTAGTAAGTCATTTGACAAAGCAAGTGTTTCTATGTCTGTGTATCCAACTGTGTCCATGGTTGTAGACATTACAAAAGAAAATGCATCAATGGATGTGTCCTGTCTAGGAGAAAGCTTCCCCACATTCATCCTGCCCAATTTATGAAAGGACGGAGGCTTGCCTTATTGATGGGCAAGACCTGCTGTCTTCCTAAGTTTCTGTTTTCTTCTTGAATTCTGGCCACTCTCCAGAATAGACTCATGGTTTTGTGACCAAGATATGTAGCACCTCAAAGCTCTGTGACATGGCCGTGTACTGGATAGCTGAAGGGAATGGCGAGAATCTCAGGAAACTCAGATATCTGTGTGATCATGAGTGTCTCAGTGGAGAATCCCTGCTTTGGGCCTTTGCTTACCTATTGTTCTGTAGCACTGAATGTCAGGAAGGTCTTTGCCTAAGGCACCACTTTGTGAAACCTGAATAAAACAGTTTTCTAATGGAAATGAATGAGCATCACCTGTCTCTCTTTGAGTAATTGCTTTTGAAAGGGATGTGTCTGAGCCAGTCTGTTGGCTGTGTGTGAGGCTGTGGCTTGCATTCTCAGCACCTGATGGATCTAAAGAAAGATGCCATGTGTGCATCCAAAACCAAAATGGCCAAAAGAGCAGTCATTGTGGATAAAATCTCTTGCCTTCCTCTGTAAGGTTCCTGACCTCTATCAAGTGAGAATAGGAATCCTTTGGGTCAAATGACTTCGTCAAAGCCCTGCGGAGGCTAGCCAAGAGGTGCTTGGGTTTTCTCATGACCCCAATGCACATAAAGAATCTAAACCCCACAGTCAGTAGGCCTCAAATTGGAGAAGCTGAGCAGTATTAATGGTAGGCCTTTTTGATCACTTCTGGTTCACAGAAGGGGTGTCCAGGCCACTCTGACTTTATGGAAATGACGAGCAAGAGTGCGTATTTTGGACACTGTCTTGTCCTGCGCTCCTCATAGAAACCTCCAGCTAGAGGTTATGATGAGTGTCTATATGGAAGAAGATGAGAGCCATGTGGGACTATTTTGGTTTTAATTGTGGTCATTTGTGTGGCAGTTGGAAGAGATGACTGGGTCCACCTGGGTTTGAACTCTGGTGTGAATCCCCTTAGAGACTGAGTTCTGGAAGTGACCTCAGAGAAGTATTGCCATGAATCGAGTTGGGATTTTAGGAAGCCATGCATGAGAGTTGCCCTTATAAACTTAGATCAAGGTCCAGGGTGGCTTTCCACAGAGCACTGGGAATCTCAGCCAAATTATCCCATGATTTTATTCTTAAAGACTTGGCAGCCATACTTGAGAGTCAAAACACACATGGAACTCACATTGTAGACCTCAATAGGCCTGGCTTCATGTAACCTTTTGGCCACTCTATGGGAAGCGTTGCCTATGAAAGTTCTCCAGAGTTTCACTGAAATGGGCTTCCTCAACATTTAATGGTTCTTGAAAGCCACAGTGCCTCCCAACTACATCCTTGAAAAATGGCTAGATAAATACTTTGAAATTTTTGAAATTCCCATGACCAGGTGGCACTGGAGTATCTTTGGATGTCCTGCTGCTGATCATGAGTGTACCAGAGAGTGCCTTGATTGACTGGAATTTATAAAAATAATGTAGAACAGAGATGGTAGTAAGTTGGAGCCTGCTGAGTAGTGGGCCTAGAGCAGTGGTAGCCACGTGTGTGATAAAACATCTGTGGTGGGTCCATGTGATTAGCCCATTTGCTTCCAAATGGCTTGTGACTGACATGGTGCAGCCAGCAGACCCTTATTTGTAAAGGCATCTTTTTATTTGGAGAGCTTTCAAGGTAATGATCAGAATCAGGTTGATATGGTCAAGGGTGCAAGCTATGTGAGAAAGAAGCCTGGTTGTTTCATTCTCTTGCAGACCCTAACCCACCACACGTGACAGAACTCCCTCTAGCACTGTGTCCCAGTTGAACTTGTTGTTCAAAAAGCCCAGTGGAGCAGCAAGAACCAAAAGCCCCAGTGCAGCAGCAAGAACCACCACAAAAATTTGAGGAGGACCAAATGGCTTCACAGTCCACACAGGATGAAACTTAGCCTCCAGTGGCCACACTTTACCTACAAAGAGAGAATTCAGCACTGCTGCCTCAGGTTCATTTGAAAATAAGAATCCATGTTCTCCAGGTCATATAGATGCAGACCCAGCTTTGATGGTCTCACTACAAAAGAAGCTAAAACTCCTTAATACAACATATATTTCAAGTGCCCAGCTTCAGAGGCAGTTTCTCAAGAAGTCTTTAGGCCAGCAGAGCTCAATGTTTGTGGAGTGTTTACCATGTCCCTTACTTTTGGAAACTGCTCTACCACCTCCAAGGTTGTGAACTCCTGAGCATATTCCATTCCAGATTTGCATTCACAGATTTTCTAACTCTTCTCCTCTAATTGTGTCTTACCTGGGGTGAAGGTAATGTCAAGGCATTGTTGTGGATGAGAGTGGGAAGATTTTTGTGTAGCACATATTTGCATACACATTGGATTCATTTTCCAATTTCCCATTAAAAATACTGAATCCCTGACACTAACCCATACCCTACTAGACTCTGACTACTAATCCTAATATGATGGAGAAAAATAACCCAAACAGAATAGAAATACAAGCAGTACAGAGAAGGCATGGTGTATAGTTGGACTTGCCTTTTGCATTATGTAGGGTAGGTGTTATAAATCTAGATAATTTTTAATTGAAATAGTTATCCATGTGTTTTTAAAGTTAACAAATATGTGAATTTCTATCTCCCTTTCTCTGTAGCCTATTCAGCAAATGTATTTTTATATGCACATATAGAATCCTAGCTGGTATCACATGTACATACTTGTTTGGAGGCTGACGTGGCAGATAAAAATTATGAGAAGAGATAACTCCTCGTAAATGCTGTTGGATCTTAAAATTCAACCTATGGGTGATCTTCCTAGTTGAACAACATTATTCATAAATCCATGTTCAGTAAAATTAATATTTTTGGATCAGTGGACGATATATATTTCACCATGAATTTCGATTGGCATATATACTGCTACTCTTTAATGTCTGTGTGTGTTTTGTGTTTGTGTGTGTGTATATATATATATATATATATATATATATATATATATATATATACAATCTCCAGATTTTTTAAAATATAAAATATATGTGTCTTATTATACACTCCCTAAATACATTCATATTCATGTATGTGGATTTATAATCAAATTTTTACAAGATTATTCTCAGAAATATTCATCCCCCTGAAACACATATTTGTTTACTAGTACTGAAAACTAACTTCAATGAAAGGTGCATACAAATCCTAATATTTCTGCAGTAACTTACCCAGGTTAATATCAATGCAAGTAGATTTCTATGGGACATGATGTGTATTTTGACATTCATTTTTATTCAACACTGGTACAGTACTATTTTTTCAGTTTATGCACATCAAAGGATAAATGTTTCATCCAAAATTTCAAAATTTAAAACTTTTGATTCACTTTCAATCACTTCCTGCTTCAGAACACATGTATTCCTCCATGTTTCTTGACTGGTCTTTCATGAGACTTCTTTGCAAACACATTATTTCCGATTTGCATAATCAGTTTTGAAGCAAAACTCACACACTCTTCATGATCAACCGTAACACTAATATTACCATTAGATGTACAACTGGTTGTAATGAATGTATGTATGCCAATATCAATATAAGATTTCCTGTATATTTTCAGATATCAATTTATTCCAATTCCAATTTCTAATGTTGGGTCCAGTTATATTATTTATTCACAGTTTGGTCTATTCATTCATCATCTCTATATTCATCAAAACAGGGTACACCTATTTTTTTCCCCAATACTAATTTATAGGTTGTAAAAATATTGCTCCCCATAATGGTGGAAGAAATACTCATGTCACCTGATCTACATATACATTTTTATCACAGTAATATTCTGGACACAAATGTAAAGGTAACACTTATGATTGTACCAAAACCTAAATTGAACGTGAATATATATTACTAAAACCATCCATGTCCAGGTCGCCTAATGCTCTCAAATTTCAATCCTATTGGTGACTACATATTTGTTTCTTCTAATATCATATATTCAACCTCAACCCTGTTGAAAATGTCTAATCCTGTTACTCACTTTATACTTTGCCTGATTTCCTAATGTCTCTATTTTATATCTGCTTTCCTACATATTTTCCCCAGTTCATCATTGTGACTGACTCTTCATATGTGCTGATATTTTCATTCAGTCTCTAAACGAAACCCTATTGCTAAAGAACTATATTTCCAACTCAAAGACTCACTCTTCAACCTAAACCTACTATTTTCCTAATCCTACTGACTATCCCTTTTTGACTGGATGTTCTCTTCGACATTCAGGCATCTGAGGTACTAGGTTTTATTCCATTTTATGTAGATTTACCTGCGACCACATTGCAGAATGTAATTCAAAGCTAAATATCATAATCAAGGGCCCAATGCCCTTCCTGGCTTCAAATCTTACCTAGATTTCTCTTTTCATACTTATATTTCAAATACATATTCTTATAAATATTTCAGGTTCCCAATACCATTATTCATCCAGCAGAATGATTCCTAACACAAATAAAACATGTTGTTAACCCTAACCATACACTGTTCCCTCAATCTAAATTTACAGAGGGAAGGGACAGAGTTGGTCTTACAGTAAAGAAATGTAGGGGGTCTTCCACCTACTGAGACCCTCAAAGTTCCATGCTGAAATGATCACTGGAGAATATATACGCAGCTATGAAGAACCTGAGAGAGCAAAAGTCATGTTCAATGGCAAACAACCTGGTCAGGATGAAGGTTTCTGTCTGAATCAGCCTCTCTATTCTTAATGTAGAGAAGATGGACCAAACCAGGCCTGTGTGGGTAGCTGTTCCCGGGTGCCTATGGTTGATATAAGATTCTAACTTGTGAAATTGTCACAGGAATTTGGGACAGCCTCCTTTTCATGTGAGACTTGGAAGCCACTGGTTGGACAAAGTGATTGCCAAGGCAGTGACCTCATTCAGTTCCTGAAGGAAGTGACCTCACATCACTTCCTTAGTGAAGGAAATCTCAGAACTTGAGATTCATGAAGCCAGGCACCCAGAGTCAGTCCCAGTCCCAGTCCCAGTGGTCTCACTTGTTTGGATTTACCAAGGACAGAGTAAGTCTTTCTTGGTACCTATTGATGTGAGGATTGCAAAATGCCAGTAAAGCTCTGAAGAGGGGCCTTTCCTGAGAAAGCAGGTAGTGGCTCACCTCTGGGTCCTGACACCTTCACAGAGTTGGCCAAGGAGACCAGATCTGAGACATTTCAGGCCATTTAGGGGGAAAATAATATGGCCCACCAGTCAGAGGACACTCCGGATAGTAACAGACCTTCTTGGGGGAAGGAGCTGCCTTTGTGGGTGTTGGTTTGTGGTTTTGTCTCATTTTCTGAGAATAGGTAGGCAAGGCGCTTTATGTGCTGTGGAATGAACTGTTTATTGTAAGTCATTTGACAAGGCGAGTGTTTCTATGTCTGTTTACCTCACTGTGTCCGTGGTTGTACTCATTAGAAAAAAAGAATGCATCAATGGATGTGTCCTGTCTAGTAGAAAGCTTCCCAGAATTCATCCTGCCCAATTTATGAATGGAGTTCAGATTGCCTTATCAATGGGTAACACCTGCAATCTTCCTAAGTTACAGTTTTCTTCCAGAATTCTGGCCCCTCTCCAGAATAGTCTCATGGTTTTGTCTCTAAGGTATGTACCACCTCCAAGCTCTGTGACATGGCCATGTACTGGATAGCTCAAGTGAATTGTGAGCATCTCAGAAAAATCAGAAATATGTGTGACCACTAAATCTCAGTGGAGAAACCCTGCTTTGGGCCTTTTTTTTTTAATTAATTTTTATTGTAGGTTGTTCAAAACATTACATAGTTCTTGATATATCATATTTCACACTTTGATTCAAGTGGGATATGCACTCCTTTTGCTTACCTATTATTCTGTTGCTATGAATGTCAGGAAGTTCTTTGCCTCGGGCCACCAATTTGTGAAGCCTGAAGAAAACAGTTTTCAAATGGAAATGAATGGGCATCACCTAGGGCTCTTTGCTTAATTGCTTTGGAAAGGGGTGTGTCTGAATCAGCCTCTTGGCCCTGTGTGAGGCTGTGGCTTAGATTCTCAGCACCTGATGGATCTAAAGAAAGATCCCATGGATGCATACAGAACCAAATAGCCAAAAGAGCTGTCATTGTGGATGAAGACTCTCGCCTTCCTTTCAAAGGTTCCTGACATCTATCAAGTGAGAATAGGGATCCTTTGGGTCAAGTGAGTTATTCAAAGCCCTGCAGAGGCTAGCCCATACGTGCTTGGGTGTTCTCATTACTCCAATTCACATAAAGAATCTAAACCCCACAGTCAGTAGGTCTCAAATTGGAGAACCCAAGCAGTATTAATGGCAGACCTATTTGATCACTCCTCGTTCACAGTCAGGGTTTCCAGGCCACACTGATTTTAGGCAAATCGGGGGAAAGGTAGGTTATTTTGGACATTGTCTTGGTCTGTGTCCCTCATGGAAAACTCCATCCAGAGGTTATGATGAGGGTCTACATGGAAGAAGATAAGGGCCATGTGGGAGAATTTTGTTTTGAATTGTGGTAAGTTGTGTGGCAGTTGGAAGAGATGCCTGGGTTTACCTGGGCTTTAACTCTGGTGTGATTCCCCTTAGAGTCTGAGTTCTGGAACTGACCTCAGAGAAGCATTGTCATCAATTGTGTTTGAATTTTACTAGGCCATGCATGAGAGTTGCCCTTGGAACCTGAGATCTAGCCCAGAGTGGCTTTCCACAGAGCACTGGGAATCTCAGCCAGGATATCACATGATTTTATTCTGAAAGACTTTGCAGCCACAGTTGAGTCAAAACACGCATGGACCTCACATTGTAGACCTCAATGGGCCTGGCTTCATGTGACCTTTTGGCTACTCTTTGGGAAGCCTTGCCTGTGAGTGTTCTCTAGAGCTTTCATTGAAATGAGCTTCCTCAACATTTAATGGTTCCTGAATGAATTGAAACCCCCAGAGCCTCCAACTTCATCCTTGACAAATGGCTTGATAAATACCATGAAATTTTTGAAATTCCCATGACCAGGTGGCACTGGAGAACTTTTGGATGTCCTGTTGCTGATGATGAGTGTACCAGACAGTGCCTTGATTTACTGGGTTTCATGAAATTTGTGTAGAACAGTGATGCCAGTAAGTTGGATCCTGCTCATTAGTGGGCCTAGAGCAGTGGTGTGAAGGTGTGTGATAAAACATGTGTGGTGGTGACATGTGGATCTGCCATTAGCTTCCCAAAGGCTTGTGACTGACATGGTACAGCCAGCAGACCCTTCTATGCAAAGGTGTTTTTTATATAGAGAGGTTTCAGGGCAATGTTCAGAATCAGGTTGCTATGGTAATGGGGGCAACTTATGTGGAATTGAATCCTGGTTGGTGCATTCTCATGCAGACCGTGACCCTCCACACGGGACAGAACTCTCTCCAGCACTGTGTCCCAGTTTAGCTCCTTGTATTTCATGAAGCAAATACCAAACTCCCAGTGCACCTGTGAGAAACACCACGAAAATTGGAGAATGACCAAATGGCTTCACAGTCCACACGTGGAGACACTTACAACCCAGTGACCATAGTTAAACTACAAAGAGAGTATTCAGCATGGCTGCCTCATGTTCATTGGAAAATTAGAAACAATATCCTCCAGGTCACATTGTTGCACACCCAGATTTGATGGTCTCCCAACAAAGGAAGCTAAAGCTCCTAACAACAACATATATTTTTAAGTGCCCAACCTCAGAGGAAGTTTCTCAAGAAGTCTTTACACCAGCAGAGCTCCATGTTTGAGAAATGTTTACCCTGTCCCTTACTTTTGAAAACTCCTCTACCACCTCGGAGGTTGTGAACTCCTGAGCATTTTTCATTCCTGATATATATTCACAGATTTTCTAACTTTTCTCCTCTAATTGTGTCTTACTCGGAACAAAGGCAATGTCAAGGCAATGTTCTGGATGAGAGTGTGAACATTTTTTTGTAGCACATATTTACATACACATTGCATTCATTTTAAAATTTTCCATTCAAAATACTGAATCTCTGACATGAACCCATACCCTACTAGACTCTGACTACTACTCCTAATATGATGGAGAAAAATAACACAAACAGAATAGGAATACAAGCAGTTAGGAGAAATCATAGTGTATAGTTGTACTTGTATTTTGCATGATTAATGGTAGGTGTTATAAATCTAGTCAATATTTAATTTAAATAGTTCTCCATGTGTTTTTAAGGTTAACAAATATGTGAATTCCTGTCTCCCTTTCTCTGTATCCTATTTAGCACATGTACTTTTAAATGCACATATAGAATCATACCTGGTATCACATGTACATTTTTGTGAGGTGGCTGATTTGGCAAATACAATTTGTGAGAAGTGATCACTCCTCTTAAACGCTGTTGGAACTGAAAATTCAACCTATAGGTGAGCTTCCTAGTTGAACAACATTATACATAAATCCATGTTCAATTAAAGAAATATTTTTGCATCTGTGGATGATATATATATCATGATAAATTTCGATTGGCATATATATTGCTAATTTAATGTCTGTGTGTGTGTGTGTATTTTGTGTGTGTGTGTATGTGTGTGTGTGTGTGTGTGTGTGTGTGTATATATATATATATATATATATATATATATGTATATATACTCTCCAGAAATATATGTGTCTTATATACACTCTCTAAATTCATTCATGTTCATGTATATGGATTTATAATCAACTTTTCACAAGATTTTTCACAGAAATATTCATCCACCTGAAATACATATTTGTTTCCAGTACTTAAAACTAACTTCAGTTTATTTTGCATACAAATACTATTATTTTTACAGTAACTGACCCAGTTTAACATCAATGCAAGTAGATTCCAGTGGGACATGATGTGTATTTTGAAGGTCATTTTTATTCAGCACTGGTACAATACTATTTCTTCAATTTATGCACATGATAGGATATATATTCCATCCACAAGTTAGCAAACTTATAGGCAGTTGTTTCACTTTCATCACTTCCTGCTTCAGAACACATAAATTCCTCTAGGTTTCTTGACTGGGCTTTTCATGAGACTTCTTTCCAAACACATTATTTTTAATTTCCATGATCACTTTTGAAGCAAAACTCACACACTCTTCATGATAAACCATAATCCTAATATTACCATTAGAGGTATTAGTGGTTGAAATGAATGTATGTATATCAATATAAGATTTCCTGTATATTTTCAGATATCAATGGAATCCATTATTTAAATTTGGAACCCATTGTATTATTTATTCACATTATGGTCTATTCATGCATTATCTCTATATTCAGAGTCACAGGATATACCTATTTGTACCCCCAATACTAATTTATACATCTTCAAAATATTGCTCCCAGAAATGGTGGAAGAAATACTCACGTCACCTTATCTACATATACATTTTATCACAGTAATATTCTGGACACAAAAAGCAAAGATGACACTTATTATTTTACCAATGTAAAGGTCAGGCGAGTGTCGGAGGAAGAGACTACCAGAGACTGTCTCATGCAACAGCCAAGGATTTATGGGGGTCCAGCATGCTGGGGTCAGAGCTCCCTTGAATAGAGCACAGAGTCCTGAGAACAGCTTAAGCAGAGCTTATATACTTTCCTTGGAGAGGGCAGATAGGAAAGTTTATTGATGGGTCAGGGTGAGTGGGCGGTTTGCGTCCAAATGGGTGAGGAAGTACATTCTGCAGTTTTGCAGTTGGGTACAGCACTTTCAGGGAACTAGATTAGCAAACAGTTCTCAAGACATCAACAGTGTTTTGTTAAGCATACCGAAAAACTGGAAGTGACAAGTACCTATTTTATTAACCTTTCAATCCCCACTTCTTCTTTTGGTTACTTTTAATCATAAAAATGATCATTGGGGGTGTCACATTTTATGTTTACTAGTGTGGTATATTGTTTTCTGATTACCATAAGTTTAACTTGTCCAATTTGAGCATGGAGAAAGGAAACTACACGGTTGATCAAACAGGGTCCTACAATTACCAATAATATGAGGATTATTAATGGACCGGCCAGGGCTGATGAAAATGTAGTTAATGAGGGGGCTTTGTGAACCAAGACTCAAACCACCTTTTTTGGGCCTCTCTCTCTTGTTGATGCTCTTCAAGGCATCTTCTTAATTTAATCATAGATTCTTTTACAACTCCAGTATGGTCGGCATAAAAACAACATTCTTCCCTCAATGCAGGACGAAGGCCCCTTCTCTCATGAAGAGGAGGTCCAACCCTCGACTGTTCTGTAAAATAACTTCAGAGAGAGAGGTTAAAGATTCGTGTAAAGCTGTGAAGGAGGTTTTTAATATCTTTAAGTTTTGGTCTATTACTGCTTCTAATTGGGTCATTTGTTGTGTCCCATGGACCAGGGCAGTGGTTCCTGTGCCCACCCCTGCAGCAACTCCTATTCATAATAGGATGACTAAAGTGAGGGATACAGGTTCCTGGCAGAACCGGGTTGTTTGCCCCCCTATTTGATATTTAAATGTACCTGCGTCATGATAGAGCACTCTGGAAAACATCTGCACCATTACATAATTAATCACATCTGTTGACCATTTTATGAAAACATAAACAATGTTTAAGTGTATAGAATTGTACTGCTGTAGAGATGGACAAGGCAAGGTACCTAAGATAGCACAGAAGACAGGGAAACAGTCTTATTTGGTTGCATCCGGATTTAGAGGGCATTGCTTCTGTTGTAATCAATTAATCCCTGAACCCAAAGTTTAGGTTGTTTCAGAATTTTGTACCCAGCATGTAAGGGAAGGGGCTCAGAAGTTCACAGTCTGCAGAAGTTCACAAAAAGCAGTTTTTGTTTCTGTTTTTTTTTTTTCCTCTGTTCTGGGAAAGTTAACTTCTTAAGGACAACTGGGAGGGGGAGAGCTTTTTTCTTCTTTTTTTTCTTTTCCTCCCTGCCAGCTGTTATCATGGAGCCCAGTTGGTAACTTCTATATCTTAGAAATGTAGCCATCTCTATGAAGCCCCAGCTCTAGGGCAGAGGCCTTCTTCATATATTTTGTTAAAAACTACTAAGGGGGTGTCTAGCTTAGGAGTGCTGATTTTTCCAGCCAGTGGCCAAGTAGAACAGAGCAACACGAATAGAGGAAGTTTATCTACATTGAACTCTTTTATAGGAACTGTGTTGCTGAAAGGCTTAAAGTCAGCCATGGTGAAGACTTCTGGAGAAGGTCATTTAAGACTTTTCTGTGGGCCTGATACAGAGGGGAAGACAGGGAAGGCAGGGGATGAGAGCAGCTCCGTGGATCTGAGGATGAGGAAAAAGAGATATAAAAGAATTATGGGAAAGGGGTTTGGGATTTTCCTGGCAACAAAACTTGAGCAGTAGAACAGGTAGAGCAGAGGGGAAGACGGGAGTGAGTATCCCAAAAAGCCTGTGAGGGACTTTAAATTCTTAGTAACCTGTTTTCAGTGATGACAAAGCAACTTTAAAGGCCATTTTAATTACATCTTTGATAGGCGTCTGAGGGCACTCCTTAGCTGGTTTGAGCTTTGGGTTAGCTGGTAAGAGGACCTGGTGGGACCCGGTGTGGGCACTGACAGGAGGAGAGAGGAGTGAGTGGGTGGAAGGGTACCTCAGTACCTGCAAGCTCAGCAAGGGGCAATGGTCTGAGAACCGACGGAAATTTGGGTTTTTGATCTAGTAACTGGAGCTGAGAAATCAGGTTGCTGATGTGGGAGTGACAGCAGAGAGTCTGGGGCAGAAGGCTGCGGGTGAGTATCTATTGGAGAAGCATAGTTCAGGATTTGAGCATAGGAGGGAAAAGGCCTACACGTAGGGGAATTTCCTTCCACACTTTTGAGCACTTGTCGAAGTTGAAAAGGTCACGCAAAATTTGAGGATCTAGAGACCCTTCTGGTGGCCATCGGTTTTTGTTATCTAACTGGTAATATGGCCAATGCTGTGTACTGAATTTGATGAGGAGTTTTGCTTCCACCAGGTAGCCCCTGTATCCTCACATCCCCATTATTTACAGAAGAAGTTGGCTTTTCCCCCACACAGTCGTGGCTGTTTTTGGCTTTGGTAGTCCGCCAGGCAAACATAGTAATCTAGGCTAGCCAACCTGCATCTGGCTCGCGTGTCTCTACATCCATAATGTTTGTTTCCATTATCTATTGTATGGAAAGTATTTAATGGAATTTTTGGGGATCCTCTTCATCAGGGATTTCCCAATAGGAAAGACGTATAGCCAGCTGACAAATTTCTTGGTGGAGAGATGGCCACCAGGTCCCTAAGTGGGCTGTATGTGCGATAGACCATACTTCTTGTCTAGTAGGATTTGTGATCAGCCATCGCTGCTGAACGGGTTGATGAGGGTTAGGACTACTGGTGACCAATTGGAGAGTCTATAGTCTTATTCACATGGCGAATCTACAATTTGAAAATGTTACCAGTCTTTTTCATTTTTCAGCCAGATTCTGGACAGGGCACAGGCTTGAGATGAGAATTAGGAACCAGGAAGTGATTCCGTCTAACTTTAGCACTGTAGGTGTTATAAGTAGCACCTGGTATGGTCCTGTCCAGCCGGGTTCCAGGGATGACACCTGATGTTGTCTTATGTAGACAAAGTCTCTTACTTGATATAGATGTGGAGTACCCTCTTCAGCAGGTTGGTAGGCAGTGGCCAGCTGTTTCCACAGGTATTGCTGAGTTCCTTCCAGAACTTTAAGTCTGTCAAGCAAGGTGGTGTGGAAGGGATCGTTAGATCTTTGAGTTAGGGTTAGGTCCCTTACTGGAGATGGGGCCCCATAGAGAATTTCATAGGGGGTGAGGTTACACAAAGAAACAGAGGGAGTATTTCTTGCATGAAATAGTGCATAAGGCAGGAGCATAGTCCAATCTTTTATGCTACTCTTTAAGCTTAATTCCGTTTAGGTCTCTTTAATGGTTCTATTTAATTTTTTTACCTGTCCTGAACTCTGGGGTCTATAAGCACAATGTAACTTCCAATTAATTCCCAGGGTCCTGGTTAACCCCTGAGTTACCTGGGCCATGAACGCTGGTCCATTATCAGACCCTATTACCTTAGGCAGGCCGTACCTTGGAAAAATATCTTTCAGGATCTTCTTGACCACCATTTGCGCCTTTTTTTTTTTGGGGGGGGGAGGCTTCAATCCATCCTGAAATATATCTACAAAGAGTAGGAGATATTTAAGTCCATACCATGCTTGCTTAATTTCAGTAAAGTCCACTTCCCAGAATTGTCCTGGTCTGGTTCCTCGTAGGTGCTTTCCTGCAGGAAAGTTGGAAGGGTAAGCATTAACCTATTGACAGACCCGACAGGCTTTTTTTTTACCTGTTCAGTTATTTCCTTTCACTGTGAGTCGGTTAGTGGAAAACTCTGTTCTTGATCCTTCAGGAATGCCTGCAATTTCTTTGAACCAAGGTGAGTGAACTGATGTACATTTTTAACGTAGTGTAGGGCTTTCTGAAATTTCAGGCTTTGCTCAGTGAAGTTGAGGAGTACAGTGTCAGTGTCCTTAGATATTATCAAAAGCTTGCTGGATCTCAGGGGTCCATTAGAATTGGGCATCTCCTTTAACAGCGGGTGTAAATGAGAAGTTAAGGACCCAAACACAGGAATCCTTAACCTGCAAAACCCAGCAGTCCCAAGAAACTCTCTGTGTTGTCTGCTGTTAGATGGGGGTGGTTTCTGCACAACCGTTTGATTTCTGGGCTCAGTGAGCCATCGTTTACTGCCCCTAAAGGAATAGCCCAGGAAGATTACTTCTTGCTGGCAAATTTGGGCCTTTTAGGAAGAAGCTCTTTACCCGAGTTGAGGAAGCTCACATAATACTGCTTGGGTCCCAGATTCACAGATATCCTTGGTGTTGGGTGCCAGTAGCAGGTCATCCACGTATTGAAGCTGGGTGACTTCGGGGTGCGTAGTTCTGAAGCTGTTGAGATCTCTTTGGAGGGCTTCATCAAAGAGAGTGGGGGAGTTTTTCAACCATTTTGGGGAGTCTAGTCCAAGTTAGTTGACCACACGTTCCAGTTTCTGGGTCTACCCACTAGCAAGCAAACAGCAACTGACTATATTTTTGCAGAGGCAAGCAAAAGAAAGCATCTTTTAAGTCCAGAACAGTATACCATTTCCTCTCAGGGTTCAGAGTGATAAGCAGATTGTACGGATTAGGTACACTGGGGTGAATGTCCTACACTCTGTTGTAGGTCTCTCTTATGTCTTTAATGGGGGATAGTCCCCGGCTCCTGGCTTTTTATACTGGTAGCGGGGGAGTGTTTTAGGATGATTGACAAGGCCTCAGGACCCTAAGGCCAGATATTTCTGAATATGGGGCCTTATCCCATCTTTAGCTTTTTTGCTCAGAGGATATTTTTTGACATTGATTGGGGAGGCTGAGGTTTTGAACTCCACTGTTTTTGGAGGTTGTTTCATGGCTAGTCCTAACCCAGCAGTTTTTTTCCAGGCATCTGGGTAATCTGTTATCCATTTCTGGGGTAGCTTGCCTGTTTGATCATCTTGGGGGGTGTGAAGAGTTGCTGTTCATCTTCTACTGACATATTTAAAGCCGTGAATATAGGAGTTTATACTAAAGGATTTAGAAATATCATTTTGGGGCCTTCATGGTTAAAAGTCATTTTGGCCCGGAGCTTGGTGAGCAGATCTCTGCCCATCAATGGGGCCAGGCATTCTGGGATTATTAGGAAGGAGTGATGGATTTTTCCTTTCCTCATGTCCATGGTTTTCTTAGTTGTCTAATTCCCATATTTACTGGTGTTAGCACTTTGAACTAGAGAGCTTTTATTTGATAGAGGGCCCAGTGGGGCCTTAAGGACTAAGTATACTGCCCCTGTATCCACTTCAAAGTTTACTGGGGTCCCCTCCACATCAAAAGTTACCCTGGGTTTATTGGGAGTCTAGCAATCTGGGGCTCAGTGCTCACTTGAATAGAGCAGAGAGCAATGAGAACAGCTTAAGCAGAGCTTATATACTTTCCTTGAAGAGGGCAGGGAGGGAAGCTTATTGATGGGTCAGGGCGAGTGGGCGGTTTGCGTGCAAACAGGTGAGGGTGTACATTCTCTGTTTGGCAGTCGGGGACAGCACATTCTGGGGAAAAATTAGCAAACAGTCCTCAAGGTTTCAACAGTGTTTTGTTAAGCATACAGAAAAACAGGAAGTGACAAGTACCTATCTTATTAACCTTTCACCAAATCCTAAATGGAAAGTGAGCATGGATTTCTAAAAACATCCATTTCCAGGTTGCTTAATGCTCGCAAATCAATCCTATTGGTGACTACATATTTGTTGCTTTCTAAGATTATATATTCAACCTCAACCCTGTTGAAAATGACTAATACTAACCCTCACTTTATGCTTTTCCTGATTTCCTAATGTCTCCATTGAAATCTGCTTTCATACATATTTTCCTGAGTTCATCATTGTGACTGACTCTTTACATGTGCTGAAATTTACATTCACTCTCTATCCGAAACCCTATTGCTACAGAACTTTTGTTCGAAATCCTATACTCACTCTTTTTTCTATACCTACCAACTATCTTCCTAATCCTACCGACTATCCCTTTTTGACTGGAAATTCTCTTTGACAATCAATCATCCAAGGTACAAGGTCCTATGCCATTGTATATCAATTTATCTGAGACATCTGTGCAGAATATAATTCAAAGCTAAGTATCCCAATCAACAGCCCAATGCCCTTCTTGGATTCAAACCTTATCTAGATTTCTGTTTTCATACTTATATTTCACCTATATATTCTCGTAAATATCGCGAGTTCCCAATACCATTGTTCATTCCTCAGTATGATTTCTAACCTAAATCAAACCTGTTATTACTCTAACCATACACTGTACCCTCAAACTAACTGTACAGAAGAGCCGGGAGAGAGTTTGTCTTACAATACAGTAATGTAGGGGCTCTTCCACCTGCTGAGAACATCAAAGGTACAAGCAGAAATGATACCCTGGAGAAGTTGCAGGCAGCTATGAAGGACCTAATAGAGCAAAAGTCATCTTCCATGACAAACAACCTGGTCAGTATTAAGGGATGTGTCTGAATCAGCCTCTCCTTTCTTAATGTAGAGAAGATTGATCAAACCATGCCTGTGTGGAGAGCTGTTCCCAGGTGCCTATGGTTGATATACCATTCTAACTTGTGAAAGTGTCACAGGAAGTAGTGGCAGCCTCCATCTCATGGGAACCTTGGATGAATCTGGTAGGACAAAGTGGTTGCCAAGGCAGTGACCTCATTCAGTTCCTGAAGGAAGTGACCTCACCTCACTTTCCTGGTGATGGAAATCTCTGAATTTGGAATCCAGGAAGCCAGGCACCGAGAGCCAGTCCAAGTCCCAATCCCAGTGGTCTCACTTGTTTGGATTTACCAAGGACAGAGTCAGTCTTCCTTGGTACCTACTGATATGAGGATTGCCAAATGCCTGAAGAGCTCTGAAGAGGGGCCTTTACTGAGAAAGCAGGTAGTGGTTCACCGCTGGCTGTTGACAACTTCACAGAGTTGGCCAAGGAGACCAGATCTGAGACAGTACAGGCCATTTTAGGGGAACATAGTATGGCCCACTATTCAGAGGACACTCCGGATAGTCACAGACCTACTTGAGTTAAGGAGGTGCCTTTGTGGGTGTGGGTGTGAGTTTGTGGTTTTGTCTCATGTTCTGAGAATAGGTAGGAAAGGCTGTTGTTTTGATTGGAGTGGACTGTTTCTAGAAAGTCGTTTGACTAGGCGAGTGCTTCTATGTCTGTGTATCCCACTCTGTCCATGGTTGTAGACATTCGAAAAGAGAATGTATCAATGTATGTGTCCTGTCTAGTGGAAAACTTTCCAGCATTCATCAGGCCTAGTTGATGAATGGACTGTGGCTTTCCTTATGGATGGGCAACACCTACTAACTTCCTAAGTTCCTGTTTTCTTCCTGAATTCTGGCCACTCTCCAGAATAGCCTCATAGTTTTGTGTCCAAGATACATACCACCCCCAAGCTCTGTGACATGGCCATGTACTTGATAGCTATAGGAAATGGGAACATCTTAGAAAACTCAGACATCATTGTGACCAGTAAACGCTCAGTGAAGAACCCATATTTTGGTTCATTTGCTTACCTATTGTTCTGTTGCCCTGAATGTCAGGAAGGTCTTTGCCTCAGGCCACCCCTTTGTGAAGCCTGAATAAAAGTTTTAAAATGGAAATAAATGGGAATAACTTGTGGTTCTTTGCTTTGGAAAGGGATGTGTTTGAATCAACCTCCTAGCCCTGTATGAGGTTGTGGCTTAAATTTTCAGCACATGATGGATCTAAAGATAGATACCGTGTGTGCAATCAAAACCATAATGGCAAAAATTCAGTAATTGTGGATGAGTCTCTTGCCTTCCTCTGTTAGGTACCTGACCTCTATCAAGTGAGACAGGGATCCTTTTGGTCAAATGAGTTTTTCAAAGTCCTGCAGAGGTGCTTGTGTTTTCTCGTGACTCCAAATCACATAAAAAAATCTATACCTGAGAGTCAATAGTGCTCAAATTGGAGAAGCAGAGCAGTATTAACGGCAGGCCTATTTGATCACTTCTGGTTCACAGGAAGGGTGTCCAGGCCACCCTGACTTTAGGCAAATGAGGGGCAAGGGAGAATATTTTGGACACTGTCTTGGGATGCGTCCCGCATGGAAACCTCCAGCCAGAGTTTATGATGAGTGTCTATATTTAACAAGATGAGGGCCATGTGGGAGTGTTTTGGTTTTAATTGTGGTCATTCGTGTGGCGGTTGGAAGAGATGACTGGATCCAAATGGGCTTGAACTATGGTGTCATTCCCCTTAGAGACTGAGTTCTGGAACTTACCTCAGAGAAATATTGCCATGAATTGTGTTGGGATTTAGGAGGCCACGCATGAGAGTCACCCTTGGAAACTGAGATCTAGGCCCAGTGTCGCTTTCCACAGAGCACTGGGAATCTCAGGAGGATATCACACAATTTTATTCTGAAAAACTTGTCAGACATATTTGATAGTCAAAACACACATGGACCTCAATTGTAGACCTCAATGGGCCTTGCTTCATGTGACCTTTTGGCCACTCTTTGGGAAGCCTTGCCTGTGACAGTTCTCCAGAGCTTTCATTGAAATGAGCTTCCTCACCATTAAATAATTTCTGAATGAATTGAAACCCACAGTGTCTCCAACTTCATCCTTGAAAATTGGCTAGATAAATACCATGAAATTTTTGAAATTTCCTTGACCAGGTGGCACTGGAGAACATTTGGATGTCCAGTTGCTGATCATGAGTGTACCAGACAGTGTGTTGATTGACTGGTTTTCATGAAAATGGTGTAGAAAAGAGATGCCAGTCATTTGAAGCCTGTTGAGTAATGGGCCCAGAGCGGGGGTGAGCAAGTGTGTGATAAAACATCTGTGGTGGGGTCATGTGGATCTGCCATTGGCTTCCAAATGGCTTGAGACTGACATGGTGCAGCCAGCAGATCCTGTATGTAAAGACATCTGGTTATATAGAGAGGTTTCAGGGCAATGTTCAAAATCAGGTTTCTATGGTCAAGGGAGCAACCTATGTGGTATACAAGCCCTGTTGGTGCATTCTCCTGCAGACCCTGACCCACCACACGTGAAAGAACTTCCTCCAGCCCTTTGTCCCAGTTGAACTCCTTGTATTTCATGAAGCAAATACCAAACTCCGAGTGCAGTATCAAGAAACGTTTTGAAAAGTGGAGGATGACCTAATGGCTTAGCAGTCTACATGGGGAGACACTTAGACCCAGTGGCCATAGTTTACCTACAAAGAGAGAAATCAACACTGCTGCTTCATGTTCATTGGAGAATTATAAACCATGTCCTCCAGGTCACAGATGTGCAGACCAAGCTTTGATTGTCTCACTAGAAAGGAAGCTAAAGCTCCTGACAACAACATATATTTCAAGTGCCCAACCTAGAGGCAGTTTCTCCAGAAGTCTTTAGGCTGGTAAATCTCCATGTTTGTGGAGATTTTACACTTTCCCTTACTTTTGGAAACTCCTCTACCAACTCCAAGGTTGTGAACTCCTGAACATTTTTCATTTCAGATATGCATTCAAAGATTGTCTAACACTTCTCCTCTAAATGTGTCTTACTTGGGGTGAAGGTAATGTCAAGGCATTGTTCTGAATGAGAGTGGGAAAATTTTTGTGTAGCACACATTTGCATACACATTGATTCATTTTACAATTTTCCATTTGAAATACTGAATTCTTGACACTATCTCATACCCTACTAGACTCTGACTACTAATCCTAATATGATGGAGAAAAATACCCAAACAGAATGAAAATACAAGCAGTTTACAGCAGGCATGGTGTATTGTTGGACTTCCTTTTTGCATGATAGAGGGTAGGTATTCTAAATCTACTCAATTTTTAATTGAAATAGTCCTCCATGTGTTTTTAATGTTAACACATATGTAAATTCCTGTCTTCCTTTCTATGTAGCCTACTCAGCACATGTATTTTGATATGCAAATATAGAATCCTACGTGGTCTCACACGTACATTTTTTTGAGTTGGCTGACTGGGCAGAAACAAGTTGTGAGAAGAGATCTCGTAAACGCTGGTGGAACTGAAAATTAAAACTATGGGTGAGCTTCCCAGTAGAACAATTTATACATAAATCCATGTTCAGTAAAATAAATATATTTTCATCTGTGGATGATATATATTACTGAAAAATTACGTTTGGCATATATATTGATACTTTTTAATGTATTTTTGTGTTTTTCTGTATATATATATATATATATATATATATATATATATATATATATATATATACACACACACACACACTCTCCAGATTTTATAAAATATGAAATATATGTCTCTTATATACACTCCATCAATTCATTCATGTTCATTATGTGGATTTATAATCAACTTTTCACAAGATTATTCTCAGAAATATTCATCTACCTGAAATTCATATTTGTTTCCCAGTATGAGAACTAACTTCAATCAATGGTGCTTACAAATCCTAATATTTTTACAGTAACAGACCCAGTTTAACATCAATGCAAGTAGATTCCTATGGGACTTAATGTCTATTTTGACCTTTATTTTAATTCAACACTGGTACATTAGTATTTCTTCAGTTTTTGCACATCATAGGACATATATTTCATCCACAAGTTAGCAAATTAATAAGAATTTGTTTCACTTCCTGCTTCAGAACACATGAATTCTTCCATGTTACTTGACTGCTCTTTTCATGAGACTTCTTTCCAAACACATTATTTTCGATTTCCATAATCAATTTTGAAGCTAAACTCACACACTCTTCATGATAAACTATAACATTAATATTACCATTAGATGTAAAACTGGTTGGAATGAATGTATGCATATCAATATAAAATTTCCTGTATATTTTCACATTTCAATTCAATCCATTATTTAAAGTTGGAACCAGTTATGTTATTTATTCACTGTATGGTCTATTAATGCATTATCTCTATATTCATAAACACAGTGTACACCTATTTGTCCCCCCATTACTAATTTGTACCTCTTCAAAATATTGCTCCCAGAAATGGTGGAAGAAATACTGATGTCACCTTATCTATATATACATTTTATCACAGTAATATTCTGGACACAAAAAGCAAAGGTCAAACTCATGATTGTATCAAAGCCTAAATGGAAAGTGAGCATGGATTACCAAAAACAACCATGTCCTGGTTACCTAATGCTCTCAAATGTCAATCCTATTGATGACTACATATTTGTTTCTTCCTAAGATTATATATTCAACCTCAAGCCTGTTGGAAATGTCTAATTCTATCACTCACTTTACACTTTGCCTGATTTCCTAATATCTCTATTGATATCTGCTTTCCTACATATTTTCCCTAGTTCATCATTGTGACTCATACTTCACATATGCTGACATTTACATTCACTCTCTACCCGAAATTCTATTGCTAAAGAACTTTTGGTCCAAATCCTATACTCACTCTTCTTTATAAACCTACTGACTATCTTACTAATCCTACTGACTATCACTTTTTAACTCGATGTTCTCTTCAACAATCAATCATTCAAGGTAAAAGGTCCTATGCCATTTTATATCAATTCATCTGAGACACATGTGCAGAACATAATTCAAACCTAAGTATCCCACTCAAGGGCCCAATGCCCTTCTGGCTTCATATCTTACCTACATTTCTGTTTTCATACTTATATTTCACCTATATATTCTTGTAAATATCACAGGTTCCCAATACCATTATTCATCCGGCAGAGAGATTCCTAACCCAAATCGAACATGTTATTAACCCTAAATATACACTGTTACCTCAATCTAACTTTACAGAAGAGGAGGGACAGAGTTTCTCTTTAAATACCGGAATGTAGGGAATCTTCCACCTGCTGAGAACATCAAAGGTCCATGTAGAAATAATCCCTGGAGAAGATGTAGGCAGCTGTGAAGTTCCCGAGAGAGCAAAAGTCATCTTCCATGGCAAACAACCTGGTGAGGATGAAGGGATGTGTCTGTATCAGCCTCTATCAACTTAATGTAGAGAAGATAGACCAAACCAGGCCTGTGTGAAGAGGTGTTCCCAGGTGCCTATGGTTGATATACCATTCTAACTTTTGAAAGTGTTACAGAAAGTAGGAACAGCCTCCATCTCATGGGCCCTTAGAAGTAACTATTTGGACAAAGTTGTTGCCAAAGCAGTGACCTCATTCAGTTTCTGAAGGAAGTGACCTCACCTCACTTCCTTTGTGATGGAACTCTCTGAACTTGGGATCCAGGAAGAATGGCACCCAGAGCCAGTCGCAGTCCCAGGCCCAGTGGTCTCACTTGCTTCAATTTACCAAGGACAGAGTCAGTCTTTCTTAGTGCCTACAGATGTGAGGATGTTCAAATGCCAGAAAAGCTCTGAAGAGGGGCCTTTCCTGAGAAAGCAGGTAGTGGCTCACCCATGGCTAATGACAACTTCACAGAATTGGCCAAGGAGACCAGATTTGAGACACGACAGGCCATTTGGGGGGAATATAGTATGGCCCACCATTCAGAGGACACTCTGGGTAATCACAGAACTACTTGGAGCAAAGGTGGTGCCTTTGTGGGTGTGGGTGTATGTTCATGGTCTTGTCTCATGTTCTGAGAATAGGTAGGAAAGACTGTTTGTTTGGATTGGCGTGGACTGTTTCTAGTTAGTCGTTTTGCAATGCGAGTGCTTCTATGTCTGCGTATCCCACTGTGTCCGTGGTTGTAGACATTAGAAATAAGAATGCATCAAAGGATGTGTCCTGTCTAGTAGAAAGCTTCCCAGCATTCATCTTGCCCAATTTATAAATGGACTGTGGCTTTTGTTATCAAAGGGCAACACCTGATATCTTCATAAGTTTCTGTTTTCTTTCTGAATTCTGGACACTCTGCAGAATAGCTTCATGGTTTTGTGTCCAAGATATTTACCACCTAAAAGCTCTGTTATATGGCCATGTAGTGGGTAGCTAGTGTGACCAGGAAAGTCTCAGTGGAGAAACCCTGATTTGGGCTTTTTGCTTACCTATTGTTCTGTTGCCCTGAATATCAGGAAGGTATTTACCACAGGCCAATTCTTTGTGAAGCCTGAAGAAAAAAGTTTTCAAATGGAAATGAATGGACATCACCTGTAGCTCTTTGCTTAATTGCTTTGGAAATGGATTTGTCTGAAACAGCCTCTTGGCCCTGTGTGAGGCTGTGGTTAGATTCTCAGCACCTGATGGATCCCATGTGTTCATCCAAAACCAAAATGATCAAAAGAGCAGTCATTGCGGATGAAGTCTCTTGCCTTCCTCTGTAAGGTTCCTGACCTCCATCAAGTGAGAAGAGGGATTCTTTGGGTCAAATGCATTCTTTAAAGCCAAGGAGAGGCAAGCCCAAAGGTGCTTGCATTTTCTCATGCTTCCAATTCACATAAAGAATCTAAACCCCACAGTCAGTCGTCCTCAAATTGGAGAAGCAGAGCAGTATTAACGGCACACTATTTGATCACTCCAGGTTCACAGGAAGGTGTTCAGGCCACCCCGACTTTAGGCAAATGAGGGGCAAGGGAGCTAACTTTGGACACTATCTTGTTCTGCATCCCTCATGGAAACCTCCAGCCAGAGTTTATAATGAGTATCTATATGGAAGAAGATGAGGGCCTTGTGGGAGTGTTTGGGTTTTAATTTTGGAAGTTTGTGTGGCGGTTGAAAAAGATGACTGGCTCCACCTGGTCTTGAACTCTGGTGTGATCCCCTTTAGAGACTGAGTTCTGGAACTGACCTCAGAGAATTATTGCCATGAGTTGTGTTGGGATTTTAGGAGGCCATGAATGACAGTCGCCCTTTGAAACTGAGATCTGTGCCCAGAAAGGCTTTCCACAAGGCACGAGGAATCTCAGCCAGAATATCACATGATTTTATTCTGAAAGACTTGGCAGCCATAGTTGAGAGGCAAAACACACATGATCTCACATTGCAGACCTCAATGGGCCTGGCTTCATGTGACCTTTTGGCGACCCTTTGGGAAGCCTTGCCTGTGAGTGTTCTCCAGAGCTTTCATTGAAATGAGCTTCCTCAACATTTAAAGGTTCCTGAGTGAATTGAAAATCATAGTGCCTCCAACTTCATCCTTGAAAAATGGCTAGAGAAATACCATGGAATTTTTGAAATTTTCATGACCAGGTGGCACTGGAGAACTTTTTGATGTCCAGTTGCTGATCATGAGTATACCAGACAGTGCCTTGATTGACTGCGTTTCTTAAAAATGGTGTAGAACAGAGATGCCAGTAAGTTGGAGCCTGCTGAGTAGTGGGCCTAGAACAGTGGTGGGCAGGTGTGTGATAAAACATCTGTGTTGGGGCCATGTAGATCTGCCATTGGCTTCCAAATGGCTTGTAACTGACATGGTGCAGCAAGCAGACCCTTATATGTAAAGGCATCTTGTTATATGGAGAGGTTTCAGGGCAATGTTCAGAATCAGGATGCTATGGTCAAGGGGTCAAACTATGTGAAATAGAAGCCTGACTGGTGCATTCTCCTGCAGACCCTGAGGCACCACATGTGACAGAACTCCCTCCAGCACTCTGACCAAGTTGAACTCCTTGTATTGTGAAGCAAATAACAAACTCCCAGTGCTCTACTAAGAAAAGTAGAGCATGATCAATTAGCTTCACAGTCCACACAGATTGACCCTTAGACTCCAGTTGCCACAGTTTACCTACAAAGTGAGAATTCAGCACTGCTGCCTCATGTTCATTGGAAAATAAGATACCATGTCCCCCAGGTCACATAGATGCAGACCAGTTTTGATGCTCTCACTATAGAGGAAGCTAAAGCTTCGGACCACAACATACATTTTAAGTGCCCAAACTCAGAGGCAGTTTCTCAATATGTCTTCAGGCCTGCAGAGCTCCATGTTTGTGGAGTGTTTACCCTGTCCCTTACTTTTGGAAACTCCTCTACCACCTCCAAGCTTGTGAACACTGAGAATATTCCATTCCAGATATGTATTCACAGATTTTCTAACTCTTCTCCTCTAATTGTGTCTTATTAGGGGAGAAGGTAATGTCAAGGCATTGTTCTGAATGAGAGTGGGAAGATTTTTGTATCACACATATTTGCAAACACAATGGGTTTATTTTCCTATTTTCTATTCGAAATACTGAATCTCTGACACTAATCCATAACCTACTAGACTCTGACTACTAATCCTAATATGATGGAGAATAGTAACCCTAACAGAATGGAAATACAAACAGTTCAGAGAAGGCATGGTGTATACTTGGACTTCCCTTTTGCATTATATGGGGTTGGAGTTATAAATATAGTCAATGTTTATTGAAATATTTCTCCATGTGTTTTTAACGTTAACAAATATGTGAATTCCTCTCCCCTTTCTCTGTCACCTATTCAGCACATGTATTTTTATATGCTCATATAGAATACTACCTGGTATCACACAGACTTTCTTCTGAGGTGGCTGACTTGGCAGATACAAATTGTGAGAAGAGATCACTCCTCCTAAACCCTTTTGGAACTGAAATTTCAACCTATGGGTGAGCCTCGTAGTTGAACAACATTATACATAAATCCATTTTCAGTAAAATGTATTTTTTTGGATATGTGAAGGATATATATTTCATTTTGAATTTCGATTGGCATATATATTGCTACTTTTTAATGTCTGTGAGTGTGTTTCTGTGTGTGTGTATATATATATATATATATATATATATATATATATATATATATCACTCTCCAGATTTTTCAAAATATGAAATATATGTGTCTTATTATACACTCCCTAAAATCATTCATATTCACGTATGTGGATTTATAATCAACTTTTCACAAGATTATTCTCAGAAATTCAGATTATTCATTCACCTGAAATACATATTTGTTTCCTAATACTGAAAACTAACTTCAGTAAATGCTGCATACAAAGCATAATATTTCATCATTGCCTGATGGCCACGAATAGAGTGCATCACACCCAGTGTAACGCGCCACTGCACAGGTGAATAACGAGATAGAACCACAAAAAACTATCTTGTTAAGAACTTACAGCAAAATGGGGGTGCACCAAAACCTATAAGAAAGATTTTTAGCACTGAGATCTGGTAATTGGGTCTGAAAAACGAGCCAAATGTGCAACCGGAGATCCGGTCTGACTGATCCTCAAAACAATAGAGTGTCTGGGTTCCAATAGACACCCTCCACACCCAACAAATGACAGGCCCAGAATACAGATTGAACTGCAGAGAAGCATCACTCAGGGGAAATCTAGTCTAGCAGGAGAAACCAGGACTAGCAGGAGAAACCAGGGGACTAGAGGCCAGGCTCTTGTGACTGGGAAGCTGGAGAACACAGAAGCGCAGGTGACAGTCCACCTGCTGTCCGCGTGACTGGGCGTCTGGAGAACACCGGCGCGCAGGAGACCAACTGCGCCACTGGGTGGCTAGTGATTGCCCACCCGCCAGTGACCTAGAGCTGAAACCAACTGGAGACAGTCCAGTTCCATCCCCGTATTCGAACATTTCGGCAAGGAGCCTGGGCCCGCCAAAGCAGAGGGGTGACGTCACTGGAGCTCGGCCTTCGGAATTCCCTACAAGTGGAATCCACTTTAGCAGGCATAGTCTACCAACACAAAGGAGAGACAACAGAGATACACAACACCGAAACAAATCTATAGAATAAAACAGAAACACAGCAATCAAATAGAGCTGGAAAGTAACATGAGCATCATGAAAAAACAAGGGAAAGAAAGGAGTACAAACAATGCAGGACAACTTAATTCTACAGGAGGACCTAGAAGCATCAGAAACAGGGATAGGGAAAGAACTTAAGGCATTCCTAACTCAGATGGAAAGGAATATTAGAGAAGACATGAGGCAGCAAGTCCAAGCAATAAAAGTATATTTTGAAAATGAATTAAACAAACAAACTCAAATGGCAAACAACGAGCTTTACCAGGAGATAGAGATCTTAAAAGAAATCAAACAGTAATACTAGAAATGCAGGAAAGTATTAACCAAATTAAAAACTCAAACGAGAATATTACAAATAGACTAGATCAAGCAGAAGTCAGAATATCAGATAATGAAGACAAAGTTTATCAACTTGAAAAGAATATAATCAACACAGAAAAGAGGCTTAAATCCCACTAGCAATCTATTCAAGAGATATTGGATGTCATAAAAAATGAGAGTCATTGGGATAGAAGAAGGCATAGAGATTCAAACCAAAGGAATGGAGAACATATTAAATAAAATAATTCTAGAAAACATCCCAGAGATGAAAGATGGATCGGATTGTCAAATCCTGGAAGCCTACAGGACCCCAAACATTCAAAATCATAATAGACAAACTCCAAGACATATAATAATGAAGATAGCCAACATACAGAACAAGGAGAGAATATTAAACACTATAAGAGAAAGGAGGCAGATTACATTCAGGGGAAAACCAATTAGGTTAATGACTGATTTTTCATCACAGACTTTGAAAGCGAGAAGATCCTTGAACAATGTATTTCAAATGCTGAAAATAATGGATTCCAACCAAGAATACTGTATCCAGCAAAATTAAGGTTCAGATTTGAAAACGAAATTAAAGTCTTTCACAATAAACAAAAGCTAAAAGAATTCGCAGCCAGAAAACCAGCACTGCAAAGCATTTTGAGCAAAATACTACAAGAAGAGGAATTGATAAATAGTGCCGAAAACTAACAGCAGGAGGTATCTCAGTAAAGGGGGAGGAAAATAACCAAAAAAGTAAAAACTAGCCAAACTAAAACATAATAAATAAATAAACATGATTGGAAGAACAAATCATATTTCAATTGTAACCTTAAATGTTAATGGATTATATTCACCAATCAAGAGAATGGGCTAGTAATCTGGATCAAAAAAAAATAAATCCAACAATATGCTGCCTTAAGGAGACTCATATGATAGGAAAAGACATACACAGGGTGAAGGTAAAAGGTTGGGAAAAATCATACCACTCACATGGCCCTCAGAAGCAAGAAGGAGTGGCCATACTCATGTGGAATAAAATCAACTTCAAACCTAAGTTAATCAAAAGGGATAAAGAAGGACACTATATTCTGTTAAAAGAAACCATCCACCAACAAGACATAACAATTATGAATTTGTATGCACCAAGCAATGGAGCTGCAATGTTCATAAAACAAACTCTCCTCAAGTTCAATAGCCAAATAGACTACAACACAATAATTATGGGTGACTTCAAGACACCACTCTCGGCATTAGACAGATTCTCTAGACAAGAACTGAATAAAGAAACTATCAAACTCAACAGCACAATTTGTAACCTAGACTTGAACGACATATATAGAATATATCAGCCATCATCAAGTGGATACACGTTCTTCTCAGTTTCACATGGATCCTACTCAAAGATAGACCATATATTATGCCATAGGGCAATTCTTAGTAAATATAAAAGCATGGAGATTATACCATGCACTATATCTGATAATAATGGAATGAAACTGGAAATCAATGATGAAAGAAGGAAGGAAAAATCCTACATCACATGGAAAATGAACAACATGCTACTGAATGATCAATGGGTTACAGAAGACATAATGGAGGAGATAAAAAAAATTCTTAGAGACAAATGACAATACAGACACAACATACCAGAATCGATGGGACACAATGAAAGCAGTTTAAGAGGGAAGTTCATTTCTTGGAGTTCTTTCCTCAAAAAAAGAAAAAAATCAACAAATAAATGAACTCACACTACACCTCAAAAACCTAGAAAAGGAAGAGCAAAACAACAGCAAATGTAGTAGAAGACAAGAAATAATTAAATTTAGAGCAGAAATCAACAAAATTGAAACAAAAAAAAATTAAAAAATTTGATAAAACTAAAAGTTGGTTCTTTGAAAAAATAAATAAGATTGACAGGCCCACAGCCATGCTAATGAAGAGAAGAAGAGAGAGAACTCAAATTACTAACATACGGGATGAAACAGGCAATATCACAACAGACACTACAGAAATACAGAAGATAATTAGAAAGTATTTTGAAACACTATATTCCAATAAAATAGAAGATAGTGAAGATATCGATGAATTTTTTAAGTCATAAGATCTGCCCAGATTGAGTCAGGAAGACACACGCAATTTAAACAGACCAATAACAAAGGAAGAAATGAAAGAAGCCATCAAAAACTACCAACCAAAAGAATCCATGGACCGGATGGGTATACAGCGGAGTTCTACAAAACCTTTAAAGAAGAATTAATACCAATATTTTTCAAGCTATTTCAAGAAAAACAAAAAGAAGGAGCTTTTCCAAATTTATTCTATGAGGATAAATCACCCTGATCCCGAAACCAGACAAAGACACTTCAAAGAAAGAAAACTACAGACCAATATCTCTAATGAACTTCGATGCAAAACTTGTCAATAAAATCCTGGCGAATCGAATACAAAAGCATATCAAAAAAATTGTGCACCATGATCAAGTAAGATTCATCCGTGGGATGCAAGGCTTGTTCAATATACGGAAATCAATAAATGCCATTCACCACATCAATAGACATAAAGACAAGAACCATATGATCATCTCAATAGATGCAGAAAAAACATTTGACAAAGTTCAGCATCACTTTATGTTCAAAACACTGGAAAAACTAGGGATAACAGGAACTTACCTCAACATTGTAAAAGCTATATATGCTAAACCTCAGGCTAGCATCATCCTGAATGTGGAAAAACTGAAGGCATTCCCTCTAAAATCTGGAACAAAACAGGGATGCCCTCTATCACCACTTCTATTCAATTTAGTTCTTGAAATACTAGCCAGAACAATTAGACAGACAAAAAAAATTAAAGGCATAAAAATAGGAAAAGAAGTATTTAAATTATCGCTATTTGCAGATGTCATGAAAATATATTTAACAGACCCCAAAGGGTCTACAATGAAACGGCTAGAGTTAATAAATGAATTCAGCAAAGTGGCAGAATATAAAATTAACACGCATAAATGAAAGGCATTCCTGTATGTCAGCAACACAACTTCTGAAATGGAAATGAGGAAAACCACTCCATTCACAATATCCTCAAATAAAATAAGATACTTGGGAATCAACCTAACAAAAGACGTGAAAGTTTTATATACTGAAAACTACAGAACCCTAAAGAGAGAGAGAGAAGAACATCTTAGAAGATGGAAAAACAAAAGACCCACAATAGCAAAAGCAACTCTAAACAGAAAATATGAATCTGGAGGTATAGTGAAACCAGAGTTCAAACTGTACTAAAAGCAATAGTAACAAAAACAGCGTGGTACTGGTAACAAAATAGGCAGGTGGAACAATGGTACAGAATAGAGGACACAGAAACCAATCCTCAAAATTACAACTTTCTTATATTTGAAAAAGGGGCTAAAAGCATGCAATGGAAGTAGGATAGCATCTTCAAACAATGGGGTAGGGAAAATTGGGGAAAGGTGGGGCAAGGGAGAGAAGTGAACAACAGCAGATGAGGTAGAGAAAGAAGATGGGAGGGGATGGGAGGGGGTATAGTAGGGGATAGTAGGGGATAGGAAATGTAGCAGAATACAACAGTCACTAATATGACATTATGTAAAAATGTGAATGTGTAACCGATGTGATTCTGCAACTCGTATTTGGCGAAAATTGGGAGTTCATAACCCAATTGAGTCAAATGTATGAAAGATGATATAGGATGAGCTTTGTAATGTTTTGAACAACCAATAAAAAATAAATAAATAAAGGTTTAAAGTTGAGTGGGAAGAAATCAGCTAAAAAAGAGTTGAGATGCATTCATTTTGCTAAGCAGAAACTTTGTTTTGTGTACTTGTAACTATCACAAATTTATTTTACCAGAAAACTGGCTTTTAAAAATGCACATAATTGAGATTAAAGGATAATCCACTTACCTTCAAGAAAAACTCATAGCATTTCCTATATTTTTCATATTTTATTTTTTGTGAATATTTTGTCATGGACCAGCTCTAGACTTAGGCTATTCTTCCAGAATACTACCTCATCTGACAAGTTGGTACAATGTGTTGGATTGTTCTTTTCATCTTTTATTTAATAGTTTCTAGATGATAATGTGTATTTTTCCATATGTTTGTTTGGACATACATACCCAACTATATCTTTGCATTTTCTGTTTTACTGGGGAAGAGACTCATCAAAAGCTCTTTATTATATGTATCAACAATCAAACATTTAGAGCATGCAATTATACATAATTTTGCATGAAAATATTTTTGTACCATTTTTATAAAGATTTAGAATTATTAATACTGTCCCTACTGTAATTAGTAACTCCTTACAAAAAGAATTAATCAATTGACTTTATATCAATTATGAATATGAAAATTACTAAAATAAGTATTTGGCAATTAATATGCAATTGATAGAAAGTGAAATCACAAAAAAGCCATTTAAAATGTCAGTGCATATGGTCCTTAAATAATAGGTTGTTCAAAAAAAATTCTCTAATTCAAAAGAGTTAATATGCCATATTACAGCTAAATGTGATATAAAAACCTTAAATTATCAGTATTGATAAATAAGAATGATACCTGTTTACTTAAATATGTTTATTTGATTTTCACTGTAAGATGTTAATTCTGGAAGACTTGAGAATTAAGAAAGACTTGGTCTATATTATTTCTAACAGGCTAATCAAAGTACTTTTAAATATATATATATATATATATATATATATATATATATATATATATATATATATGTAACACATATGCATGAATATAGATACATATGCATAATAAATGTATTGTAATATATTTATCAGGTGGTTATAATTTTTAAATTTTCTCAAGAAAAGAATGACTATAAAAAACAGTTTTAAATGTAAATTTCATAGCATAGTACTGTTTGTAATGCTATGAGAGAAAAATACTTATGGAGGGAAAATGAAAAAGGAAGAGAGAGAAGGGGGAAAATGAGGAAGAAAGTGAGTAAAGAAGAGGGAGAGGAGTGTTTGATGAAAAGATAAAAGTGGAGGGGCTGGGTTTGTGACTCAGTGTTAACATGCTTGTCTAGCATGTGTGAGGCAGTGGGTTATATTCTCAGCACCACATACGAATAAATAAAATGAAGGTCTATCAACAACTGAAAAAATAAAAAAAGGATAAATATTACCAAAGTTCCAAGATTTTATGAATGTTAAATACAAAAAATTATGTTGCATAGCCTTATGTAAATTCTAGACTCCCCAAAATAATCATTAAATGCTAGATTATTAGTGTTATAACTAAAAATCCATTGCTCTTTCTTCTACATTCTGTGGCATGCTAGTGCTAAAATAAATTGTATTATAACACCAAAATAAAATTCTAATATTTATACAGTAACTGACCCAGTTTAACATCAATGCAAGAAGATTCCTATGTGATATAATGTGTATTTTGACGTTCATTTTTGTTCAACACTGGTACATTACTATTTCTCCAGTTAATGCACATCATAGGATGTATATTTCATCCACAATTTAGCAAATATATACACATTTGTTTTGCTTTCAATCACTTTTGCTTCAGAACACATGTATTCCTCCATGTTTCTTGACTTCTCTTTTTGTGACACTTCTTTCCAAACACATTATTTTCGATTTCCATTATCACTTTTGAAGCAAAACTGACACACCCGTCATGATAAAACATAACACTAATATTACCATTAGATGTAAAACTGGTTTAAATGAATGATTGTACATCAATATAAGATTTCTTGTATACTTTCAGATATCAATTCAATCCATTATTCAAAGTGAATCCAGTTATATCATTTATTCACAGTATGGTCTATTCATGCATTGTCTATATATTGATAGACACATGGTACACCTCTGTGTACTCCCAACAATAATTTCTATATCTTCAAAATATTGCTCCCAGAAATGGTGGAAAAAATATGCATGTCAACTGATCTACATATACATTTTATCACAGTAATATTCTGGACACAAAATGCAAAGGTCACACTTATGACTGTCCCAAAGCCTAAATGGAAAGTGAACATGGATTACTAAAAACATCCATGTCCAGGTTGCCTAATGCTCTCAAATGTCAATCCTATTGGTGATTACATATGTGTTTCTTCCTAAGACTACATTTTCAATCTCACCCTGTTGAAACTGTCTAAACCTCTCACTCATTTTATAATTTGCCTGATTTCCTACTCTCTATTCACATCTGCTTTCCTACTTTTTTCCCCAGTTCATCATTGTGACTGACTCTTCACATGTGCTGACATTTATATTCAATCTCTACCAGAAACCCTATTGCTAAAGAACTTTTGGTCCATATTCTATACTCAATCTTCTTCGTAATCCTACCGACTATATTCCTAATCCTAGCAAAAATCCCTTTTTTAACTGGATGCTCTCTTCTACATTCAATCATCGAAGGTACAAGGATCTATGCCATTGCATATCAATTTATCTGAGACATATGTGCAGAACATAATTCAAAGCTAAGTATCCCACTCAAAGGCCAAATTCCCTTCTAGGATTCAAATCTTACCTAGATTTATATTTCAATACTTATATTTCACCTATATTTTCATGTAAATATCGCAGGTTTCCAATAACATTGTTCATCAAGCAGAATGATTCCTAACCCATATTGAACATGTTATTAATCCTAACCATACACTGTTCCTCAATCTAACTTTACAGAAGAGCAGAGACAGAGTTGGTATTACAATACAGGAATGTATGGATCTTCCACCTGCTGAGAACCTCAAAGGTCCATGTAGAAATAATCCCTGGAGAATGTGTAGGATGCTATGAACGACCTGAGAGGGCAAAAGTCATCTTCCATGGCAAAAAAACATGGTCAGGATAAAGGGTTGTGTCTTAATCAGAATCTCTCTTCTTAATGTAGAGAAGATGGACCAAACCAAGCCTCTGTGGAGAGCTGTTCCCCAGTACCTATGCTTGATATACCATTCTAACTTATGAAAATGTCAGAGGAAGTAGGTGCAGCCTCCATCTCATGGGACCCTTGGAAGCATCTGTTAGGACAAAGTGGTTGCCAAGGCTGTGACCTCATTCAGTTCCTGAAGGAAGTGACCTACCTCACTTTCTTGGTGATGGAATCTCTGAACTTGGGATCCAGGAAACCAGGCACACAGAGCCAGTCCCAGTACCAGTCCCAGTGGTCTCACTTGTTTGGATTTACCAAGGACAGAGTCAGTCTTTCTTGGTACCTACTGATGTGAGGATGGCCAAATGCCAGAAAAGCTCTGAAGAGGGGCCCTTCCTGAGAAAGCAGAAAGTGGCTCACCAATGGATCCTCACAACTTCACAGAGTTGGCCAAAGAAAACAGATCTGAGACAAGACAGGCCATTTTGGGGTAACATAGTATGCCCCACCATTCAGAGGACACACTGTATAGTCACAGACCTACTTGGGGAAAGGAGGTGCCTTTGTGGGTGTGGGTGTGAGTTTTTGGTTCTGTCTCATTTTCTGAGAATAGGTGGAAAAGGCGGGGTTTTTTTGGTTTGGTGTGGACTCTTTATAGTAGGTCGTTTGACAAGGTGAGTGTTTCTTTATCTATGTATTCCACTGTGTCCATGGTTGAAGACATTAGAAAAGAGAATGCATCAAGGATGTGTCCTGTCTATTAGGAAGCTTCCCAGCATTCATCCTGCCCGATTTATTAATGGACTGTGGCTTGTCTTATAGATGTGCAACACCTACTAAATTCCTAAGTTCAGGTTTTCTTCCTAAATTCTGGCCACTCTCCAAAAATGTCTTATGGATTTGTGTCCAAGATATATACCCCTCCAAGCTCTGTGACATGGCCATGTACTGGATAGCTGAAGGAAATGGGAGCATCTCAGAAAACACAGATATCAGTGTGACCAGTAATGTCTCAGTGGAAAAACCCTTCTTTTGGCCTTTTGCTTACCTATTGATCTGTTGACCTGAATGTCAGGAGGTCTTTGCCTCAGTCCACCCATTTGGGAAGACTGATGAAAACTGTTTTCAAATGGAAATGCATGCGCATCACCTGTCGCTCTTTGTTTAATTGCTTAGGATAAGGATGTGTCTGATTCAGCCTCTTGGCCCTGTGTGATGCTGTGGCTTAGATTCTCAGCACCTCATGGATCTAAAGAAAGATTCCATGTGTGTATCCAAAACAAAAATGGTAAAAAACCACGCTGACTTTAGGAAAATAAGTGGCAAGGGAGCTCTTTTGTACACTGTCTTGGGCTGCGCCCCTCATGGAAAACTCCAGCAAGAGGTTATGATTAGTGTCTATATGGAAGAGGATGAGGGCCTTGTGGGAGTGTTTTGGTTTTAATTGTGTTTATTTGTGTGGTGGTTGGAAGTGATGACTGGGTCCACCTGGGCTTGAACTCTGGTGTGATACCCTTAGAGACTGAGGTCTAGAACTGACGTCAGAGAAGTATTGCCATGAATTGTGTTGGGGTTTTAGGAGGCCATGCATGAGAGTCGCTCTTGGAAACTGAGATCTTGGACCAGGGTAGCTTTCCACAGAACACTGGGAATCTCAGCCAGGATATCACATGATTTCATTCTGAAAGACTTGGCAGCAATAGTTGAGAGTCAAAACTCACATGGACCTCATATTGTAGACCTCAATGGGCCTGGCTTCATGTGACTTTTTGGTCACTCTTTGGGAAGACTTTCCTCTGAGAGTTCTCCAGAACTTTCATTGAAATAAACTTCCTCAACATTTAATGGTTCCTGAATAAATTTAAACCCACAGTGCCTCCAACTTCATCCTTTAAAAATGGCTAGATAAGTACCATGACATTTTTTAAATTCCCATGACCAGATGGCACTGGAGTAACTTTGGATCTTATGCTGTTGATCATGAGTGTACAAGACAGTGCCTTGATTGACTTGGTTTCATGAGAATGGTGTAGAACAGAGATGCCAGTAATTTGGAGACTGCTGAGTTGGGGCCTAGAGCAGTGATGTGCAGGTGTGTGATAAAACATCTGTGTTGGGGCCATGTGGATCTGCCATTGGCTTCCAAATGGCTTGTGACTGACATGCTGCAGCCAGCAGACCCTTATATGTAAAGGCATCTTGTTATATGGAGATTTTTCAGGGCAATGTTCAGAATCAAGTTGCTATGGTCAAGGGGGCAAGCATGTGCGATAGAAGCCTGGTTGGTGCATTTATATGCAGACCCTGACACACCACATGTGACAGAAATCCCTCCAGCACTGTGCCCCAGTTGAAATCCTTGTATTTCAAGAAGCAAATACCAAACTCCAAGTGCAGCAGCAAGAAACACCACGAAAACTGGAGGATTACCAACTGGGTTCACAGTCCAAACAGGGAGACACTTAGCCCCAAGTTGCCACAGTTTACCTACAAAGAGAGAATTCAGAACTGCTGCCACAGGTTCATTAGGAAAATAAGAAACAACATCCTCCAGGTCACATAGATGAAGACCCAGCTTTGATGGTCTCACTACAAAGAAAGCTAAAGCTTCTGACAACAACGTATATTTCAAGTGCCCAACCTCAGAGGCAGTTTCTCAAGAAGTCTTTAGGCAAGCAGAGCTCCATGTTTCTGGAGTGTTTACCCTTTCCCTTACTTTTGGAAACTCCTCTACCACCTTCAAGGTTGTGAACTCCTGAGCATTTTCCATTCCAGATATGTATTAACAGATTTTCTAATTCTTCTCCTCTAATTGTGTCTTACTTGGGGCGAAGGTAATGTCAAGGCATTTTTCTGGATGAGAGTGGAAAGATTTTTGTTTAGCATATGTTTGCATACACATTGGATTCATTTTCCTATTTTCCATTTGAAATACTGAATCCCTGACACTAACCCATACTGTACTAGAATCTGACTACTAATCCTAATATGATGGAGAAAAAGAATCCTAACAGAAAAGAAATAGAAGCTGTTCAGAGAAGGCATGGTATATATTTGGACTTGCCTTTTGCAAGTAGGTGTTATAATTCTAGTCAATTTTTAATTGAAATAGTCCTCCATGTGTTTTTAAAGTTAACAAATATGTGAATTCCTGTCTCCCTTTCACTGTAGACTATTCAGCACATCTATTTTATATGCACATAAAGAATCCTACCTTTTATCACGTGTATATTTTTGTGCGGTAGCTGATTTGGCAGATACAAATTTTGAGAAGAGATCACTCCACCTAGATGCTGTTGGAACTGAAAATTGAACCTATGGGTGAGCTTCCTAGGAGAACAACATTATACATAAATCCCTGTTAAGTAAATTGAATATTTTTAGATCTGTGAATGATGTATATTTCATGGTGAATTTGGATTGGCATATATGTTGCTACATTTTAAAATTTGTGTGTGTGTGTGTGTGTGTGTGTGTATACACACATACACACTCTCCAGATTTTTCAAAATATGAAATATATGTGTCTTATTTACACTCCCTAAATTCATTCATGTTCAAGTATGTGGATTTATAATCAACTTTTCACAAGATTATTTTCAGAAATATTCATCCACCTGAAATTCATATTTGTTTTCTATTACTGAAAACTAACTTCAGTGAATGGTGCATACGTATCCTGTTGATAGTCACAGCCGAAGGGGCCACAGCAAACTTCCAGGTGCCAGCAAACTTTCAGCTGCAGGCTGATGATTGGCTCACAGCGGCCTTAGCAACTTCTAGCTCATTGTCTCCTCTGTGGTGATGCTCATTGGAGATGCTCATTGAGATGTTTCCCCGCCTTTCAGACTTCCAGCTTATGATTGGCTCACAGCAGCCCCAGCAACATCTAGCTGATTGGCTCCTCTGCGGTGATGCTTATTGGGCTGTTTCCCTGCCCATTCAGACCATGGAGCTGCTCATTGGGGGACTTTTTTGGCTCTGCCCACGTGACCCAGCCAATCTGCCTCAAGAGCAGGAGGATTGTGAGAAGTGGATAGAGGCTTTTGTGGGAGGGAGAGGCTTTTGGGAAGCTGGTGTTGGGAGTTGGGGTTCTGAGGATTTTTCCTGAGAGGCTGTTTTGCTTGGCGTGTGTGGTTCTAAAAATAAAGTTAGTTTCTTTTGACAAGTGGATTCTGATTGTGCCCAGCCAGACAGCGGCATTTGGTGGCTCATATGGGGAGCGACTGAGGGTAACTGATAAGGTAAACTGCTCGCTCTTGAGGGCAGGGCGAGAGGATGGGTAGCCATTTTATGATTCCTATTTTGTTTTAAGTTGCCTGTCCCTGGAGATGAGTGAGATGGAAGAAAAACTGCTCACATCTGAGGAAAAACTATTTGTGTCTGAGGAACAGATAGGGAGAAAGGCTATAATAATTTTTTGTTGTTCCATTTTTATTTCGTTCTATCTCTTTTTTTGTTTGGTGTTATCTTGTTGGTTTGTATTATAGTAGAAATATGGGATCAAAAATTAGTAAAAAACAAACCAAAAAAGTGTTAAGTAAATTGTTAGAGGAAGGAGGCATCCCAGTAAAATCAAGAGCAGTCATGGCAATTGTTGATACAATACAAAAATGTAGACCATGGCTTTTTAAGGAGGAGTTGTTAAATATATCACAATGGAACCATCATGGTGCAGATTTAAAAAGAATAGAAAAGAAAAGCCCAGGGATTCTGCCAGTTGGCACATTGCCATTGTGGACATTCATATCTTGTTTGCTTAGTTCAAAGCCTTCAGTTCAGTCAATGGTAGAGGAAGAAGAAGACATATTGATTCAAGTAAAACAGAAGGTATCTCAAGTTAGTCAGACAGAAGAAAAAATTCAAGTAAAAGAGAAGGTCTCTCGAGCTAGTCAGATAGAGGAAACTATTCAAGTAAAAGAGAACGTCTCTCGAACTAGTCAGACAGAGGAAAAAATTCAAGTAAAAGAGAAGGCCTCTAAAGCTAGTTAGACAGAGAAAGAAAGTGTAAAACAGTAAAAAACATCAGGGGAAATTTACAACAGGAGACTGCTACTAACACCTTTCTATCACCAGATGACATAAGTGTCCAACTAACAAGGCCACTTTCTTATGCTGGGAGGCCCCCAACTCCCGCAGTTGATAGTTAGGATCCTGAGACAAGATCTCAAATATTAACATGCCCTGTATTTGAGGGAGGAGGGCAGCGTGTTTACCATGCTTTAAATTTCAAAACAGTGAAGCAGCTAAAAGAGGCTGTAACAACCTATCGTCCTCAAGCACCCTTCAATGTAATCATGGTCGAATCCATTAACAACTTGAACATGAAGCCAGTGGATTGGGCTAATATGTGTAATGTTGTGCTAAATGGAGGACAATGCATGTTATGGAAGGTTGCCAATGAGGAATGTTGAAAGGAGACAGCTAGGCGAAATGCAGGAGCTGGTTATCCTCAGAGAAATCTAGATATGTTGTTAGGAAAGGGACCTTATGAAGATCAGCCACAGCAAATTGCATATGATCATGGTGTATGTGCAGAAATTGGTGTAGATGCAATTAAGGCATGGAAGACTTTACAAGAACATGGAGGTTTACAAGGTCAGTTATCTAAGGTAATACAAGGAGCTAATGAACCTTATGCTGAATTTGTAGATAGGCTTATTCAAAGAGCTACCAGAGTTTTTGGGAATACAGAACAAGCAATGCCATTACTAAAACAACTGGCTTATGAGCAAGCGAATCGTTGTTGCAGAGATATCATTAGACCATGGAAAAATGAAGATTTAAACACATTGATTTAATTATGTAGAGACATTAATGAACAAGAGCAAGTCATGGCAGCTGCAGTAAAACAGGCTTTAGTTGCCAGATACATTAATGAACAAGGGCAAATTGTGGCAGCTACAGTAAAACAGGCTTTAGATGCCAGACCAAGAACATGCTACCAATGTGAAGAAACAGGACATTTTAAAAGGAATTGGCCCATAGAAGGAGGGTTTAACAATATTAGTTATCAAAGGAGTAGAATACCAGGTATTTGGCCACAATGCCATAGAGGGAGACATTGGGTTAATGAGTGCTGTTCTCAAACCACCATAGAGGGTACTCAATTATCAAAAAATGAACAAGGACCAGGTGTTTATCCACGATATCATGGAGAAAGGCATTGGGCTCAATTGCCAAATAAATGGACAGGGGGTTCCAATGCTCCGGGGCCCCAAACCACAAATATACAGAGCACTGGAGGAACCCAGCAACCCCAACAGGGTAGTGCCCAGGACACATTGTCCATCAGATCCCTCATCAGACAAACCAGAGGGAGCACAGTGTTGGACATCTGTGCCTCTGCCAGATCAGTACTAACTCCAGAGATGGGAGTTCAAATCATTCCCACAGGGGTAAAAGGACCTCTTCCCAAAGGAACCATGGGCTTATTATTGGGATGCAGCTCTTCTACTCTAAAAGAACTTATGATAAGTCCTGGGGTGATTGATCCCGATTATGAAGGTGAAATAAAAATTATAGCCAGTTCTCCAAAGGACATATCAGTAATTTCACAAGGAGATAGAATAGCACAGTTACTAATAATACCCAGCCTATATGATAAATTTTCCAGTCGTACTGTAGAAAGATGTTCCAAGGGATTAGGCTCCACAGGTGTAGATTTGGCTATGCTTTCTTTAAATTTAGATTCTCGCCCCATGCTAAAACTAAATATTCAAGGGCATGAATTGAATGGGCTACTGGATACAGGTGCAGACATTAGCATCATCTCTCGTAAAGAATGGCAAAAACATTGGCCATTACAACAAGCCACTCAAACGCTTCGAGGCCTATAAGTGGCGACTAATCCCCATAGAAGTAAAATGGTATTAGATAGGAATGATCCTAAAGGATGTGAAGGAACTATACAGCCATATGAATTGGATCATCTTCCCATAAATTTATGGGGACGAGATGTCCTAGATCAATTAGGTTTGACATTAACAAATAACATCAACCAAAATGCAGCCACTATTATGACTAGACAAGGTTTTAGGAAAGAAAAAAGATTAGAAAAACAAGAATAAGTCATAGCAGCACCAATACAAATAGATCAAGGAACAGAGAGACATGGGTTGGATTTTCAGAAAGGGCCACTGAGACAATAAAAATTACCTGAAAATCAGAAAGACAGTATGGGTTCCTCAGTGGCCCCTGACTGAAGAAAAGATACAAGCAGTCCATGACCTGGTAAAACAACAATTAGCAGAAGGACATATACAACCGACTGTATATCCCCAAAATACTCCCATTTATGTCATCAAAAAGAAATCTGGTAAATGGAGACTATTGCAAGATTTTAGAGCCATTAATAATGAGATGGTTATTATGGGACCTGCTCAATCAGGGATTCCTCAATTGTCTGCTTTGCCAATAACCTGGTATGTTTTAGTTATAGATATTAAATATTGTTTTTTTTTTCAATTATAATTCATCCTAAGGATAGTCCAGGTTTTGCTTTTACTATCCCTGCACTGAATCATGAAGGTCCTGATCAGAGATATGAATGAAAAGTACTCCCTAAAGGGATGGCTAACAGCCCAACTATGTGTCATATCTATGTTAACAAAGTAATCCAGCCACTTAGAAATCAAAATTCTGAACACAAATATTTCACTATATGGATGATGTATTATTAGCACACAAAGCTAAAAACACATTGCTAGAAAGTTATGCCACACTTACAAACTTATTAAAAATTATAATGTAGAGATAGCAATAGATAAAGTACAATTAAATTTTCCAATTAATTATTTAGGAGTTCTGTTATCCTCAACCATGGTCAGTCCACCAAAAATTCAAATACGAGTAGATCAACTCAAATCACATAACGACTTTCAAAAGTTATTAGGAGACATTAATTGGATAAGGCCTTATCTAGGTATACCAACAGGAGAGTTGGGACCTTTATTTGATATCCTAAAAGGTCTATCAGATAAAAATTCACCCTGCATGTTAACACCTGAAGCAAGAAAGGCAATAAAAATCAATGAAACATATATGGAAAATATGCATTTGGATAGAATTGATATAAGTTTGCCTTTATTATTTATTGTACTACCAACAAAAAATATTCCTACAGGAGTATTTTGGCAAGAAGGTCCATTATTATGGATACATTTATCTTATTCTCCTTACACTATTCTTACTAGGTATCCTGAGGCTTTAGGATAATTAATACTCAAAGGAATTAAAGCAGCAAAGGGAGTGTTTGGAATTTCTTCCAATAAAATTTTTACTCCATATACTCTGAATCAAATTGATGAGTTAGCTAATGAGTTAAATACTTGGGCAATAATCATGGTCCAATCTAATGTTTCATTTGATAACCACTTACCATCTAACCCTTTATTTTCTTTTTGGTCATCGCATCCTGTAATTTTTCCAAAATTGAGAAGAAAAACACTTATCATGAATGCTTCAAATATATTCACTGATGTATCAAATAATGGTACAGCAGCAATAGTTATACCTGATAAAACTTATAAATTTTTAGTACCCAAACAATCAGCTCAAAAGGTAGAGCTTAATGCAGTATTACAAGCTTTTGAGATATTTAAATATTCTGTATTTAATTTATTTTCCGATAGTCAGTATATAGTTAATGCTATAGTATCCCTTAAAGTTGCTGGTAAGATTTCTCCTTTCTCTACTGTTTTCTCTTTACTTTCCAATATAAAAAGTCTAATCTGGGACAGAAAAGATCTATTCTTTATAAGACATATCAGGGCACATCCAAAAAGAAGATGATTTGACTCAAGGCCTTATCAGCTGATATCCAAAATTCCAGTTTGACTATCCTTACATCTGAGATAGAACCAGGATGCTTTTTTCATTATCTATTTTATTATTGCCCTTTCCCACATTCTATTTTGTTTTTTGAGCTCATACAGACCTAGTTTAATGTTTTGCTGATCAGTTCTATTTTTTGACAAAAGAGTTTTTGAACATTGCAATGGAGATTTCACGTGTAAAAAGTTATAAGGCCTTTACTATTAGGTTATGTGTTGTATGTATTATATTATGTGTGCACACTTGTGTTTTGTGTTATATGTTTGAATGTTCGTATGTCCATATATGATATATGATGAGCGCTCATAAAAAAAATGGATCCAAATATTTTTTTATTCACATTATTTAAATGGTTTAATTTAAATTGGGTAAAGAGCTGTTGAGGTTTGTTTTAAAATTTGAAAAAAAGGAGGTTAACAGATCTGTTTCCTTTCTTTCACCTTTCCTTTTCATTATATTTAATAATTATCTTCAAGACAATGTAAATAGTTAAGAAAATTGTTTTCTTTCAGTGCCTTCTGGAATGTTACATAATTTTTCTTTAGCCATTATTGCCAGAATTCCTATCTTCATCCCAGTGCTGGTGAAATCAAAGATAAAACCAATCTACAGCTTCTGCAAAAGCCATCACTGAAATGCTTGCAGAACTTGCCTAGACACATTGAGAACTCTCCTGTATGCATTGTAAACTACCTGTTTGTGCAGCGACTTGTGGTAGTGTTTGGGTATATTTGCTGATGATGTCATCGGTGGTACAATTTTTCCAAAAGGAGCTGTCAATTGGCTTGGTGTATCTTCCTCTCTTCTGTGTGTCATTATCGTCCAGCTAATGTTTGGGGGCCATTAGAGGTGAGGCAAAGAACCTCACCACCCCCCGGTGGTACAAAGACCTCTCCACAGGTGTTGCTGTAAACTGGACCGGTAGTCAGTGATGGGTAAGATCCAATTGCAATGGTACCAACTTAACGGGTAAGGACCATATGTACTATTGGACAACCTAAGGCAGGCACTGTCCCTAAGCCACATGTGTGTTGTTTAAACAGAGAGGGGGAGATGTTGAGAGCCACATCCGAAGGGGCCCCAGCAAAATTCCAGAAGCCAGCAAACTTCCAGCTGCTGGCTGATGATTGGCTCACAGCAACATCTAGCTGATTGGCTCCTCTGCGGTGATGCTCATTGGGCTGTTTCCCTGCCCTTTCAGACCACGGAGTTGCTCATTAGGGGACTTATTTGGCTTTGCCCACATGACCTAGCCAATCGGCCTCAAGAGCAGGAGGATTGTGGGAGGTGGAGAGAGGCTTGTGTGGGAGGAAGAGGCTTTTGGGAAGCCAGTGGTGGCAGTTGGGGCTCTGAGGGTTTTTCCTGAGAGGCTGTTTTGTTTGGCGTGTGTGGTTTTAAAAATAAAGTTAGTTTCTTTTGACAAGTGGCTCCTGATTGTGCCCAGCAAGACTGCGGCATTATCCTAATATTTCTACAGTAACTGCCCCAGTTTAACAGCAATGCAAGTAGACTCTTATGGGACATGATTTGTATTTTGATGTTCATTTTTATTCAACACTGGTACATTACTATTTCTTCAGTTTATGCACATCAGAGGGTATATATTTCTTGCACAAGTTGGCAAATTTATAGGCATTTGTTTCACATTCAATCACTTCCTGCTTCAGAACACATGCATTACTCCAGGTTTCTTAACTGGTCTATTCGTGAGACTTCTTTCCAAACATATTATTTCCGATTTTCTTTATAATTGTTTAAGCAAAACTCACACACCCTTCATGATAAACCATAACTATCATTTCACAATTAGATGTATAACTGTTTGGAATGAATGATTGTATATCAATATAAGATTTCTTATATATTTTCTGATATCAATTCAATCCATGATTTAAAGTGGAACCAGTTATATTATTTATTCACAGTATGGTCTATTCATGCATTATCTATATTCATAGACACAGGGTACACCTCTTTGTACCCCCAATACTAATTTATACGTTTTCAAAATATTGCTCCCAGTAATAGAGGAAGAAATACTCATGTCACCTAATCTAAATATGCATGTTATCACAGTAATATTCTGGACGCAAAATGCAAAATTCACACGTGTGATTGTACCAAAGCCTAAATGGACACTGAACATGGATTACTAAAAACATCCATGTCCAGCTTGCATAACGCTCTCAAATGTCAATCCTATCGGTGACTACATATTTGTTTCTTCCTAATATATTCAACCTCAAAACTGTTGAAAATGTCTAATACTATCACTCACCCTGTACTTTGCCTGTTTTCCTAATGTCTCTATTGATATCGGCTTTCCTACATATTTTCCCCAGTTCATCATTGTGACTGACCCTTCACATGTGCTGACATTGATATTCACTCTCTAACCAAAACCCAATTGCTAAAGAACTTTTGGTACAAATACTAAATTCACCCTTGTTCCAAAATCTACTGACTATCTTCCTGATCCTATTGATTATCCCTGTTTGAGTGGATGTTCTCCTCTACATTCAATTATCCAAGGTACAAGTCCTATGGCATTGTATATCGACTTATCTGAGACATGTGTGCAGAACGTAATTTAAAGCTATGTATCGCAATCAATTGCCCAATGCACTTCTGAGCTTCAAATCTCACCTAGATTTCTGTTTACATACTTATATTTCACCTCTGTATTCCTATAAATATTGCAGGTTCCCAATACCATTATTCATCCCACAGAATGATTCCTAAACCAAATCGATCCTGTTATTATCCCTAACCATACACTCTTGCCTCAATCTAACATTACAAAAGAGCAGGGACAGAGTTCATCTTACAATACAGGAATGTAGGGGATCTTACACCTGCTGAGAACCTCAAATTTCTATGCAGAAATGATCCCTGGAGAAGATGTAGGCAGCTATGAAGGACCTGAGAGAGCAAAAGCCATCTTCCATGGCAAACACCTTGTGATAACGAAGGGATGTGTATGAATCAGCCTCTCTTTTCTTAATGTAGAGAAGATGGACCAAACCAGACCTGCGTGGAGAGGTGTTCCCGGGTGGCCATTGTTGATATACCATTCAAACTTGTCAAAGTGTCACAGGAAGTAGGGGCAGCCTCCATCTCATGAGACCCATGAAAGCAACTGTTAGGACAAAGTGGTTGCCAAGGCAGTGATCTCATTCAGTTCCTGAAGGAGGTGACCTACCTAACTTCGTTGGTGATGTAACTCTCTGAAATTGGGATCCAAGAAGCCAGGCACCCAGAGCCAGTCCCAGTCCCAGTCCCAGTGGTCGAACTTGTTTGGATTTACCAAGGACAGAGTCAGTCTTTCTTGGTACCTAATGATATGAGGATGGCCAAATGCCAGTAGAGCTCAGAAAAGGGGCCTTTCCCTAGATAGCAGGTATTGGCTCAATGCTGCCTGCTGACAACTTCGTAGAGTGGGCCAAGAAGAACAGATCTGTGACAGGCCAGGCCATTTTGGGGCAACATAGTATGGCCCACCAGTCAGAGGACACTCCAGATAGTCACAGACCTACTTGGGGGAAGGAGGTGCTTTTGTGGATGTGGATGTGAGTTTGTGGTTTTGTCTCATGTTCTGAAAATAGGTAGGAATGGTGGTTTGTATGGTTTGGAGTTGACTGTTTCTAGGAAGTCGTTTGGCAAGGCGAGTGTTTCTATGTCTGTGTATCCACTGTGTTCGTGGTTGTAGTCTTTAGAAAAGAGAATGCATCAATGGAGGTTTCCTGTCTAGTTGGAAGCTTCCCAGCATTCCTCCTGCCCACTTTATAAATGGACTGTGGCTTGCCTTATGGATGGGCAACACCTACTATCTTCCTAAGGTCCTCTACACATCTTGATTTCTGGCCTCTCTCCAGAATAGGCTCATGGTTTTGTGGCCAAGATATGTACCACCTCCAAAATCTGTTACATGGCCATGTAATGGATAGCTGAAGGGAATGGGAACATCTCAGAAAACTCAGATATCAGTGTAACCAGTAAAGTCTCAGTTTAAAAACCTTGCTTTGGCCCATTTGCTTACCTATGGTTATGTTGCCCTGAATGTCAGGAAGGTATTTGCCTCAGGCCACCCCTTTCTGAAGCCTGAAGAAAACATTTTTCAAATGGAAATGAATGGGCATCACCTGTGGATCTTTGCTTAACTGCTTTGGAAAGAGATGTGTCTGAATCAGCCTCTTGGCCCTGTGTGAGGTTGGGGCTTTGATTCTCAGAAGGTGATAGATCTTAAGAAAGATCCCATGTGTGCTTGGGTGTTCTATTGCCTCCAACTCACATAAAGGATTTATACCCGACAATCAGTAGGATTAAATTGGAGAATCAGAACAGTATTAACGGCAGGCCTATTTGATCACTCCTGGTTCACAGGAAGGGTGTCTAGGTCACCCTGACTTTAGGCAAATGAGGGGCAAGGGAGTTTATTTTGGAAACTGTCTTGGGCTTCGCCCCTCATGGAAAATTCCATTCAGAGGTTACGATGAGTGTCTATATGGAAGATGATGAGGGCCATGTGGCAGTGTTTTGGTTTTAATTGTGGTCATTTGTGTGCCGGTTGGAAGAGATGACTGGGTACACCTGGACCTGAACTCTGGTGTGATTCCCCTTAGAGACTGAGTTCTGGAACTGACTTCAGGGAAGTATTGCCATTAATTTTGGTGGGATTTTAGGAGGCCACACATGAGAGTCGCCCTTGGAAACTGAGATCTAGTCTCAGGGTGTCTTTCCACAGTGCACTGGGAATCTCCACCAGGATATAAGACGATTTTATTCTGAAAGACTTGGCAACCATAGTAAAGAGTCAAAACACATATTGAACTCACATTGAGTAGACATCAATGGGTCAGGCTTCATGTGACATTTTGGCCACTCGTTGGGAAGCGTTGCCTTTTAGAGTTCTCCAGAGCTTTCATCCTCACCATTTAATGGTTCCTGAATGAATTGAAAAACCAGTGCATCCAACTTGATACTTGAAAAATGGCTAGATAAATACCATGAAATTTTTGAAATTCCCATGACCAGGTGGCACTGGAGAACCTTTGGATGTCCTGTTGCTGATCATGAGTGTACCAGACAGTGCCTTGAATCACTGGGTTTCATGAAAATGGTGTAGAACAGAGATGCCAGTAAGTTGGAATTTGCTGAGTAGTGGGCCTAGAACAGTGGTGGGCAGGTGTGTGATTAAACATCTGTGTTGGTGTCATGTGGATTGGCCATTGGCTTCCAAATGGCTTTTGACTGACATGGTGCAGCCAGCAGACCCTTGCATGTAAAGGCATCTTGTTATATGGAGAGGTTTCAGGGCAATGTTCAGAATCAAGTTGCTAGGGACAAGGGGGAAGTCTATGTTGGATATAAGACTGGTTGGTGCATTCTCCTGGCAGACCCTGACCCACCACACATGACAGAACTCCCTCCAGCACTGTGTCCCAGTTGAACTACTTGTATTTCGTGAAGCAAACACCAAACTCCCATTGCAGCAGCTAGAAAGACCATGAAAAATGGAGGATGACCACATGGCTTCAGAGTCCACACAGGAAGACACTTAGCCCCCATTGGCCACAGTTTACATACAAAGAGAGAATTCTGCACTACTGCCTCATGTTCATTAAAGAATAAGAAAACATGTGCTCCAGGTTACATAGATGCAGACCCAGCTTTGATGGTCTCACTGCAAAGGAAGCTAAAGCTCCTGACTACAACATATATATCCAGTGCCCAAACTCAGAGGCAGTTTCTCATAAGTCTTCCGGTCAGCAGAGCACCATGTTTGTGAAGTGTTTACCCTGTCCCTTACTTTTGGAAACTCTTCTACCACCCCCAAAGTTGTGAACTCCTGAGCATATTCCATTCCAGATAAGTATTTATAGATTTTCTAACTCTTCTCCTCTAATTGTGTCTAACTTGGGGCGAAGGTAATGTCAAGGCATTGTTCTTGATGAGAGTGGGATGATTATTTTAGCACATATTTGCATAAACATTGGATTGATTTTCCTAATTTTCATTCGAAATACTGAATCACTCCCACTAACCCATACCCTACTAGACTCTATATTCTGACTCCTAATCCTAATATAATGGAGAAAAATAACCCAAAATGAATAGACATACAAGCATTTCAGAGGAGGCATGGTGTATAATTGGACTTGCCTTTTGCATTATGTAGAATTGGAGTTATAAATCTAGTCAATTTTTTGTTGAAATAGTTCTCCATGTGTTTTTTTAACTTTTGTTGTTTGTTGTTCAAAACATTATATAGTTCTTGATATATCATATTTCACACTTTGATTCAAGTGAGTTATGAACTCCCATTTTTATCCAGTATATAGTTTGCAAAATCATATCAGTTACGCATCCATTGATTTACATATTGCCATACTAGTGTCTGTTGTATTTTGCTGCCTTTCCTATCCTCTACTATCCCCCCTCCCCTCCCCTCCCCTCCCATCTTCTCTCTCTACCCCCTATACTGTAATTTATTTTTCCCCCTTGTATTTTTCCCTTTCCCCTCACTTCCTCTTGTCCGTAATTTTGTATAACCCTGAGGGTTTTCTTCCATTTCCATGTAATTTCCCTTCTCTCTCCCTTTTCCTCCTACCTCTCATCCCAGTTTAATGTTAATCTTCTTCTCATGCTCTTTATCCCTACTCTGTTCTTAGTTACTCTCCTTATATCAAAGAAGACATTTGGCATTTGATTTTTAGGGATTGGCTTCCTTCACTTAGCATAATCTGCTCTAATGCCATTCATTTCCCTGCAAATTCTATGATTTTGTCATTTTTTAATGCTGAGTTAAACTCCATTGTGGCCTCTGGCGTGCGCCCAGGTTTCCGTTCCTGTCTTCCTGTTTGTTAATTTCTGGCCTATTTATTGTTGTGACCAGGACCTTAGTCAATGCCTTAGTCTGTCTTTTGCATCTCTCATCTTCCCTTTGCTCCCTTTCTTTCTCTTTGTTTCTCTCATATAGTATACTTTCTCGGCTTCTCTGACTAAATCTCCCAAAGTCATATCTTGTGATCCCTCTAAGAGTTGTAACTTTCTTTTAATATCCAGGGCAGCTTGCCCAATGAAGGCCATCATGACAGATGCCTTTTGATCCTCTGCCTGAGGATCAATAGGGGCTCGAGCCTTTGACTGAGGGGGAAACCTGTCCTCAGGGAAGACTTAAAAAAGCGGAGCTTGCGATTGCCTCAGCAGACACCACCGAAAGACAGATCCAGGAGGAGAGTGGGGATGACACATGGTGAGTGACCCACCATGGGACAAGCAGTTTCGTCACATGATTTGTTTTTGTCAGGCCTCAAGGAGGCCCTCAAGACATAGGGGACACATGTTAAGAAAAAGGACTTAAAATTATTCTTTTCATACATAGGAGAATTGTGTCCATGGTTTCCCCCTGAAGGGTCCATTGATGGTAGAAAATGGCTTAGAGTAGGAGACTGTTTAAACCATTTTTTTTTTGTTGTTGTTGAAGAAAAAGTCCTAGAACAAAGGTATATTAGACCTTTTGTAGACATTAATATTTTATTAGATTTTTAAACACCTAGAAAAATTTGTAAGTTTAAATTTAAAGACATTTATATTTATCTGTTTATCCAATTTAAATCGAACCATTTAAATCACGTGAATTAAAGATCTTTGGATCCACTTTGAAATAGTAAGCTTGCCTTAATTTGATTTTAATTGGAGTCAGTGGTCTTTTCTTGCATCCTGGTGTAATATTTTGTAGTTTCCCATCGAGATGACCCTGCCCCAATAGATCACTAGACCAGACTACTGGAAATTCTGAAGCTGGCCTTCCCTCCAGGGCTTCGGCATGAAGAGGCAATTTCCAAGGCCTTGGTGTGAGATTTTGGTCCAGGGAGCACTGCAGTGAACCACCGCCCTAAAACTATTAGCAAGGACATGGTGGAGGAGGCCTCCATAGGTAACTGGCGCCTATATAACATCTGATATCCGGTTAAGGGAGATCTCTTCTGATGACAGAGTGGTGTCCTGTGGAGACACACATATACTCCTGTCTGGTACAGTAACGAGAATCATTCTGTCCTCTGTTATGTTCTGTAGGGAATTCCTCTGAAAGCATAGAGAGGTGCCAATGGGCACGCAGGAGGTCCTATCCCAGAGCTTTAGCAAGACGTTGCATAGTTCCTCTGTTTTTCTGTTTCTGCGCTGGTTTTCTGTTTTTTTGTGTGTTTTGTTCTGTGTTTCATATGTTTTTTTTTTTTTTTGGTTTGTTTTAGTGTGTTTTGTTGTGTGATTTCTGTGGTAAAACTTAACTGAAAATGGGTAATAAAGCAAGTAAACTGACACCCATTTGGACTGTGTTTTAAAGAACTGTGATGAACTTTAATACCCTTTGTTAAGCAGGATGAGAGAAACCCCTAGCTGGCTGCCTGGAGCACACCCACTGCAGAGGGCAATGCCTGCTGGGGACCTAAGAACTGAGTATCTCCCAGGTTAACACGTGAAACTCCTTAAAACCCCTTGTCCCTTCAGATAGATAGAATCACAACCATTGGGCAGAGACCCCTGTTTTTCTCCTTTGTTAGCAAAGCAGTAAATCTCCCTTTTTCTTTTTCTCAAACCCTGTCCTCATTATTAAATTGGTATTAATTGGCTTCAAAATCAGGAACCAAACTTTAAGTTACAATTTTTGGTACCCCCCACACCCCGGAACTCTTTGAGAGCTGACTACTGAAATGTTAGGAGACGGAGCGTGCTTGGGGTGGAACCGAACAAGAGGAGCTAATCCTGTAAGTGAAAGGAGGGACTGAGGGACTTCCAGCAGCTGCCCAAGCCCTGTTGCTTCAGAGAATTACCTACTTCCTTCCCTGCACTGTAAGGATTTTGCCATCTCTGTTTTCTTAAAAAAGAGAAAAAGAAAAAGGGGACACTAAATACAGTAAAGTCACCATGGAGACACTTGATTTTACATTTCAGGTTGTCCCTCTGTGAAAACATCTGGTTCCCTTGTGGGAAAATCTATGGTGCCACTGGTGTAGGAGATTTTTCTCTTATCTGCTCTGGTTTAAAGGCTTCTGTCTGTAAGCCATAGTCTGGAGCTCCTTTCAGTCTGTCTTGTGTCTTTGTTTCTGGCCCTTTAAGACATGTGCAATAATGTGTTGATATTATAAATCATTTCTTGGGAATGATCTTAGCTGAATGTGTATCTAAATGATGATGTTTTATTGTAACAATCTGGCATCTGAATGGGTTTTTGAAGCATTGCACAATCTTGCAGTTAAAAGTCGGGTTTAGGAAATTGTTTAGTTTATGATTTCAGATAATTCATGCCAGAGAACTTAAATACTTAGGATGGAAAACTAGAGAACTCTACTTCCAAGTTGGCAAGTAACTTCCCAATCATTCAGGCTTTTTTTTCACCAATTTTTAATTGGGTAGCCTGGGAAAATGTCACTGTGTCTACCAGTGCATTAATTTGGACAAGGATAGTAAATCATAGTATGGTATCTGTTGACAAAACAAGATATAAAGATGTAAAATTTTGTAAACTGTGTCTTAAACTTGTATCATAAAATTTTGTGAATTTTGTCTTAAAATTGTATTATAATTTTCAACATCTGAACCTGAAAATTATGGTTGAAATGCCTTAGGCCTGAGGTGTCTGCTCAGAATAGCAGCTTTTTCCTGCTCCTTCCAGACCTCAGCCAGGACTTATGTTGAATGGCAAATGAAAGAGGCCTGCAAGCTCAGTAGGAGAGTGATCTGAGGCCTAAAAAAAATTAAATTGTATGGTATTTACTAATTAATGGCCAGTCAATTTTTCTAGGACTCTTATTTTTTCCTTAGATTCTTTATTTTTTTTTTGAGCTCATGATTTTGATCCTAAAGACCTAGGATGATGTTTTTCTGACCAGTTCTATCTTTGACTAACTGTGTAGTTTTTGAAACATTGCAATGGATATTTCACCTGGAAAAGCTACAAGGCCTTTACTATTATTATGTGTGCACAATTTTGGTATGTGTTGTATGTCTATATATTCATTTGTCCGTATATCATATATATGATACACAAATTAACATTTATATAGAGCACTCATTAAAACAAAAACGCTCATAAAAACAAATTTTAAAAAGTGGATCCAAAGATCTTTAATTCAAGTGATTTAAATAGTTGAATTTAAATTGGATAAAGAGATAAAAATAAATGTCTTTAAATTTAAGCTTACAAGTTTTTCTAGGTGTTCAAAAATCTAATAAAATATTAATGTCTACAAATGTTCTAATATGCCTTGGTTCTAAGACTTTCCCTTCAACAAAAAAATGGTTTACACTGTTCAATATATTTGTCTAATATATTGATAAATAAGTAAAGTAAATTTGATATGGGATTACTCATTCATGAGTACTTTTGTTAGATATCTGATTGATTTACTAAGGTCTGTATAAGTTTGTACTAATGTCTGTATAAGATTGTAATAATCAGTCATGTGTTAAAGAGACAAAAATTTCTTAAAACATAAGTTTACCCATAACATTGTGTTTATTAAGTTTTATTTTTTCTAGAGCAAGCAACCATAAAAATTAAACAACTGATTAAATAAGAACTGTTATTTTAGAGCACTGTACTGCCATTTATTTAAAAGCTAAACTTGGTTAATGTAGAAACTTCAATGTAATTGTGATGCTATTAATGTGCTCATATCTTTCAGGTATACGAATCTGTAAGGTAGAAACTTTAAAAGAGCATTATTTCAAGCTGGTGTTCTGAAGTTGTATGGTAAAAAAATATATTGGGCATTCATTTACTTCTTATCAATAAGATATGTAAAGTTGTATGTTACTTTTTACATTGGGGAACAATTTAAATGTATTTTTATGTTAATGAGAGTCTAATCTATATATAGGTTAAAAACTTTCAGCCTTTCTTAAATTCATGTTTTAAATGTGATATCATATGGTGTTAACTAATGTTCATGTGACCTCAAATAATATATGTAATCTTTGTAAAATGATATTTAAAAAAACAAAGATCATCTTTAGAAGTAAAACACTTAAGTTTTATAAAGAGCCCTGCCTTACCTGAGATAAGGCTCTGTGTCCCATCTTACTATATGTGAGAATGACTACGAAAGCAGTAGGTCAGATATTATTTCATTTAAAGTTATGTTCAAAAGTTGTTTTTTTTTTTTTCTGTCAAGATTTCTAGGATCTCAAACAGGGGATATAATGTATAACTCAGCTTAAAACTTCAGGGTAGCTATTACACGAACTAAGTATTTTTACTCTTGTTAAAAAATTTTATTTTGTAATTTCCTTATAAGTGATCTAAAGATTCCTTGTTAGTGTTTTACAGAAGTGTTGCTTTAAGAACACAACATGGGTTAATTTAAGATAATAAGTCATCACCTACAAGACAGACAGAATAATACAGATCCCAGTTAATAAAAAAGATAAATAATTATAAAGTTATAGACATTAAAGCCCAGTACTCTTAATATAAGGCTGTTAAAATTTATTTGCTGGATGATTAAGATTAGGATTTATATTAAAGTTACATGAAAAGGGACAAGAAAACCAATATTTGGCTCTTGCCCTCTGAGTCAGTCTGAATCCAGGGAACAAGGGACTTCTCAAAGACCTTTGCAACTCTGGGCCTCATATCTTCCCAATTAGGGAGATTAATGAGACCCCTGGAGAACAGAAAGCCAATCAGTGCATTTGCTAAGAAGAGGAGAGTCATCAGAGAAGGGAGACATCCCTGATGCTTCCAAGGGTAGCCACATGGTCAAGCAAGACCTGGACCCACCTAGCGCAAATGGCACTAGCAGAACTGAGAAGCTGCTCTCAAGTTTCCCCAGGAATGACTCCCATAAAAGCTCAGCTGACTGTTAACAATAGATAGAAACAAAAGTCAGTTTGACTGTTTCATGATAAACACTTAGGAAAGACAGTTAAAACCAAAATACAGCCATTCCTGGGCATTTTAAATAATAATATTAATAATAATAATAATAATTTTTTATACACATTATGTTAGCCTCCCAAAATAAGTAAGACTGGAGGCTACAAAGAAGGATTCCCAGAAAGGAATGCCTGATAACTATAAAAAGAGACTATCAAGAGGAGCTGCCAGAGGCAGAAATTTTTAGTTTAAGGCCTACAGATATTCCTAACCTACAGGTAGGGTTGGTGTTTGCTAGTACGATTATCCAGCCCTGAGTAACAGAATTAAAGGTTTCTCTATTACACACAGAGGTCATACTAGTAAAATGATTTTGCAAGATCAGATGATATTAAATCATTAAACTGTATCTTATGGAGAGGGATAACTGTAACACTAAATGTTAAATATTAAGTTGACAGTCCTGATAACTGGGAATATTAAAGCCTGCTGAGGAAACTTCTATACAGTGACATGTTCCAGCTGCTGCAACATTTTTTCAGTACTCATGGTTCTTGTTTCTCACACAGAAGAACCCATCCCCAGATGAATTTACAACCTGTTCTTCCCCAACCAGACTTCAAAACGAACTGATTTCTAAAAGGCAACTCATGTTCCTCAACTGACTTCTAAAAAGCAACTCATGTCCCTTATACTGTGCCCACTCACGTCACTCTCTCTCAGCTCAGAAGAAGCCAAAATGAGTGACGCCTCTCGTCTTACAACTATGGAGCCAAAAATAAATAGAATATCAATATAAGTAATTAATTAAGTCAGGTAAAACCAGGAATCCAATTTTGGGTGAGTTCTAAAAATTTGGAGACTGTTACCTGAGGGATTAAAATTCCCTCATTTCTCTTTCCCTACCCTATCAAAAATTTGGAAGGGACACATTAAAAAAGGGGCAATGATTTGCATTTCTCTGACTGCTAGAGATGGTGAGCATTTTTTCATATACTTGTTGATTGATTGTATGTCCTCCTCTGAGAAATTTCTGTTCAGGTCCTTGGCCCATTTGTTGATTGGGTTATTCGTTATCTCATTGTCTAATTTTTTTAGTTCTTTGTATATTCTGAATATTAGCGCTCTGTCTGAAGTGTGAGGAGTAAAGATTTGTTCCCAGGACGTAGGCTCCCTATTTACCTCTCTTATTGTTTCTTTTGCTGAGAAAAAACTTTTTAGTTTGAGTAAGTCCCTTTTGTTGATTCTAGTTATTAACTGTTGTGCTATGGGTGTCCTATTGAGGAATTTGGAGCCCGACCCCACAGTATGTAGATCATAGCCAACTTTTTCTTCTATCAAATGCCATGTCTCTGATTTGATATCAAGTTCCTTGATCCACTTTGAGTTAACTTTTGTGCATGGCGAGAGTAAGGGATTCAGTTTCATTTTGTTGCAAATCTCACTCCAGTAAGATTGGCAGCCATTAGGAAGTCAAACAGCAACAAGTGCTGGCGAGGATGTGGGGAAAAGGGTACTCTTGTACATTGCTGGTGGGACTGAAAATTGGTGCGGCCAATTTGGAAAGCAGTATGGAGATTTCTTGGAAAGCTCGGAATGGAACCACCATTTGATCCAGCTATTCCCCTACTCGGTCTATTCCCTAAAGACCTAAAAAGAGCACACAATAGGGACACTGCTACATCCATGTTCATAGCAGCACAATTCACAATAGCAAGACTGTGGAACCAACCTAGATGCCCTTCAATAGACGAATGGATAAAAAAAATGTGGCATTTATACACAATGGAGTATTACTCTGCATTAAGAAATGACAAAATCATAGAATTTGGAGGGAAATGGATGGCATTAGAGCAGATTATGCTAAGTGAAGCTAGCCAATCCCTTAAAAACAAATGCCAAATGTCTTCTTTGATATAAGGAGAGTAACTAAGAACAGAGTAGGGACGAAGAGCATGAGAAGAAGATTAACATTAAACAGGGATGAGAGGTGAAAGGGAAAGGGAGAGAGAAGGGAAATTGCATGTAAATGGAAGGAGACCCTCAGGGGTATACAAAATTACATAAAAGAGGAAGTGAGGGGAAAGGAGAAAAATTTAAGGGGGAGAAATGAACTACAGTAGAGGGGGTAGAGAGAGAAGAGGGGAGGGGAGGGGGGAGGGGGATAGTAGAGGATAGGAAAGGCAGCAGAATACAACAGACACCATAATGGCAATATGTAAATCAATGGTTCTGCAACTGATGTGATTTTGCAATCTGTATATGGGGTAAAAATGGGAGCTCATATCCCACTTGAATCAAAGTGTGAAATATGATATATCAAGAACTATGTAATGTTTTGAACAACCTACAATAAAAATTAATTTAAAAAATATTAAAAAGCAAAAAAAAAAATGGGGGGGGGAATGATAAACCCAACCTGATCATTTATTAAAATTGGGAGCCATCTTGCCACAAAGTCATGAAAAGATAATTTTGCTTTCCTATAAATTACTGCAAATTCTGAATCTGCTTGGAATGCCTGTCCGTGCCTTGAACTCACCCATGCCTGGCTCTCTGACCAGATAGCAGCCCTCTCTGAAAATTTAGTGACACCTCATAAATATTGGCCTTCTCTGGCCAGACAACGACTCTCGTGAGTCTCTAATGGTCCTCATAAATTCTGATGATGGGGCCAGCAAAAAAAAAATTGTAAACTAGCAATAGCGTGATGCTTCTCCGAGTTCTGTTATCTGTAACCCCCCTTTTGTGTAACTTACTGGACTATAAAGCTGGGCTGTAGGAAAGGTGGGGTTGCTGTCTTGTTTCTGCCATTTTGAGAGGGATAGGCAGCTCAGCCAGTGGAAAAATAATAAGCTTGCTTTAATTTGAATTTAATTGGAGTCAGTGGTCTTTTCTCCTGTCCTGGTCAAACAGGTAAACACTCCACAAACATGGAGCTCTGCCGGCCTAAAACTTATTGAGAAACTCTCCCTGACCTTGGGCACTTGAAATATATGTTGTTGTCAGGAGCTTTAGCTTCTTTGTAGTGAGACCATCAGAGCTGGGTCTGCATCTATGTGACCTGGAGGACATGGTTTCTTATTTTCCAATGAACATGAGGCAGGAGTGCAGAATTCTCTCTTTGTAGGGAAACTGTTGTCACTGAAGGCTAAGTGTCTCCCCATGTGGTATGTGAAGCCATTTGCGCATCTTCCACATTTCATGGTGTTTCTTGCTGCTGCACTGGGGGTTTAGTATTTGCTTCATGAAATACAAGGAGATCAACAGGGACTCAGTGCTGGAGGGATTTCTCACACGTGTGGTGGGTCAGGGTCTCCAGGAGAATCCACCAATGAGGCTTATATCCCACATAGCTTGCCCCCTCAACCATTGCAACCTGATTCTGAACACGGCCCTGAAACCTCTAAATATAACAAGATGCCTTTATATGAAGAGATCAGACATATAGGGATTACTGGCTGCACCATGTCTGCCACAAGACATTTGGAAGTCAATGGCAGATCCAAATGGCCCCACCAGAGATATTTTATGACACAACTGCACACCACAGCTCTGGGTCACTACTCAGCAGGCGCCAACATACAGGATTCTTTCTTCTACACCATTTTCATGAAACCCAGTCAATCAAGGCACTCTCTGGTACACTCATGATCAGCAACTGGACATCCAAATGTTCTTCAGTGCCACTTGGTCATAAGAATTTCAAAAATTTCATGGTATTTATCTAGCCATTTTTCAAGAATGAAGTTGGATGCACTGTGAGTTTCAATTCTTTCAGGAACCATTAAATGGTGAGGAATTTCATTTCAATGAAAGCTCTGGAGGACTCTCACAGGCAATGCTTCCCATGGAGTGGCCAAAAGGTCACATGAAGCCAGGCCCATTGAGGTCTACAATGCTAGGTCCATGTGTGTTTTGAATCTCAACTATGGTTGCCAAGTCTTTCAGAATAAAATCATGTGATATCGTAGCTGAGATTCCCAGTGTTCTGTGGAGAGCCACCTGGGCCTATATCTCAGTTTCCAATGGGGACTCTCATGCGTGGCCTCCTGAAATCCCAACACAATTCATGGCAATTCTTCTCTGAGGTCAGGTCCAGAACGCAGTCTCTAAGGGGAATCACACCAAAGTTCAAGCCATGGTGGACACAGTTATGTCTTCCAACTGCCACACAAATGACCACAATTAAAACCAAAACACTTTCACATAGCCCTCGTCTTCTTCCATGTAGACACTCATCAAATCCTCTGGCTGGACGTTTCCAAAAGGGGTGAAGTCCAAGACCCTGTCCAAAATATGCTCCCTCGCCCCTATGTTGCCTAAGGTCAGTGTGGCCTAAACACCTTTCCTGTGAACCAGGAGTGATCAAATAGGCCTGACCTTATTACTGCTCCACTTCTCCAATTTGAGGCCTACTGACTGCCAGGTATAAATTCTTTATATGAATGAGAGTCATGAAAAAACCCAAGCATCTATGGTCTAGCCTTTGCAGGCCAGGATGGAGGTCAGGAACCTTACAGAAGATGGCGAGAGACTTCATACACAATGACTGCTATTTTGACCATTTTGTATTTGTAGCACACATGGAATCTTACCTTAGATCCATCAGGTGTTAAGAATCTAAGCAGCAGCCTCACACAGGTTCACGAGGCTGATTCAGACACATCCCTTTTGGAAGCAATTAAGCAAAGAGCCACAGGTGATGCCCATTCATTTCCATTTGAAAACTGTTTTCTTAAGGCTTCACAAAGGGGTGGCCTGAGGCAAAGACCTTCCTGACATTCAGGGCAATGAAGCAATAGGTAAGCAAATGGCCCAAAGCAAGGATTCTCCACTGAGACTTTACTGGTCACATTGCTATCTGAGTTTTCTGAGATCCTCCCATTCCCTTCAGTTATCATGTACATGGCCATGTCACAGTGCTTGGAGGTGGTACATATCTTGGACACAAAACCATGAGCCAATTCTTGAGAGTGGCCAGAATTCAGGAAGAAAACAGAAACGTAGTAAGATAGTAGGTGTTGCCCATCCATAAGGCAAGTCACAGTCCATGCGTTAATTGGGCAGGATGAATGCTGGGAAGCTTTCTACAAGACAGGAAACATCCATTGATGCATTTTCTTTTCTAATGTCTACAACCACGGACACAGTGGGAGAAACAGACATAGAAACACTCGCCTTGTCAAACAATTTACTAGAAAAAGTCCATTCCAATCCAAACAAACCACCTTTCCTACCTATTCTCAGAACATGAGACAAAACCACACACTCACACCCACACCCACAAAGGCACCTCCTTCCCCCAAGTAGGTTTGTAACTATCCAGAGTGTCCTTTGACTGGTGGGTCATACTATGTTCCCCTGATATGGCCTATCCATTCTCAGATCTGGTCTCCTTGGCCAACTCTGTGACGTTGTCAGGAGCATGTGGAGAGCCACTACCTACTTTCTCAGGAAAGGTCCCTGGCATGTGGCCATCCTCACATCAGTAGGTACCAAGAAAGACTGATTCTGTCCTTAGTAACACCAAACAAGTGAGCCCACTGGGACTGGGACTTGGATTGGCTCTCAGTGCCTGGCTTCCTGGATCCCAAGTTTAAAGTGTTCCATCACCAAGGAAGTGAGGTAGGTTACTTCCTTCAGGAATTTAATGAGGTCACTGCCTTGGCAAACACATTGTCCTAACAGTTGCTTCCAATGGTTCCATGAGATGGAGGCTGCCCCTACTTCCTGTGACATTTTCACAAGTTAGAATGATATATAAATCAAAGGCACCAAGAAACAGCGCTCCACAAAGGCCTGGTTTGGTCCGTCTCCTGTACATTAAGAGAGAGGCTGATTCAGCCACATCCCTTCATCCTGACCAGGTTTTTTGGCAATGGAAGATGACTTTTGCTCTCTCAGGTCCTTCATAGCTGCCTACATCTTCTTCAGGGATCATTTCTGCATGGACCTTTGAGGTTCTCAGCAAGTGGAAGATCCCCTACATCCCTATATTTTAAGGCCAACTCTGTCCCTGCTCTTCTCTAAAGTTAGATTGAGAGATCACTGTGTGGTTACGGTTAATAACAGTTTCGATTTGGGTTAGGAATCATTCTGCAGGATGAATAATGGTATTGAGAATCTGTGATATTTATAAGAATATAGACGTGAGTTAAAATTATGGAAACAGAAATCTAGGTAAGATTTGCATCCCAGAAGGGCATTGAGACCTTCATTGGGATACTTAGCAATGTTATACTTTCTGCACAAATGTCTCAGATAAATCCATACACAATGGCATAGGACGTTGTACCTTGGATGATTGAATGTCGAAGAGAACCTCCAGTAAAAAAGGGATAGTCGGTGGAATTAGGAAGATAGTCAGTAGGTTTAGAAAGAAGGGTGAGAATAAGATTTGGAAAAAAGTTCTTTACCAATAGGGTTTCGGTTAGAGAGTGAATATTAATGTCAGCCCATGTTAAGTGTCAGTCACAATAATGAATTTGGGAAAATATGTAGGAAAGGAGGTATCAATAGAGACCTTAGGAAATCAGGCAAATTATTAAGTGAGTCATAGGATTAGGCATTTTCAACAGGGTTGAGGTTGAATATATAACCTTAGGAAGAAAGAAATATGTAGTCACCAATAGAATTGACATTTGAGAGCATTAGGCAACCTGGACATGAATGTTTTTAGTAATTCATGCTCACTTTCCATTTAGGCTTTGTTGAAAATAAATAAAATAGGTACTTGTTTCTTCCTGTTTTTCTGTATGCTTAAGAAAACACTCTTGAAATCTTGAAAACTTTTTGCTAATCTTGTTCCCAGAATGTGCTGTCCCCAACTGCCAAACTGCAGAATGTACACCCTCACCCGTTTACATGCAAACCGCCCACTTGCCCTGACCCATCAATAAACTTCCCTCCCTGCCCTCTTCAAGAAAAGTATATAAGCTCTGCTTAAGCTGTTCTCAGTGCTCTCTGCTCTATTCAAGTGAGGTCTGAGCCCCAGAATTTTGGGTGCTTTGCTGTTGCATGAGACAGTGTCTTGGTGGTCTCTTCCTCCAATGGTCGCCTGACCATTACATCTGAGGGCCCCAGCGAGTTCCAGCAGCGTTGGACGAAAGACCCCCAATAGGCTCATCTCAGGTTAAGTAAGGCGCCACTTTCTTGTTTCAGGTTTCAGGTTAGGGATGGGCAAAATGGCTATTGGTGATGAGCATGAGCTCTCTCTGACGGTGGCTGACAGAAGTGTCACAGAGCCACAGGCCACGTCTCTGGGGGACGCCCCAGAGAACTCGGGAAACCGAGTAACAATAGTCTCCTAAACTCAGTGATATTTTGTTTTGGATTCGGTATTGTCAGCCCATCAGGTTTTCCTGGCTACTCAGTCCTGTTCTCAGTATTGGACGTCCATTGCCTGTCTTTATTGTCTTGTCTTGTCTGTGTCGTGTGTCATTGCTTTCACTATTTGTGTATCTTTCATATGGGACAGAACACTTCAATGCCTCTGTCCCTGAACCTTGATCACTGGACCAAAGTCTGCTTAAAGGCTCAGAATCTTCTTTTTTTCAGTAAAACGTCAGATCTGGAAGACTCTATGTGTCTCAGAATGACCCACCTTTGGAGTCGGATGGCCCCCAGAAGGATCTTTCTACTTCACACTAATTCAAAAACTCAGAGATATTGTCTTTCAGCTGGGGCCACATAGCCATCCAGATCAACAGCAATATATCTTTAGTTTGCAGGACCTCTGCAAATCTCCTCTTCCATGGTTGAAGCCTTTCCTTGTCCCTGTCCCCGCTCCTACTGGTTCTCCCACTTTTCTATCTCTCAAACCCTCTGCTCCCCCTCCTCCACCCTCTGTTGTCCCTGAGTCTCAAGACTCTACTGGACTCTCTTCCCCCTCCTTATGCCCTGCCCTTGTCCTCCAACCCAAACACCCTCTAAGTGATTCCCCTGCTGCTGACTCAGACTCTCCACCATTGGAGGAATATAGGCCAGCCCAGCGCCCTCCAGGTGACTACCCCACGGCACACACAGCCCCTCCTTCCTTGGAGGTAGCTGTCCCGGCCAAAAGAACACAAAGTACTCGTTGGGGGGGTTAAACTTTGAAGTGGATACAGGGTAAGTATACTCAGCCCTTAAGGCCCCATTGGGCCATCTATCAAACAAAAAGGACTCTAGTTCAAGGGGCTAATGGGAGTAAATATGGGGCTTAGACAACTAAGAGGACCATGGACCTGGGGAAAGAAAAAATCCATCACTCGTTCCTAGTAATCCCAGAATGCCCGACCCCATTGATGGGCACACATCTGCTCAAAAAGCTCCAGGCCAGAATAACTTTTAACCATGAAGGCCCCCAAGTGAAATTTCTAAATTTTTCAGTAAAAACTCCTATAGTCCCGGCTTTTACTATGTCAGTAGAAGAAAAACATCAACTTGTCAAACCCCCCAAGACTGATCAAACAGGCAAGCTACCCCGGAAATGGATAACAGATTACGCAGATGCCTAGGAAAAAAACTGCTGGGTTACACGTAGCCGTGAAACATCCTCCAATAACAGTGGAGTTAAAAACTTCAGCCCCCCCATCAATGTCAAAAAATATCCTCTGAGCAAAAAATCTAAAGATGGGATAAGGCCCCATATTCAGAAATATCTGGCCTTAAGGGTCCTAAGGCCCTGTCATTTGAGCTGGAACACTGCCCTGTTACCAGTATAAAAATCCAGGAACCTGGGACTATCGCACCGTTCAAGACCAAAGAGAGATCTACAACAGAGTGCAGGACATTCACCCCACAGTACATAATCTGTACAATCTGCTTAGCACTCTGAACCATGAGTGGAAATGGTATACTGTTCTGGACTTAAAAGATGCTTTCTTTTGCTTGCCTCTGCATAAAGATAGTCAGTTGCTATTTGATTTCGAGTGGGTAGACCCAGAAACCGGGACATCTGGTCAACTAACATGGACTAGACTCCCACAGGGGTTCAAAAACTCCCCCACTGTCTTTGATGAAGCCCTCCACAGAGACCCCAACAACTTCAGAACTATGCACCCTGACGTCACCCTGCTTCAATATGTCGATGACCTGCAACTGGCAGCCAACACCAAGAAAAACTGTGAGTCTGGAACCCAATTATTATAATACGAGCTTGCTCAACTCTGGTATAGTGCTTCTGCCAAAAAAGCCCAAATTTGCCAGCAAGAAGTAATCTTCCTGGACTATTCCCTTAGGGGCAGTAAGCGATGGCTCACTGAGACCAGAAAACAATCCATTGAGCAGATACCACCCCCATCTAACAGCAGACAACTCAGAGAGTTTCTTGGGACTGCTGGCTTATGCAGCTTATGGATACCTGGGTTTGCGTCCTTATCTGCTCCTTTATACCCGCTGTTAAAGAGAGATGCCCAATTCTAATGGACCCCTGAGCACCAGCAAGCTTTTGATAATATCTAAGGACACTGACACTGAAACCCTCAACTTCACTGAGCCCAGCTTGCATTTTCAGAAAGCCCTAAACTAAGTTAAAAATGTACATCAACTCACTCACCTTGGTTCAAAGAAACTGCAGGCATTCCTGAAGGATCAAGAACAGAGTTTTCCACTAACCGACTCAGAGCGAAAGAAATAACTGAACGGGTAACAAAAGCCTGCCGGGTCTGTCAATTGGTTAATGCTTACCCTTCCAACTTTCCTGCAGGAAAGCACCTACAAGAAACCAGACCAGGACAATTCTTGGAAGTGGACATTACTGAAATTAAGCCAGGAAGTTATGGACTTAAATATCTCCTAGTCTTTGTAGATACATTTTCAGGATGAATTAATTGAAGCCTTCCCCCCCACACACACACACAAAAAAAAAACAACAACAAAATAAATGGCACAAATGGTGGTCAAGAAGATCCTGAAAGATATTTTTCTAAGATACGGACTGGCTAAGGCAATAGGGTCTGATAATGGACTGGCGTTAATTGCCCTGATAAGTCAGGGATTAGCCAGGACCCTGGGGATTAATTGGAAATTACATTGTGCTTATAGACCCCAGAGCTCAGTACAGGTAAAAAAAAATAATAGAACCATTAAAGAGAATTAACAAAATCAAGCTTAGAGATCGGCATAAAAGATCGATCTAGTCTCCTGCTTTATGCACTGTTTCATGCAAGAAATACTCATACTCCTCTGTTTCCTTGTGTAACCTCACCCCCTATGAAATTCTCTATGGTCCCTCCTCCAGTAAGGGACCTAACCCAAACTCTAAGACCTAACGATCCCTTCCACACCCCCTTGCTTGACAGACTTAAAGCTCTTGAAAGAAATCAGCAATATCTGTGGAAACATCTGGCCACTGCCGACCAACCTGGGGACGAGGGGACTCCATATCGATACCAAGTAGGAGACTTCGTCTACATTAGACGACATCAGGTGTCATCCCTGGAACCCCACTGGAAAGGACCATATAAGGTGCTACATATAACCCCTACAGTGGTAAATGTAGACGGAATCACTTCATGGATCCATGTCTCTCATCTCTGGCCTGCGCCCTGTCCAAAATCTGACTGGAAACTGGAAAAGACTGGTAACACTTTCAAAGTGCTTTTCGCCATGTGGATAAGGCTACAGACTCTCCCCTTGGCCAAGAGTAGTCCTAACCCTCATCAGCCTGTTCAGCAGTAATGGCTGATCACAAATCCTACTGTACAAGAAGTATGGTCTATCTTGCATACAGCCCCTTTAGGGACATGGTGGCCATCTCTCCACCCAGACATTTGTCAGCTGGCTATAGGTCTTTCCTATTGGGATATCCCTGATGAAGGGGATCCAACTAAAATTCCAATAAATCCTTTCCGTATCATAGGTAATAGAAACAAACATTATGGATGTAGGGACACGAGAGCCAGATGCAGGTTGGCTAGCCTAGATTACTATGTTTGCCCAGCGGACTATCAAAGCCACAAACAGACATGGCTGTGTGGGGGAAATGCCGACTTCTTCTGTAAGTCATGGGAATGTGAGCATACAGGGGTGCCTGGTGGAACCCAAACTCCTCATCAAATTCAATACACAGCATTGGCCATATTACCAATTACACAACCAATACCGATGGCCCCCAGAGGGGTCTCTAGATCCTAAAATTCTCCGTGACCTTTTTAACTTCGGCAAGTGCTCAAAGGGTGGAAGGAAATTCCCCTAAGTGGAGGCATTTTCCCTCCTTCGCTCACATCCTGAACTATGCTTATCCAATAGATCCTCACCCTCAGCTTTCTGCTCCAGACTCTCTGCTGCCACTCCCACCTCAGCAACCTGATTTCTTCCCTCCAATTACTAGATCAAAAACCCAAACCGCCGGTTCTCAGATTATTGCCCCCTTGCTGAGGTAGCAGGTACTGAGGTACCCATCCACCCACTCACTACTCTCTTCTCCTGTCAGTGCCCGCACCAGGTCCCACCAGGTCCTCTTACCAGCTAACCCAAAGCTCAAACCAGCTAAGGAGAGCCCTCAGACCCCTATCCAAGATGTAATGAAAATGGCCTTTAAAGTTGCTCTGTCATCACTGAAAACAGGTTACTAAGAATTTAAAGTCCCTCACAGGCTTTTTGGGATACAAACTCCCATCTTCCCCTCTGCTCTATCTGTTCTACTGCTCAAGTTTTGTTGCCTGGAAAATTCCAAACCCCTTTCCCATTATTCTTTTACATGTCTCCTTCCTCATGCTCAGACCCAAGGTGCTGCTCTCAGACCCGCCTTCCCTGTCTTCCCCGTCTATACCAGGCCCACAGAAAAGTCTTAAATGACCTTCTCCAGCAGTCTTCACCATGGCTGACTTTAGGACTTTCAGCCAAAGAGTCCCTATAAAAGAGTTCAATGTAGATAAACTTCCCCTTTTCGTGTTTCCCTGTTCTATTTGGCCACTGGCTGGAAAAATCAGCACTCCTAAGCTAGACTCCCCCTTACTAGTTTTTCACAAAACATGTGAACAAGGCCTCTGGCCTTGAGCTGGGGCTTCACAGACATGGTTACATTTCTAAGATAAATAAGTTACCAAATGAGCTCCATTGTTACAGCTGGCATTGAGAAAAAAAAAAAGAGAAGAAAAAAGCTCTCCCACTCCAGGTGTCCTTAAAATGTTAACTTGCCCAGAACAGATGAAAAAAAACAATAGAAACGAAAACTTCTTTTTGTGAACTTATGCAGACTGTGAACTTCTGAGCCCCTTCCCTTACATGTTGGGTACAAAATTCGGAAACTACCTAAATTTGGAGATCAGGTGACTAATTGATTACAACAGAAGCAATGCCCTCTAAATCCGTTGCAACCAAATAGGTATGTTTCGCTGTCTTCGGTGCTATCTTAGGTGCCTTGAATTGTCCGTCCTTACAACAGTATAATTCTATATACTTAAACATTTTTTATGTTTTCATAAAATGGTCAACAGATGTGATTAATTATGTAATGTTCAGATGTTTCCCAGAGTGCTCTATCATGAGGCAGGTTAATTTAAATATCAAATACGGGGGCATACAACCCGGTTCCTCTGGGAACCTGTATCCCTCACTTTAGCCATCCTATTAGGAAAAGGAGCTGCTGCAGGTGTGGGCACAGGAATCACTGTCCTAGTCCATGTGACACAACAAATGACCCGATGAGAAGCAGCAATAGACCAAAATTTAAAGATATTAAAAACCTCCATCACAGTTTTATAGGAATCTTTAACCTCTCTCTCTGAAATTGTTTTACAGAACATGCGAGGGTTGGACCTCCTCTTCGTGAGAGAAGGGGGCTTTTGTGCTGCATTGAGGGAAAAAGTTGATTTTATGCCGACCATACTGGAGTTGTAAAAAAATCTATGAGTAAATTAAGAAGACGCCTAGAAGAGCATCAACAAGAGAGAGATGCACAAAAAGGGTGGTTTGAGTCTTTGTTCACACAGTCACCCTGGTTAACTACGCTTTTATCAGCCCTGGCCAGTCCATTAATAATCCTCATTTCATTGCTAATTGTAGGACCCTGTTTGCTCAACCATCTAGTTTCCTTTCTACAAGCTTAAATTGGATAAGTTAAACTTATGGTAATCAGACAACAATATACCTCACTAGAAGACATAAAATGTGAGACCCCGCAATGCTCATTTTTATGATTAAAATTAACCAGAATAAGAAGTGGGGAATGAAAGGTTAATAAAATATGTACTTTTAACTTCTTGTTTTTCTGTATGCTTAACAAAATACTGATGAAATCTTGAAAACTGTTTGCTAATCTTGTTCCCAGAATGTGCTGTCCCCAATTGCCAAAATGTTGAATGTACTCCCTCTCCCATTGGCATGCAAACCACTCACTCGACCTGACCCATCAATAAATTTCCCTCCCTGCTCTCACCACGTAAATTGCATAAGCTCTGCTTAAGCTGTTCTTAGGGCTCTCTTCTCTATTCAAGTGAGCTCTGAGCCCCAGCATGCTGGACCCCCAATAAACCCTTTGCTGTTGCATGAGACAGTCTCTTCGTGGTCTCTTTTCCGACGCTCGCCCGACTTTACATTGGTACAATCATAAGTGTGAACATTCCTATGTGTGTCCAGAATATTACTATAATAAATAATATATGTAGATCAGGTAATAGGAGTTTTTCTTCCACCATTTATGGGAGCAATATTTTGAAGATATATGAATTAGTATTTTGGGTAGAAATAGGTGTACCATTTGTCTATGAATATAGAGATAATGCATGAATAGACAATACTGTGAATTAATAATATTACTGGTTCCAACTTTAAATAATGGATTGAATTGATATCTGAAAATATACAGAAAACCTTATATTGATATACTACATTTAATCCTACCCATTATACATCTGAATGAAATATTAGGGTTATGGATTTTCATGAAGAGTGTTTGAGTTTTGCTTCAAAAGTGATTATGGAAATTGAAAATAATGTGTTTGGAAAGAAGTCTCATGAAAAGACCAGTCCAGAAACCTGGAGGTATGCATGTGTTCTGAAGCAGAAAGTGATTTAAAGTGAAACAAACGCCTATATATTTGCTAACTTGTGGATGATAAATATATACGATGATGTGCAGAAATTGAAGAAATAGTAATGTACCAGTGTTGAATAAAAATGAACGTTAAAATACACATCATGTCCCATAGGAATCTACTTGAATTGATGTTAAACTGCGTCCGTTAATGTAGAAATATTAGAATTTGTATGCACCATTCACTGAAGTTAGTTTTCAGTACTAGGAAACAAATATGTATTTCAGGTAGATGAGTATTTCTGAGAATAATCTTGTGAAAAGTTGATTATAAATCCACATACATGAACATGAATGAATTCAGGGAGTGTATAATAAGACTCATACATTTCATATTTTGAAAAATCTGGAGAGTATATATATATATATATATATATATATATATATATATATATATACACACACACACACTCACACAAACTGAGACTATAAAATAGCAATATATATGCCAATTGAAATTCACCATGAAATATACATCATCCACAGATTCAAAAATATTCATGTTACTGAAGATAGATTTATGTATAATGTTGTTTAACTAGGAAGTTTACCCATACATTGAATTTTCAGTTCCAACAGCATTTAGGAGGAGTAATCTCTTCTCACATTTTGTATCTGCCAAGTCAGCCACCTCACAAGAATGTACGTGTGATGCCAGGTAGGATTCTATATGTGCATATAAAAATACATGTGCTGAGTAGGCTACAGAGAGAGGGAGACAGGAATTCACATATTTGTTAACTTTAAAAACACATGGATAACTATTTCAACAGAAAATTGACTAGATTTATAACACATACCCTTTTTTATGCAAAAGGCAAGTCCAACTATACACCATGCCTCCTCTGAACTGCTTGGATTTCTATTCTGTTTGGGTTATTTTTCTCCATCATATTAGGAGTAGTAGTCAGAGTCCAGTAGGTTATGAGTTAGTGTCAGGGATCAGTATTTCAAATGGAAAATAGAATAATGAATCAAATGTGTATGCAAATATATGCTACACAAAAATCTTCCCACTCTCATCCAGAACAAATCCTTGACATTACCTTCGCCTGAAGTAAGTCACAATTAGAATAGAAGAGTTAGAAAATCTGTGAATACATATCTTGAGTGGAAAATGCTCAGAGTTCAGAACCTTGGAGGTGGTAGAGGAGTTTCCAAAAGTAAGGGACATGGTAAACACTCCTCTAACATGGAGGTCTGCTGGCGTAAAGACATCTTGAGAAACTGCCTCTGAGGTTGGGCACTTGAAACATACGTTATTTTCAGGAGCTTTAGCTTCCTTTGTAGTGAGACAATAAAATCTGGGTCTGCATCTATGTGACCTGGAGGATATGGTTTCTTATTTTCCAGTGAACATGAGGCAGCAGTGCTGAATTCACTCTTTGTAGGTAAACAGTGGCCACTGGGGTCTAATTGTCTCCCCATGTGGACTGTGGAGCCATTTGGTCATCCTCCACTTTTCGTGGTGTTTCCTGCTGTTGCACTGGGAGTTTGGTATTTGCTTCACAAAATACAAGAAGTTCAACAGGGACACAGTGCTGGAGGGAGTTCTGTCACGTGTTGTGGGTCAGGGTCTGCAGGAGAATGCAACAACCAGGCTTCTTTCCCACATACTTTGCCCCCTTGTCCATAGCAACATCATTCTGAACATGGCCCTGAATCCTCTCCATATAAAAACATGCTTTTACATATTCGGGTCTCCTGGCTGCACCATGTTAGTCACAAAAAATTTGGAAGCCAATGAGAAATCCACATGGCCATAACACAGATGTATTATCACACAACTGCAGACCACTTCTCTAGGCCCAATACTCTGCAGGCTCTAACTTGCTTGCCCCCATGTCCATAGCAACTTGATTCTGAACATGGCCCTGAAATCTTTCAATATAAAAAAATGCTTTTACATATACAGGTCTCCTGGCTGCACCATGGCAGTCACAATGAATTTGGAAGCCAATGGCAGAACCACATGGTCACAACACAGATGTATTATCACAAAACTGCACACCATATCTCTAGGCCAACAACTCTGCAGGCTATAACTCAATGGCATCTCTGTTCTACACCATTTTCATGAAACCCAGTGAATTAAGGCAGGGTCTGGTACACTCAAGATCAGCAACAGGACATCCAAAGGTTCTCCAGTGCCACCTGGTCATGGGAATTTTAAAAATTTCATGGTATTTATCTGGCCATTTTTCAAGGATGAAGTTGGAGGCACTGTGGGTTTCAATTCATTCAGGAACCATTAAATGTTGAGGAAGTTCATTTCAAAGAAAGCTCTGGAGGACTCTCACAGGCAAGGCTTCCAAAAGAGTGGCCAAAAGGTCACATGAAGCCAGGCGCAGTGAGGTCTCCAATGTGAGGTCCATGTGTGTTTTGACTCAAAACTATCCCTGCCAAGTCTTTCAGAATAAAATCATGTGATATACTGGCTGAGATTCCCAGTACTCTTTGGAAAACCACCCTGGGCCTAGATCTCAGTTTCCAAGGGTGAATTTCATGCGTGGCCTCCTAATATCCCAACACTTTTCATGGCAATACTTCTCTGAGGTCAATTCCAGAACGCAGTCTCTAAGGGGAATCAAACCAGAGTTCAAGCCCAGGTTGACCCAGTCATTTCTTCACACCGCCAATCAAATGAACACAATTAAAAACAAAACACTATCACATGGCCCCATCTTCTTCCTTATAGACACTCATCATAACCACTGGTTGGAGCTTTCCATGAGGGGCACATTCCAAAAGAGTGTCCAAAATTAGCTCCCTTGCCCCTCATTTGGCTCAAGTCAGGGTGGGAAGGACACCCTTCCTGTGAACCAGGAGTGATCAAATAGGCCTGTCATTAATACTGCTCCGCTTTTCCAATTTGAGGCCTTCTGACTGTGGGGTTTAGATTCTTTATGTGAACTGGAGTCATGACAAAAGACAAGCACCTCTGCAGAGATTTGAAGAACTCATTTGACCAAAAGGATCGCTATTCTCACTTGATTGATTTCAGGAACCTACAGAGAAAGGCAATAGAATTCATTCACAATGACTGAAATTTTTTGCGAATTTGGTTTTGGTTTCACACATGGGATCTTTCTTTAGATCCATCAGGTGCTGAGAATCTAAGCCACAGCCTCACACAGGGTAGAGAGCCTGATTCAGACACATCCCTTTCCGAAGCAATTTAGCAAGAGCCACAGGTGATGCCCATTCATTTCCATTTGAAAACTGTTTTCTTCAGGCTTCACAAAGGGGTAGCCTGAGCCCAACATCTTCCTGACATTCAGGGCAACAGAACAATAGGTAAGCAAAAGGCCCAAAGCATGGTATCTCCACTGAGATTTTTCTGGTCACACTCATACCTGAGTTTTCTGAGATACTGGCCATTCCCTTCAGGTATCCAGTACATGGACATGTCAAAGACCTTGGAGTTGGTACATATCTTGGACACAAAACAATGAGACTATTCTGGAGAGTTGCCAGAATTCAGGAAGAAAACAGGGACTTAGGAAGGTAGTAGGTTTTGCCAATCCATAAGGCAAGCTGAAGTCCATTCATAAATTGGGCAGGATGAATGCTGGGAATCTTTTTACTACACAGGACACATCCATTGTTGCATTGTCTTTTCTCATGTCTACAACCACGGACACAGTGGGATACACAGACATAGAAACACTCACCTTGTCAAATGACTTACTAGAAATAGTTCACTGAAAACCAAACAAACCGCCTTTCCTACCTATTCTCAGAACAAGAGACAAAACCACACACCCACACTCACAATGGCACCTCCTTCCCGTAAGTAGGTCTGTGACTATCCGGAGTGTTCTCTGACTGGTGGGCAATACTATGTTCCCCCGAAATGGCCTGTATTCTCTCAGATCTGGTTTCCTTGGCCAACTATGTGAAGTTGTCAGGAAAAAGTGGTGAGCCACTACCTGCTTTCTCAGGAAAGGTCCCTCTTCAGAGCTCTCCTGGCATTTGGCCATCCTCACATCAGTAGGTACCAAGAAAGACTGACTCTGTCCTTGGTAAATCCAAACAAGTGAGCCCACTGGGACTGGGACTGGAACTGCATCTGGGTGCCTGGCTTCTTGGATACCAAGTTCAGAGAGTTCCATCACCAAGGAAATGAGGTATGACACTTTCTTTGGAACTGAATGAGGTCACTGCCTTTGCAACCACTTGGTCCTAACAGTTGCTTCCAAGGGCCCCATGAGATGGAGGCTGCCCCTTCTTCCTCTGACACTTTCACAATTTAGAATGGTATATCAACCATAGGCACACACACAGGCCTGGTTTGGTCCATCTTCTCCACAATAAGAAGAGAGAGGCTGATTCAGACACATCCCTTCATCCTGACCAGGTGGTTTGTCATCGAAGATGACTTTTGCTCTTTCAGGTACTTCATACCTGTCTACAACTTCTCCAGGTATCATTTCTGCATGGACCTTTGAGGATCTCAGCAGGTGGAAGGTCCCCTACTTTTCTGTATTGTAAGAACAACTTTGTCCCTGCTCTTCTGTAAAATGAGATTGAGGGAACAGTGTATGTTTTGGGTTAATAACAGGTTTGATTTCGATTTGTGTTAGGAATCATTCTTCTGGATGAATAATGGTATTGGGAACCTGGTATATTTACAAGAATGTAGAGGTGAAACATAAGTATGAAAACAGAAATCCAGGTATGATTTTAAACCCATAAGGGCATTGGGCCCTTGATTGGGATACTTAGCTTTGAATTATGTTCTGCACAGATGTCTCAGATAATTTGATATACAATGGCATAGGACCTTGTACCTTGGAAGATTGAATGTAGAAGAGAACATCCCTTCAAAAAGGGATAGTCGGTAGGATTAGGAAGATAGTCGGTCGTTTTAGGAAGAAGAGTGAGTATATGATTTGGAACAAAAGTTCTTTAGCAATAGGATTTCAGTTAGAGAGTGAATGTATATGTCAGCACATATGAAGAGCCAGTCACGATGATGAAGTGGGGAAAACATGTAGAAAAGAAGATATCAATAAAGATATTACGAAATCAGGGAAAGTATAAAGTGAGTGAGAGGATTAGACATTTTCAACAGGCTTGAGGTTGAATCTTAGAAAGAAACAAATATGAAGTCACCAATAATATTGACATTTGAGAGCATTAGGCACCCTGGACATGGATGTTTTTAGTAATCTATGTTCACATTTCATTTAGGCTTTGCTTGGTTCAATCGTAAGTGTAACATTTACATTTTTGTCCAGAATATTATTGTGATAATATGTATATGTAGATCAGGTGACATAAGTATTTCTTCCACCATTTTTGGTAGCAATATACTGAAGACATAAAGTTAGTATTGGGCGTACAAAGAGGTGTACCCTATGTCTATGAATATAGAGATAAAGCATGAATAGACCATACTGTGAATAAGTAATATAACTTGTTCCGACTTAATATAATGGGATGAACTGATATCTGAAAAATTACTGGAAATCTTATATGCATATACAATCATTCATTCCAACCAGTTATTCATCTAATGTCAATATTAGTGTTTTGGTTTATCATGAAGAGTGTGTGAGTTTTACTTCAAAAGTGATTATGGAAATCGAAAATAATGTGTTTGGAAAGAAGTCTCATGAAAAGACCAGTCAAGAAACCCTGACAATACATGTGTTGTGAAGTAGGAAGTGATTAAAGTTTAAAGAAATGCCTACAAATTTGTGAACTTGTGGATGAAATACATATCTTATGATGAGCAAAAACTGAAGAAATAATAATGTACCAGTGTTGAATATAAATGAACATCATATTATATATCATGTCCCATTGGGATCTACTTGCATTGGTGATAGACTGGATCAGTTCCTGTAGAATTATTAACATTTGTATGCACCATTCACTGAAGTTAGTTTTCAGTACTAGGAAACAAATATGTATTTAAGGTGGATGAATATTTCTGAGACTAATATTTTGGAAAGTTTATTATAAATCCACATGCATGAACATGAATGAATTTAGAGAGTGTATATAAGACACATATATTTCATATTTTGAAAAATCTGGAGAGTGTATATATATATATATATATATATATATATATATATATATATATATACACACACATACCCACACACACAAAAAAAAAACCACACACAGACATTTAAAAGTAGCAATATATATGCCAATCAAAATTCATCTTTAAATATATATCATCCACAGATGCAAAAATATTTATTTTACTGAACATGAGTTTATGTATAATGATGTTCTACTAGGAAGTTCCCCTATAGGTGGAATTTTCAGTTCCAACAGCAATTTGGAGGAGTGATCTCTTCTCACAATTTGTATCTGCCAAGTCAGCCACCTCACAAAAATGTACATGTGATACCAGGTAGGATTCTATAAGTGCATATGAAAATACATGTGATGAATAGGCTACAGAGAAAGGGAGACAGGAATTCATATATTTGTTTAATTTAAAAACACATGGTGAACTATTTCAATTAAAAATTGACTAGATTTATAACACCTACCATTTATCATGCAAAAGGTAAGTCCAAGTATGCAGCATGCCTCCTCTGAACTGCTTGTATTTCTATTCTGTTTGGGTATTTTTCTCCATCATATTAGGATTAGTAGTCAGAGGATAGTAGGGTATGGGATAGTGTCAGGGATTCAGTATTTCGAATAAAAAATTGAAAATGAATGCAATGTGTATGCAAATATGTGCTACACAAATATCTTCCCACTCTCATCCAGAGCAATGCCTTGACATTACCTTCGCCCCATGTATGACACAATTAGAGCAGAAGAGTTAGAAAATCTGTGAATACATATCTGCAATGGAAACTGCTCAATTTTCACAAATTTGGAGAAGGTAGAGGAGTTTCCAAAATTAAGGGACAATGTAAACTCTCCACAAACATGGAGCTCTGCTGGCCTAAAGAGTTCTTAAGAAACTGCCTCTGAGGTTGGGCACATGAAATATATGTTGTTGTCAGGAGCTTTAGCTTCCATTGTAGTGAGACCATCCAAGCTGGTCTGCATTTTTGTGACCTTTGTGAGCACATAGTTTCTTGTTTTCCAATGAACATGAGGCAGCCTTGCTAAATTCTCTCTTTGTAGGTAAACTGTGACCAATGGGGGCTAAGTGTCTCCCCGTGTGCACTGTGAACCCATTTGGTCATCCTCCACTTTTCGTGCTGTTTCTTGCTGCTGCACTCGCAATTTGGCATTTGCTTCATGAAACAAGGAGTTCAACTGGGAAACAGTGCTGGAGCGAGTTCTGTCACGTGTGGTGGGTCAGGGTCTGCAGGAAAATGCACCAACCATGCTTCTATCCCACCAGCTTGCCTCCTTGAGCATAGCAACCTGATTCTGAACATTGCCCTGAAACTCCTACATATAACAAGATGCCTTTTGAGAGAAGGGTCTGCTGGCTGCACCATATCAGTCATAATCCATTTGGAAGCCAAAGGCAGATCCACATGGCCAAACCACAGATTTTTTATCACACACCTGCCCACAACTTCTCTAGGTCCACTACTCAGCAGGCTCGAACTTACTTGCATCTCTTTTCTATACCATTTTCATGAAAACCAGTCAATCAAGGCACCTTCTGGTATATTCATAATCAGAAACAGGACATCCAAAGGTTTTCCAGTGCCACCTGCTCATGGGAATTTTAAACATTTCATGGTATTTATCTAACCATTTTTAAAGGATGAAGTTGGAGGCACTGTGGGTTTCAATTCATTCAGGAACCATTAAATGTTGAGGAAACTCATTTTAATGAAAGCTCTCGAGAACTCTCACAGGCAAGGCTTCCAAAAGAGTGGCCAAAAGTTCACATGAAGCCAGGCCCATTGAGGTCTACAATATGAGGTCCATGTTTGTTTTGACTCTCAACTATTGCTGCCAAGTCTTTCAGAATAAAATCATGTGATATCCTGGCTGAGATTCCCAGTGCTCTGTGGAAAGCAACCCTGGGTCAAGACTCATTTTCCAAGGACTCCATGCGTGGTCTCCTAAAATCCCAACACAACTCATTGCAATACTTCTCTAAGATCAGTTCCAGAATGCAGTCTCTAAGGGTAATTACGCCAGAGTTCCAGCCCACGTGGACCAATTCATCTCTTCCAACCGCCACACAAGTGACCACAATTAAAACCAAAACACTCCCACATGGACCTCATCTTCTTCCATATAGACACTCATCATTACCTCTGGCTGGAGGATTCTATGAGGGGCACAGCCCAAGACAATGTCCAAAAGAAGCTTCCTTACCCCTCATATGCCTAAAGGCCCGGACTCCCTTCCTGTGAACCAGGAGTGATCAAATAGGCCTGCCGTTAATACTGCTCCACTTCTGCAATTTGTGGCCTATTGACTGTGGGGTTTAGATTCTTTTTGTAAATGGGAGTCATGAGAAAACCCAAGCACCTATGGGCTAGACTCTGCAGGGCTTTGAAGAACTCATTTGACCCAAAGGATCCCTATTCTCACTTGATGGAGGCAGGAACATTACAGAGGAAGACGAGAGACTCCATCCACAATGACCGCTCTTTTGGCCATTTTGGTTTTGGATGCACACATGGGATCCTTCTTTAGACCCATCAGGTGCTGAGAATCAAAGCCACAGCCTCACACAGGGCCAAGAGGCTGATTCAGACACATCCCATTCTAAAGCAATTAAGCAAAGAGCCCAAGGTGATGCCCATTCATTTTCATTTGAAAACTGTTTTCTTCAGGCTTCAAAAAGGGGTGGCCTGAGTCAAAGAACTTCCTGACATTCAGGGCAACAGACAAATAGGTAAGCAAAAGACCCAAAGCAGGGTTTCTCCATTGAGACTCTCCTGGTCCCAATGATATCTGTGTTTTCTGACATGCTCTCATTCCCTTCAGCTATCCAGTACATAGCCATGTCACAGATCTTGGAGGTGGTTCATATGGTGGACATAAAATCATAAGCCTATTCTGAAGAGTGGCCATAATTCTATGAAGAAAACAGGAACTTTGGAAGATAGTAGGTGTTGCACATCCATAAGGCAATCCACAGTCCATTCATAAATTAGGCAGGATGAATGCTGAGAAGCTTTCTACTAGACATGACAAATCCATTGATGCATTCTCTTTTCTAATGTCTACAACCACAGACACGGTGGGATACACAGACATAGAAACACTTGCCTTGTCAAAGCACTCAGTAGACACAGTCCATTCCAAACCAAACAAACTGCCTTTCCTACCTATTCTCAGAACATGAGACAAAACCACAAACTCACACCCACAACCACAAAGGCACCTCCTTCCTCCAAGTAGGTATGTGACTATCTGGAGAGCCCTCTGACTGGTGGACCATTTTATGTTCCCCCGAAACGGCCTGTCCTGTCTCAGATCAGGTCTCTTTGGCTAACTCTGTGAAATTGTCCGGGACCAGCAGTGAGACACTACCTGCTTTCTCAGGAAAGGCCCCTCTTCAGAGCTCACCTGGCATTTGGCCATACTCACATCAGTATTTACCAAGAAAGACAGACTCTGTCCTCTGTAAATCTAAACAAGTGAGCCCACTGGGACTGGAACTGGGACTGCCTCTGGGTGCCTGGATTCCAAGTTTAGAGTGTTCCTTCAACAAGAAAATTAGATGAGGTCACTTCTTTCTGGAACTGATTGAATTTGCTGCCTTTGCAACCACTTTGTCCTAACAGTTGTTTCCAAGGGTCTCATGAGATGGAGGCTGCCCCTATTTCCTGTTACAATTTCACAAGATAGAAAGTTATATCAACCATAGGCACCTGGGAACAGCTCTCTACATAGGCCTGGTTTGGTCCATCTTCTCTACATTAAGAAGATAGAGGCTGATTCAGACACATCCCTTCGTCATGACCAGGTTGTTTGCAATTGAAGATGACTTTTTCTCTCTCAGGTACTTCATAGTTCCCTATATCTTCTCCAGGGATTATATCTGCATAGACCTTTGAGCTTCTCAGCAGGTGAAAGTCTCCCTACATTTTTGTATTGTAAGACCAACTCAGTCCTGCTCTTTTGTAAAGATATATTGAGGGAACAGTATATGGTTAGGGTTAATAACAGGTTCGATTTGTGTTAGGAATCATTCTGCTGGATGAATAAGAATATTGGGATCCTGTGGTATTTATAAGAATATAGAGGTGAAATATAAGTATGACAATGGAATTCTAGATAAGATTTGAAGCCCAGAAGTGCACTGGGCACTGGAGTGGGAAACTTAGCTTTGAACAATGTTCTGCACAGATATCTCAGATAAATCGATATATAATGGCAAAGGACCATGTACCTTGGTTGATTGAATGTGTAAGAAAACATCCAGTCAAAAAGGGATAGTCGGTAGGATTAGGAAGATAGTGTAGGTTTAGATAGAAGAGTGAGAATAGGATTTGGACCAAAAGTACTTTAGCAATAGAGTTTTGGTTAGAGAGTGAATGTAAATGTCAGCACATGTGAAGAGTTGGTCACAGTGATGAACTGGAAAAAATATGTAGGAAAGCATTTATCAATAGAAACATTAGGAAATCAGGCAAAGTATAAAGTGAGTGATAGGATTAGACATTTTCAACAGGTTGAGATTTAATATATAATCTTAGGAAGAAACAAATATGTAGTCACCGACAGGATAGACATTTGAGAGCATTAGGCAACCTGGACATGGATGGTTTTAGTAATCCATGCTCACTTCCTATTTAGGATTTGGTACAATCATAAGTGTGACATTTGCGTTTTGTGTCCAGAATATTACACTGAAAAAATGTATATTTATATCAGGTGACATGAGTATTTCTTCCACCATTTCTGGAAGCAATATGTTGAAGACATATAAATTAGTATTGGGGGTACAAATACGTGCACCCTGTGTCTCTGAATATAGAGAAAATGTATGAATAGACAATAGTGTGAATAAAGAATATAATTGGTTTCAACTTTAAAAAATGGATTGAAGTGGTATCTGAAAATATAAAGAAAATTTTATATTGATAAACATACATTCATTCAAACCAATTATACATCTATTTGTAATATTAGGGTTATGGTTTATCATAAAGGGTGTGAGTTTTGCTTCAAAATTGATTATGAAAATCGAAAATAATGTGTTTGGGTAGAAGTCACATGAAAAGACCAGTCAAGACACCTGGAGGAATACATGTGTTCTGAAGCAGGAATTGATTGAAAGTGAAACAAATGCCCATAAATTTGTGAATTTGTGGATGAAATATATATCCTATGATGTCCATAATACGAATAAATATTAATGTACCAGGGTTTAATAAAAATGAACGTCAAAATGCACAGCTTGTCATATCGGAATCAAGGTGCATTGATGTTAAACTTGGTCAGTTACTGTAGAAATATTAGTTAAATCTGTTTTTCAGGTGGATGAATATTTCTGAGAATAATCTTGTGAAAAGTTGATTATAAATCCAAGTCCATGAACATGAATAAATTTAGCGAGTGTAAATAAGACACATATATTTCATATTTTCAAAAATCTGGAGAGTGTATATATATATATATATATATATATATATATATATATATATATATATATTTACACAAAACACACACACAGACATTAAAAAGTAGCAATATATATGCCACTCAAAATTCATCTATAAATATATATCATCCAAAGATGCAAAAATATTTATTTTACTCAACATGAGTTTATGTATAATGTTTTTCTACTAGGAAGCTCCCCTATAGGTGGAATTTTCAGTTCCAACAACGATTTGGAGGAGTGATCTCTTCTCACAATTTGTATCTACCAAGTCAGCCAACTCACAAAAATGTACATGTGATACCAGGTAGGATACTATAAATGCATATAAAAATACATGTGATGAATAGGCTACAGAGAAAGGGACAGGAATTCATATATTTGTTAATTTTAAAAACACATGGAGAACTATTTCAATTGAAAATTGACCAGATTTATAACACCTACCATTTATCATGCAAAAGGCAAGTCCAAATATACAACATGCCTCCTCTGAAATGCTTGTATTTCTATTCTGTTTGCGTTACTTTTCTCCATCATATTAGGATTAGTAGTCAGAGTCTAGTAGGGTATGTGAATATTTCTGAGAATAATCTTGTGAAAAGATGATTATAAATCCACATTCATGAATATGAAAAATTTAGGATGTGTAAAATAATACACATATATTTCATATTTTGAAAAATCTGGAGAGTGTGTATATATATATATATATATATATATATATATATATATATATATATACACACACACAAACATTCACAGACATTAAAAAGTAGCACTATATGCCAATTTAAAATCACCATGAAATATATATCATCCACAGATCCAAATAAATTCATTTTACTGATCATCGATTTATGTATAATGTTGTTCAACTAGGAAGCTCACCCACAGGTTGAATTTTCAGTTCCAACAGCGTTTAGGAGGAGTGATCCCTTTTCACAATTTGTATCTGCCAATTCAGCCTCCACACAAGAACGTACGTGTGGTAACAGTTAGGATTCTAAATGTGCATATAAAAATACAGGTGCTGAATAGGCTTCAGAGAAAGGGAGACAGGAATTCACATATTTCTTAACTTTTAAAATACATGGAGAACTATTTCAAAAAAATTGACAAGATTTAAAACTCCTACACTATATAATTCAAAAGGCAAGCCCAACTATCCACCATGCCTCCTCTGAACTGCTTGTAGTTCTATTCTTTTGGGGGTATTTTTCTCCAACATATTAGGATTAGTAGTCAGAGTCTAGTAGGGTATGTGTTAATGTCAGTGATTCAGTATTTTGAATGGAAAATAGGAAAATGAATCCAATGTGTATGCAAATATGTGCTTCAGAAAAATCTTCCCACTCTCATCCAGAACAATCCCTTGACATTACCTTCGCCCCAAGTAAGACACAATTAGAGGAAAAGAGATAGAAAATATGTGAATACATATCTGAAATGGAATTTGATCAGGAGTTCACAACCATGGAGGTGGTAGAGGAGTTTTCAAAAGTAAGGGACAGGGTAAGCACTCCACAATCACAGAGCTCTGCTGGCCTAAAGACTTCTTGAGAAACTGCCTCTGAGTTTGGGCACTTGAAATATATGTTGTTTTCAGGAGCTTTTGCTTCCTTCTAGTGAGACGATCAAAGCTGGGTCAGCATCTATGTGACCTGGAGGACATAAATTGTAATATTCCAATGAACATGAGGGAGCAGTGCTGAATTCTCTCTTTGTAGGTATACTATGGCCACTTGGGGCTAAGTGTGTCCCCGCGTGGATTGTATATTCATTTGTTCCTCTTCCACTCTTCATTGTGTTTCTTGCTGCTGCACTGCGACTTTGGTATTTGCTTCACGAAATACATGGAGTTCAACTGGGACACAGTGGTCTAAGTGTCTGCCCGTGTGGACTGTGAAGCCATTTAGTAATCCTCCACTTTTCCTGGTGTTTCTTGCTGCTGCACTGCGAGTTTTGTATTTGCTTCATGAAATACAAGGAGTTCAACTGGGACACAGTGCTGGAGGGAGTTCTATCACATGTGGTGGCTCACACATGAGCATTCATGAAACCGGCCTCTATACCACATAGCTTGCTCCCTTGACCATAGCAACCTGATTCTGTAAATTACCCTAAAACCTCTCCATATAACAAGATGTGTTTACTTATAATGGTCTCCTGGCTGCACCATGTCCATCTCATGACATTTGGAATCCAAAGGCAGATCCACATGGCCCCATCACAGATGTTTTATCACACACCTGCCTACCGCTGCTCTAGGCCCTCTACTCATCAGGCTCCAAATTACTGGCATCTCGGTTCTACACCATTTTCATTAAACCCAATCAATCAAGGCACTGTCTGGTACACTCATGATCAGAAATAGGACATCCAAAGGTTCTGTATGCCACCTGTTCATGGGAATTTCAAAAATTTAAACTATTTATCTAGCCATTTATCAAGGATGAATTTGGAGGCACAGTGGATTTCAATTCATGCAGGAACCATTAAATGGTGAGTATGATCATTTCAATGAAAACTCTGGAGAACTCTCACAGGCAAGGCTTCCCAAAGAGTGTCCAAAAGGTCACCTGAAGCCAGGCTCATTGAGGTCTACAATTGAGATCCATGAGTGTTTTGATCTCAACTATGGCTGCCAAGTCTTTCAGAATAAAATCTTGTGGTATCCTGACTGAGATTCCCAGTGCTCTGTGGAAAGCTACCCTGGGCCTACATCTCAGG